>NW_027176439.1:4965669-5208169 GCF_023349555.1 Cebidichthys violaceus
CTGGGAGGCGCAATTATGAGAAGCCGCCTTCTTGACCTTCTATCTGCCAACCAATCAAATTGAATGATGACTATCATATGAGTGATAAGCTCCTTAAAGCACTTCTATATAACTTTCTCTTCTTTCCCTCTGACTGTTTGTCTTTTTCTTTTCCCTACGCCGATATCTTTCTCTCTGTGCTCTGCTGCTCCCTCTTTCTTTGTAATATATATATATATATATATATATATATATATATATATATATATATATCTGTCTCACGTGCTCTTTCCTGGAAAAAGGGACTCACAAACCTTTACCGCATCTCGAATTTTACTTGGAAATGTCAAATCATAGCTGATGTTATCCGTCACAGCCTTGCAAAGAGCTGCATTTGAACACTGAAATTCGCAGTTGACTTGTGACAAAAATATCAATAATTGTCATGTGATACAGTGCATTGCTGAATCATGCCGAAAATAATAAAGTACGCTCATTTGACCGTGATCCAATAGAGTGCTTCATGTGGTATCCATGACGTGAAGGGAAGCATTCAGTCACAGCAGACTTGTAGTGTAGCTGTACTTTCGGATGTTCTGGTGACGCAGTCGTCTTCACCGCACCACAGACCGTACGGGTTGTAGCTAAACCATTTTCTATGGCTGCAGTGTCACATTTAAAAGCGTCCCCCCTGGCCTTTGTATTTTTTTGTGAATTAGCAAAAGGAAGCTGGTCGTGTACGTCACATAAAATCCAGTACAAGGCCCCGATTCAGAGTCTAAAATTAATAGTATGTTTATAGTATATTAAATCTCAAAGCATGAACACTGTTGGTTACACTCTTTTTAAATGTCTCAAGCTTTCTGGATTACATTACGACACTTGCCAGGCTTGAACATGCTTTGTAAACACAATAAACATTTACAAAGCTTCACGAGTGAATCATGATTGTGTTTATTTAGTTTTTGCCACAGTTGGTAAGAAGCATTTTTCTCAATGCCGACGCCTCTTGTCGAAGCTCATAATGCCGCTCTCAACACCGAAACGCTGTTTGACCAGACGGCTAATTTCAGACACAAAATGCAATAAAACTCTCGCTCATTGAAGATGTGTCCCAAAGTCGCCAGAGTGGTGGCTTCTGCCATCTGTTGAGCAGAGTGTGACGCAGATACAATGAAAGTTTCAACACTGGAGCAAGTCTTTCTGTTACTGTATCTTTGGTTGGCATGTGTGGACCAAATAAATACATATGCTTATTTGATGTTTGTGCAAGAGCATGGCAACCTCAGGGTTTCCAATGAATAAATCACATCGAATTATTGAAAGAGTCACAACAGAAATACTTGAGGAAAATGTGCTTTTTTTTTTTCATATACTGCAATAATGTGGATCGGTCTTTTTTTTTTATACGCTTACAAAAAAAGAGAAAAAATAGAATAATGTAAATTTTATTCAAGCAACATTTGTTGGCATAACCTACAATAAAACAACAAAAAGACGTCACTGTGTCTGTGATCTTTTTTTATCATTTTTTATCCTTTTAACTGAAGAAGTGCAGTCGCCTCTTACATTGTATTATAGGTTCAATAGAGTTTTTTTATTTCATTTGACACGCTGTGCTGTGGACTTGCATACATGTACAAGTGACACCTGTCATGTTGGAATTTGAAAACTGTTCACAATGAATGCAATTTCCATCAGAGAACAATCGTTCAGATTATAGTCCACGTGGAACGCTTGCTGTGATCCCTGCGTGAGGGCGACCCCTCCCTCGCCTAGCGCCCCGTTTTCTCCTGTAAAACATAAAACAGTCGACCGATCGAAGCCTCGCAAAAGAAATGACATGCGCCTGTTCCTCGACAGCACAACGAATACGGTAAAAAAAAAAGGTATTTGTCATCTGGAATAATCTCGATATTTTCTCCGGCCTTTGCATCTAAAAAGATGCACCTTAGCATGAAAAATCATGTTAACCCCACTTCATTAGCTTTCAATGAAGCAAAAAAAATGCAAAAATGGTTTTGGGAGAGCCAGCACACAACAGAGCAGCCTGTGAGAAAGATGGGATTTCTGGCAGGAGGATCGCGTGAGTGTTTGGACGTGCGTCTTCCTCACATTGTGGGGACTAAAGTCTGTTTCCACGGCCATATTTTGTGGACTCAATTCCCATATTGGGACACAAATTTGGCCTCGAAAAGGTTAACAAGTTAAACTTAGTATCACGACAAGATAGAGGGTTCGACTCAAGCTTGTGTGCATGTCCTTTTATTAATTGTGTTGGGACAAGGGACAAAAAATATGTTTCCAGTCATTATGGGGACGAAAATAATAATATAAGTCAATGCAATGACCTCCTTTGCATCCAAAACAAGTTTGTGTATAATAGAATGTTGTGCGTCGTCTCTCTTTGTGCGCACTTTAATGTGTGTATATCCAGCCCAGCCTGTTACAGAGTACATATAATTACAAATGAGTGATTTATGATTAGTGAAATTCTTCAGTGCCAGTGCAGGGAGTAACGAGACATACAGTCGAGGTGAAAAGTGAAGCTGTGGAGGTGGATGCCTGTAAAATGTGTCATCGCTCTGCTGCAGTGACGACGATTGGAGTTTTGTGTAGTGAGAGTTTAGACTTTCATTGACTTCCATGATCACAGCCTTTTTGGTTTTCTTAACCGTATCTTAATAAAGCTATGCGATATTGAATGACTAACCAGTTTACATAGTTTGTCATCGTTTAAACCCCAGGGATGTCGGTTGAATCCCCGGCTCAGAATGTCCTTTAGTGAGAAACTGAACCACAAGCTGCTCTCTGGTGCTTCGCGTGAATGGGTTGAATGCAGAAGTCATGTATTGTTTTCATGTATGCACTTGTATGTATATGATGTTCCGCATGGACTCCTTTCCTCGCCTGCAGCCCACAATTTACATAAAAACCTAAACGTCACCATTTAACGCGTCGCACGTCTTCTTGTGCGCATGTGTAGAACGCGTCAGCGCACACGTGAAGCATGTGCACATCAGCTGTCCGCATGCAGGTCTGCAGCTGTCCACGTCCGTCCTGGAGTGTGATCAAGGCTCAGGGTTTTTCGATGTGCACGTGTGAGTGTTTGTTCAGGGGGTTAATGTGATCCCGGTGGCTGCTTAGCGTTTGCTAACCACCATGTGACGCGGCTCGTACATCTGTCAGCGCCCGGGAACATCTCCCAGGTTGCGTGTTCACAGAGACCGCCAGAGGACGAGGAAGACCAACGGCGGGTCAACGTCCCAGTCAAATATTTGACTTGAAAAATAAGACACAGTTAACCTATTTACCACCCCAGTCGCAGAAAAAGCTGACTTTGGGTTTGAGTACAAATTCAAGTTTTCTTTTACTATTTGTCAGAAGAAATACAAAAATATCCATCACTTTGGGTATAATGTACTAAATGAACATCATGCTGTATTGAAGAAGACTTGAAACTATCGAATGAAACCATAAACTCATGTTTACAATGTTTACTGAGGGAATAAATCACGTAAGAAATAAGAGTCATTTTCTCAGACTTTAATGTAATCTGACTTCTTGTCGCAAACCAGAGGAGTCGCCTCCTGATGGCCGTTTAACTCACTTCCACGTTGACCTCCCTTTTCAGAGCCAGAGGTCACAGCCTCTGTTCCGTTCCTCATTTCTAACAATGGTTCCGTTCGTGAACTTAGCGCACGCTGAAGTGAGCTCCAGCCTGCAAAACCTCGGAGGGAAACTCGGGTGTAGTTAAAACGTTGATTTAATTTCCACGCTGGCCACTGGAGATTGTTTCAGTTCAGCTAAAGCATTGCTTTGACATTTACAACAGAGACTACAGAAGCACAGAGGGTAGATTAAACTAAGTGTAACAGTGAGAAGAAAGCCCACAGAGTCACATCCATACGCATTAAAGTAATTGAACAAATTAACAACCATAGAGAAAAGAGTCAAATGGAGAAAGTATGAATGAAATGGATGTGATGGTCAAAGTTTATCACTCTGGGACTGGAAACAACTAAAAGGTCTAAATAAGGAGCACATCATGAGCAAATCCCCCTCATGTGCATTAAGTGGTCTCACCATCTATTATTCATAGCAATGAGGAAATGAAAAGGGAGGGGCACACTGGCTGGTTATTCCTGTCCATACGCCTGTCATTTACATGTTCACACCTATATCACCCACCCCCACGAAGTCTGTCCCTCATTTGTCCTATCCGCTCACACGTTTTTGCACTTGTGAGTGTCCGTTCCACTGTGTGTGTGTGTGTGTGTGTGTGTGTGTCTGGCATGGACAGCTAATTCCTTCTGCCAGAAAATGTCCTGCAGCAAGAATTTGGAGTTGAGAAAGTGTCCGCTGCTCCGTCGATATGCGGCACGGTGCCAAGACGGGCACGCAGCCGCTTTCTCGATTAGCGTGGTCCAACACTGCCCGCTCACAGCTCCGGCGCTGCCAGAAACCAGTCGAGAGTGCTGAGAAAAAAAAAAAACTCAACGTTGCCAAAAACAAGTTTGAGATGCTGCAAAACAAGAAACACACAGCTGGCCAAAAACTTGTCCAAAATCCTGCTAACAATGAAAACAACGGTAAGAATATCCTACTTGGACATCGTGCCGCTCATGCCAGTTTCAGCAAAACTCCATAAGTGTTTGTTTGTTTGTTTACTGTTGGCAAACAATTAGTGAGAATTTAAATCCGAGCCTATTGGATAAAGTGGAGATAACTGTCAGAAAACCGCTACAAAGCAACCAATTTAAGGGAAATACTCATGGTTTTGCATGTTTTAGCAAGTTAACTATGAATTCTATATTATTTACATTATTGCTGACCATTTTAGACCAGTTGACATTTTCCTTTCCTGCTTTTGTCTTTAATGCAGTTCGAAGCAGAGAGCATTTTTTTTTTTTTAAATTTAGTGATAAAATCAACAACAGAGTGTAAATGTGTCTGCTGAAGGGCATATATATCTATATATATATACTGTATATATATACAGTATATATATAGATAGGGCTCATCCTTTCCCATGAAGCAACACCGGCTCAGTCTCAGTCCATGTTGAGCTTTAGGTGGTGCAGATATCCGACAGGTAGGCAGTGTTGCGTGTCTCGACCCGAGAGTCAGGAGGGGGAGCGTAACAAGGATAGCTGGTTGTTTGTTTGTCGGCACAGGGAGAGGTCATGGAAGGTCAGAACTGCAGCAAGGGGCCTTATGGGAGAATAATAGAAATGGCTCATTGGCGGCGTACAGCCAGTGATTTGAAGCACTGGATAAAACGTGCAAAACATTGTGAAAGGCCCGTGAAGGACTGCTGTGTTTCAGGATGCAGACTTCCTGTTTGTCTCTCTCCATTTTTGGCTGCTTTTTCTGACTTCCACTGTGTATTGCTGTATCAGCTGACAAAAGATCAAGTCAGTTCTCTTTCCCTTTACTTTCACTTAACTCCTCTCCATTCCCTCCCTCTCTCTCTCTCTCTCTCTCTCTCGGCTCTCGTTCTGTCAGTATTTCGGTGCCTCCCTCCCCTCCTCTGCTTCCTTTCCCCTGTTCCTTTCCATCGTACTGCCAGTATTGAGGGGCCCAGTTAACAAGCCATTGAAGCCCCATCTTCTCTGCTCCCTAATCACACATGCAATATTCACATATGGCTGTCACTCATGCAGACACATTAAGGCTGTCATTTCGTCTCTCTGCTCTCCTCTTTCCCACTGCATTGCTTTCTGCTCTCCCTCCCTCATCTCCGCCGCCCTCCTTCCTCATCTCCTGCCCACTCTCATCTTTCTGTCTCCCGCTTCCATTTTCTCCTACTTCCTCTCTTCCCTCCCTCCCTCTCACGCATTCAATCTCCTCCTCTGTTCCCATCTGCGCACATAGAAAGAGCGAGACATCTTCAGTCTTTTCATGTAATCGACCGAGAGGGACCGCGTTGAAAACTGTTTATCTTTTCATCGAGATGCTACGTGCAGGATCTGCTTATTAATAATAATTTGCTGTAATTCAGCCGCGATGATACGTTCTAAAAACAAATATGCCTCTCACATTCAAGAGTAAACCCTGAGGATCTGCTTGGTGTTTTAATTCGGGTGAATATGGAAGTCTGAACGCTTGATTGCCTGCTAAATCTATTGTTGATGCATCCGCCAACAGCATCTTGAGGGTGGAAACAGTGAAAGGTGGCCTTTGAAACAAATCACAGTTCAGCCAACATTGACGTATTGAAATAAATCCTCATATGAGTTATTATTAACGAGGTGTAGATGGATGTTAAGTGGAATATATGGTCGAAAAACATCTATCCATTTATTTCGCTGATCTTCCCGAAGGTGATGGGATTTGGTCAGAGGTCTGTGCAGGTACAGTCAAGCATCATCCCCACCACCTCACCTTGTCCCGGGCACAAGCAAGGCAGGAGGCGGGCCTGTTCACGGGGCTCCCAATGAAGAAATCATTTAGTGGCGAGCTAACACGCCAGCTAGCGCAAGTCAGTCACAATAGCTCCTTAAACGTCTTTCTAATTTCTTCGCGCTATGCTGTTTATTCCTGAGGGGGACAACATTCTCTTGAAGTCATCAAGCTCACTAGCTTGGTTGCTAAAGGATATCCAAGATCACACAGTTCATTCAAAAGACATATTTGTAGCATCGACTCCTGTCTCTTAACTGCAAATCTTTCTCAATTTACAGAGCGACTTATCCTCAGACAGAGAGGGTTGAATAGAAGTGGATGGCTCAGCGGTGAAAGAATCAGGCTTCTGCATATCGGACGGTTAATAAGCAGTAAACGTCCCGCTGTGTGGAAGTGACTGGGATCACTCTTTAATGTCTAAGGCAACACCCGGCTTGACATAAATGTAGCATTCCTAACGGTTTTGAACTAAATGTAACACATAAACACAGAGATATCAATCGACTGAAATGTTATTTAGTGAAATAATAGCAAACGAGACCAGATCGGCCGATTGTCACAAACACTCAATCCAGCTATTTGAGTAAGAATCGGACACATCTCGATAGAACGGAATCATAATTCATTTATCAGCAACACTTGTGCTTTACTGACTGTCTGCCGAGAGGAAAAGTACATGGACTGAGATAGAGAACCTGTCTATCCATTCATTCATTCATTCATCCATTCATCCATCTGTCGGTCTTGAAGGATATTTTTTAAAAACATCGCTTTAAGCTGTTAAACTGAACACTTGCAGCTGTGTTGCAGTTCATTTAAGGTTTGCAAATACATTGGGCTGCTATTTCGTGGATTCAGACTCACTTCAATTGGTTACAATTTCTCATTAATAGCAATATGCAGACAACTGTGCGAGCTAATAAGTCTCTCTCTCTCTCTCTCTGTTTCTCCCTCCCATGATCGCTCTGCAAGTCTTTCTCCGGCACATTGCTAATCAGCATGAGTGTGGATGGGTATCCAAATGCAATCACAGACAATTATACTCCTTGCTGTGCTCATGTGTGTGTGTGTATGTGTGTGTGTGTGTGTGTGTGTGTGTGTACATTTTCGCCCATTAGGAAGTGACGCACTGATTAGCCGTCAACTCTCATGCTGCTCGACCGCCAGTCACACAGACAGCCGACGAAAAGCAACATCCCCCGACACACACACACACACACACACACACACGCACACACACACACACACACACTTTGTTTTCCACCCATTATGCACCCGGGATACTTGTCACAGTCATGGTCACAACAGCAGGATAAACTGCAGCTAATTCGGTTGAATAAAATAACAGAGAGTGGGACGAGTGTTCGCTGAATAAATATAGCATTTAGCAGATTCTGAGTTACTTTCTGAGCCTTTTTTTTTTTTTTTTTTTTTTTAGCTTGCTTTGTCTCAATACATCAGACCTTGCACGGCCATTATTGTGCAGGTTCCACCGCAGCCATCTATTCCAAGCCGCACTGTGTCTCACTCTGCCGTGTAGTCTGGTCCATTCTCCCACATGCTGACCCAGTTGTGTTACATGCTCGCCCACCATCTGCCACACTCTTTTATTGTTATGTATATGTTAGGAGGGTGAGTCTGCTACGTCAGGATACTGTGCGAGGTTATGGTGGATGAGCTGCTTTAGGCGGTGAGATAGTTTGTGTTCCCAAAAATGGCAACAAATGAGATGTGTGCGGCCAACCTGAAACCATAGCTACAATAGCTGTGTCATCACACAATCAAAGGGAGGATACACATCCATTGATTATGTAAAATGTATGTAACTATAGCGTTTTTCAAAATTATTCTAAAATTGTCTTTTTTTTAATACTACTACCTGGGGCACCAAAGTCAGAAATTCAAAGTCAAATTCTACACATAGCAGCTTTAAACACATCATTATCAGCCTCATAGGGATGAAAGAAGACATTACCGATGTCTCAGGGACAGAAAACACAGAACTGTCACCCGGACGATAGCGGTTAGCGTTGCGTGTTAAATGAAGACGTTGTTTTCTTTGTGTTGATAGTGTTAACACAGGACTTTCACGCAGGAGAGCGGGGTTCACGTCCTCTCTTTGTCAAAGTTAAGTTCCACGAAACACAATCTTTTCCTAAACCTTGAGTTCACCATGTAAACTCAGTTTTACATTGTGTTAGAAAGTGGTGTTTTTAAGTTTCACTTTCTGAACAAAGTATAGCGCCAGGCAGCGATAGAGTGCATGTAATGGGCCGATAGCCTTATAAATCGTGTGTTTTAAAGCAATAGGTTGACCTTTCGGGAAATGCGCTGATATGCTTTCATGCTGGGAGTTAGAAGAGTTATTAGGAGGTGCTTTAAACACGACACTACAGCCAGCAGCCGTTTAGCTTAGCTTAGCACAAAGACTGGAAACAGGGGAAACAGCTAGCTTAGCTCCGCCTACCAGCACCCCTGAAGCTCACGAACACATAACATCTCATATTCTTAATCCTATCAAAATAAAATACAATGACATGTAGCAGTTGTACTGAGGGTTGTGTGCTGGACTAGTTATTTTTGAGTAACATGGACATTTATGCACTTTATTAATAAAGAAAGAAAAGACATCCTTTTCACTAAAATATGTATTTAGCTGTGATGGGAAATACAATAAGAACTTAGACATTGATATTAAAATAAATACACTGCTTGGTAGCCCATAGGGTGAGCGATCACTCAAAGAGGCTATCAAGATATGTTTTGTACGTCCCATTACTGAAGGAAGATCCCAATCTTTATCATATTTAATATCTGCGAAATAATCACTGGAGACAAAACATTACTTGTGTAATGAACAAAACAGCCCCGTCTGTCTCCTGAAGGTCTTAGCAAATGGTCCGTAATAACATTTTTAACTTCCCTGCAGGAATCACTGTGCCCAAGAAGGCGCTGCTTTTATTTCCTCGTGGTGGACGTCCTGTTTAGCAATGAAGCTCCGTGTTTCTTAAGTGGTACACATGTAGTACATTGTGATAATGAGTCTTAGCGAGCTCATTGAGCAGCTGTTGAGAGTAATTAGTATTTAATCTTGTAGAGGAGAGTGCTGTGAATATTCACACTTTGATCAACGCAAGCAGCCCATCATCTCTTGTCCTCTCATTTCACTTTCTCTTCCTCCTCCTCCTCTCTTTGCCTCTCCCACTTGTTTGCACTCCCAAAGGAGCAGGAGCATTTTGCATTTTAATGGAGGAAGATTCCTTTCCTTTCCCCTTCGTCTCTGTCAGTCTGTTTGTTTCTCTCTCTCTCTTTGCTCTGTGTGTCTCTCAGGGATGATAACGGCTTTATTACATTATTGTACAATCGGCGTGATAATATCTTTACACGCCAGAGGCCACAATGTGCCCCACGATTGTAGCTGGTGCCCTGTGGAAACCTGCAGTCTCCAAAAAGACAGCTTTTCTGCAAAAAAAAAGAAGAGAAGAAGTTGTTTTTCCTCCCAAGCACACCTTTGACATGTGTTTTTCCTTTTGCAGTGAATTATCAGTGGTTTGTGGTGATCCTGGGGTTACGAAACACTTTGACTGTACTACAGAGAAACTGTAGCGCCAGTCACTTTGAGTGGAAGACAACAGCAACACAAAGTACTTGTGTTCTAGTGCAAAGTGTAAGAAGATAAACTGAGAAGCAGAAACAAAAGATACGTTTCCTCTCACAAAGAATGAACACATTTGTTGACCTTTTGCAGACACGAGGTCAAGTCGAGATAGATCTGTAGACATTTGGTTTGGCGGTTTGAGGAACAAGGGACGCGACAGCTACTTGTGCCACGATGCTAATCAGTGGAAGCATGGGCAGCTATTCAAATGCAATCACTGACAATTATAGTCTGCGTGCGAGTTTGTGTATGTGTGGGTTTGATTAGCCAGTGTCTTGCTGATTAGTCATCAATCCTCATGGTGCCAAACGGACTGTCAGTCAGACAACAAACAGCAAGTAAGAACCACAAAATGTGTCTGTATGAACATCCACACTTTCAAAATCAGTATCTTCTTTTAAATCTTTTCTGAAAACACATTTTGCACTGTTTTAAAACCATTTTCGATGGATGGATTTTTGTGTGTATACAGGCAAGAGTGTGAAATGTATGCGTACAGTAGCGTGTGTTTCTCTAAATAGTTGTGTGGCCTAAACCTAACCAACCGCTGTAACACAGAAAAGTACAATGCAAATACATACGTGTAGCACATGCATCTCTGTGTTCTACAGACCGTACCGCCACTTGTAGTTTTGGAGCGTGCTGCCATGCATGTTTTTTTTTATGGATGCTGCACATCTGTATTTTTAGCATCTCATTCGGTGTTACTCCGTTGCTGTGGGTGATTTCCGTCACGCTTCAATGTTGTTGAGCGCGCAGCGAAAAACAACAGAGTGACGGAGAGAACAAGGCACAGCGACGAGTGGAGAGAGGAAGAGGCGGGAGGCCAGACAGAAGCCGGTGCTTTTGTGCAAGGTTGGTGATCATGGCTGGAAAATGAGAGCATCTGCGCAAGAATTAAAAAAAAAAAAAAAAAAAAAAAGAGCATTGTTCGCTTTAATACTGTGTGCTCTCAGTAATGATGATTAGTATTTGTGCTGCTGCTGCTTTCTCTTGTTTGTTACAGACTGCCTGTGATTAATTCATGTGCAAATGTTGCATCGCAGTGCTTTAAAACATTTTTTTTTTTTAAATGCCTTAGAAACAAATTTACTTTTCAAATTCCGCATTATTCCAGCCACACTATTTCTAGTCAAAGACAGAAAGTTACAATTTAATTTGGACTAATTGCTTTATGGTCCATTTTACTCTGAATGGGGACGATGGTTTACTAAATGAACACCACAACGTATTAAGGAAGACTTGAGACCATAAACTCATCTCATCAATGTCTACCGAGGTATTGAATAATTCAAAAAGTTCACGTTTGTTGACCCAAAAATGCTTCAGTATTTCTGCTGTGTCATCACATCAAATGTCCTTTTGCTGAGGCTTACAAACGTCAGACATTGTGGCCTCCATTGTTACTAATGAAACGTGTGATATTGCACAAGGACAAGAAGAAACTTTCAGGCTCAACATCAAAAAATAATATTTTGTTGTTTGAACAGTGAACTTTGGCAGCCATCTTTGACACACAGACATAGGATGAAAACAAAGGACACATGTTTTTTGGCCTCCAGATCAGTCATAAAACACACCAAAGTAAAAGGAGGCAGCGTTGTTCTACCCGTCTGTCTTTACATCGTGTGTCTGGTTGTCTGCTTCCTTTGCTCTCTGCCTGCCGCCTCACTCTCTTTGCCGTGTGACAGTTCAAAGGCCGATCGTGACGATGCTGAATCTTTAATTGTCGTGGGAGGTGATCCCTTGACTTCATCGCTGTCAGAGCTGTGCTGCTGTGATGTCTGCAACCGCACAAAGTAACGAAGCGGCAGGCAGTTAAAAAGAGAACCGAGTACACAAACACGCGCAGACCGGTAAACAATTAATCGGGCAAATAACGAGAAAAGCGATGATAGAAACTGAAGAAAGCAGACAGACAGGTATCCAAATCCCTTTTTTTTTTTTTACTTTGAATCACAGAATGTACGACCCAGTGTGTCTCCTGACTTTTTCGGTAATCAAAGCTTTCTTTAGGCTGCTTCTAAACAACCCACCAAATGAAAGAACTGGAAATGGAGCAAACAACAAAAACAGAAGCATTAATATAAGAGTTTCTCTGTCAGAGGAGAGCAAGAAAAAAAAGAAAATACTGTTATTCGCCGGTGACGTTCATTAGTTTGACTTTGAGACGTGGGACGCAGCAGAACTGATAAAGCCTAATAATTACCCAAACTGCTTTTGGGAAGCAATAACAGGAAGTGACACGAACTGTGAGCCACGCAGCTCACACATGTGACATGAAGCGACGCTCCGTTGGCTGATTTCACAGTATTATCTTGTGAGGATTTGTTGGCGCTAGAGCTGTTAATAGGCTGCTTTATAAAGACTTTGAAGTCACTTTTGGCAGGGACCTCATCACCCCATGGTCCACCACGTTACGAAGAGGGAAAAAAAGAGAGAATAACAGGATGAATGATAGAGAAAAAAAATACCAAAATCATGTATTCAAAATCCCCTCTTTCAACCCCCGTGATACTGAGGTGTAGTCAGAGGAGCGAGGCGTCTACAAGAGGGATCACACACAGAGCAAAAGGATTGCGTTGCCAGGAAAGATTCCAACTTAATAAACATACGATTTTTAGTCAATAACACAAGAATTGACAGTAAGCTACATTTGTTTGATCTTGTCTCTGTTTCCTCATCTTCAGCTTAATATGGATTCTAAAGTGAAAGCCTAAGGAAAGGAAAAGCAGGTGGGTTTTTGATATCAGGTTTCTCTCTTCTGTTCGTTTTGTGACTGGGATTCCAGCTCCACAGCCAAACAGCTAAATGATTGCTTGTTAAACAGGGTTAGCTGCTGTCTGTACCGGTTTTGCTAAACCAACCTGCTTCCCTGACATGAATGAGAACATCCTCCCTGTACCGATACACTTGAACTGTAAGCAAAGCGAAGCTATAAAATAATAATTGTATCATTTTATGTTTGTTTTTGAGTTTTGTCACGACTTGTACCACGTGGAAACTTCGAGTAATCACAATGTCATTAACCGCTCATCGAACACAGAACATGTTTCCCCTCTCAAGCTCTACCAGCAAAAAAAGATTCCTAAATGATATATATATATATATATATATATATATATATATATATATATATATATATAGTATATATAATGCAATTACTAACAAATTGTTATAATGCAACAACTTACATTGGATTGAACTCGGCACAATCAAAACACAGTGAAGTGTTTCCACCACTTACAAACATACACACATGCTTACAGATACATGCTAACATGCTATCCATGAACAACAGCTGATAATAGACCTGGGGGGGAGTCATGCTCTCTCTCTCTCTCTCTCTCTCTCTCTCTCTCTCTCTCTCTCTCTCTCTCTCTCTCTCTCTCTCTCTCTCTCTCTCTCTCTCTCTCTCTCACACACACACACACACACACACACACACACTGTTTGTCCAAATACCTGTAAGGTCTTCTTCCTGCTCAAGCTGGAGTTATCTGTACATAACACACACACACACACACACACACACACACACACACACACCCCTCAGGTAGCACTGCGACTCACCAGTGCATGCTAAATCATACCTGAGGCAGCTGAAGCCTTCCACTAACAATAGTTGGAGGGTGTTATAAACAATGCTGAGCCTTTTTCTCACCTGTCTGCCTGTTTCCTCCAGGCAAGTCTACAAATCTACTACCTCTCCGTCTCCTTAGCCTTTCTGGCTTTAATCCTATGTACACTTGTCTGTCTTCCTCTTCATCACCTCACCTCACACTTCCTCTCTCTACTCCCCCCCCCCCCCCCCCCCCCCCCCCCCCCTCTCTCCCATGGCTCCCCTGTTGCATTTTGGATCCATCTGTTGGGACATAAAGTAATAACGGCAAAGCTGTGAGGAATCAGGCAGAAACACACCTGAGGGTTTAAACTGGATCCAGGTGTAATGCCTACTACCTCGCCTTCGGGTTTTACTCAACACCTATCATAACAAACAAACAAGCAAATGAACCGAGGGGTTTGTTTGGCCTTTTTCCCTCCATCCCAACATCTGTGAAAGCCTCTGAAAGGTATTAAAACCTGACGTTACGTGAGCAAACTATCGCATTCAGGCGCTGAGTCTTTGTGGCTGTTGTTTAGTGATTTTCTGCCCTATTTCTCCTTGATGAGATGCGTGTTTTTTTTTTTTTTTTTTAAAAAGAAGGCCACATTAAGTTGTTTTCAACCTTGAGTTATTCTGGAAATCAGCACACGTTTCCTGTCAGTTGTTCAATGCATTGTTTCTAATCAGGCCACAGCTCCTCCCTTGTCCGGTAACACGGCTGGATATATGGAAGCAACGGCCTCGTTTTCATCACAGCTTAACAATCGATTCTTACTTCAGCTTCACTCGCACAACAATTGGAAGTTTTGACCCATTTCAGTAGTGCTTGTTGGATAATAGATTACTGCAGTTAAGAGGCAAAATATCCTGAGGTGTCTGGATGTAATGTAGCGCCAGTGTATAGGATGCACTGACAAGTGCCTAGATTGGCATTCAAGCAAAGTCAATAGTGTGATGTGATTGTTTCAATTTGCTCACCAGATGGATGGACTTCATTTACACAAACGAACACAGGCCGCCTTACAAGTGAACCCATCAGGAGCATGTGAGGGTTCTGCGTCTTACTCCACAACACCTCAACACATGAACAGAGTGAGTCGCTTTCACCTGCTGTCCCAAATATTACGCCTCCTATCCTGACACCTTTGATTTCGGATAAGGCGAAAAAAAATAAATAAAATAAACTCAAGCTCTAAGAGAAACCTCAGGAGGAGCAACACAAGAGGGATCCCTCTTCCAAGAAGAACAGACAATCAATAAGTGAACCGCCTTTAAATGGAAGCGGTGTGATAAAATAACTTAACAGCAATGATGAAACTGTGTTACAGCAGGAAAGAAGGGTTACAGCTACTGAGAAGAAAAGCTCATTACAATACAGAATCAAGAGCATATCTATAGTCTCCACATGGCTCACAACCACAGACTGTGATGTCATCTATTGTCCTCTTGAGTTAGGCTTTTTGGCCATCGCCAACCTGACTTTTGGCTGTCGCCATCTTGTTGTTTTTTTTTTGCAACCAGAAGTCACACGAAAAAAGGGGGGTTAAGTACAACGGAATAAGCCAGAAGAAGAAGAAGAATGCAAGTTTTTAAGTCACTCGGAACCGGAGGTTGGCGCCTGCTCTCAACACGGAGACAGGTGGCTAGCTTAACAGTGCTAACAATGGCAACGGTGTTGAAGGGCTTACAGTATTTAGCTGGGGAAGAACCGGAGGGTGGGCGGCGTGCTTCCACGACAACGGCACGGGCCAATCATCGCTAACTGCCGTAGAAGCGCAGTGCAGAGGGACAACCATTAGCTAGCTAGAGAGGCTAACACGAGCTACAATACAAGCGCGGCTAGCCCGGCTAAGAAGCCTGGATTACAACACACACAGACAGGGAGTGAGACTCAATTCTCGGGACACAATAACTCCACTATATGTTTAAATTGTGAATCATAGTTTGGTGCTATAATAATGCTACACGTTTAAAAGTGTAGCACCTTTAAACAAAACCAAACTTACAGGATTATTAAAGTAAAATGTTTTTTTTTTGATCAAGGTGAGATGCTTCCTGTAGTATCACAGCTGCACATTGAAAGTGTCTCATGTTTTGTCCCATAGAACCAACATTAACGAGGTGAAAGAGAAGCAAGGCTTGATATTTACTCGCCAAATCATTATTATTTGCAGCAATCACAAGTAAAATTGATTTTTCTCCAGTTAAAAATGTCACAGACTGTGACCAAAAATTGCTTCGTTTGATCGTTTATCACACAGTGTTCCCATGGCAACAGAGGGGCATTGCTTTTTGCAAGTTTCCATCATGCATTTCATACCAGAGGTGGGAAAAATGCAATATATACAATATATATATATATATATATATATATATATAAATATAAATAAGAGGAAGAGCAATAATAGCAAAGAAGAGCAATAATACAGAAAAAGTTATGCAGGGAGAGGAAAAAGAAGAATAGCACTGAGAAAATAGGTGTAGCAGAGAAACATTTTCTCCTCACACTGGCAGCAGATATTTCTCCCCTCGTTTCAGCTGTGATGGGGAAATAGACAGCTTGTGTTATGCGACTCACAAAAAACCCCATTACAATTAGACACAATGCGTGTGTGTGTGTGTGTGTGTGTGTGTGTGTGTGTGTGTTCTGCAGAGCAGTTACAGCTGGTGATTTCAGTGGGGAAATCAAAACAGTGCTGAGCAGGACCTGATCTGAGAGCAGTGACCCGCGCACACACACCCACACACACACACACACACACACACACACACACACACACACACACACCTGATTGTACTAGCCTTCCAAGACACATTGGACACTTAACAGCTTCCGTTCCTGTGGGCTGCTACTTTGCCACAATACCTGTATCCATGACAGTAGTGCCTGATGGAAAAATGGTTACAAAAGCTGTTTGCTTGCGGACTAAAATGCAAATGTGGGCTGATGCATGTCAATGTGGGCTTGGATTACCTTCTGATTATTTGGTGGTACTTGATGCTTTGTGTGTGGGGCTGTAATTGCTCAATGTGTGTGTGTGTGTGTGTGTGTGTGTGTGTGTGGGGGGGGGGGGGCATTTCATGTCTGTGGGTGTGAATGACTTCACGATTGTTTCCTTGCATTTTATTTTCTCAATGCAGCTTGTGTGTGTGTGTGTGTGAATAGAGTGCAGGCCATATACACCTTCTTTATTCTGTAAACTGTCAGATACATTGTTCCTTCAAGGTCTTGCGTGCACGCACGCACGCACGCACGCACGCACACACACACACACACACACACACACACACACACACACACACACACACACACACACACACACACACACACACACACACACACACACACGAAGTCTATTCAGGCTGAATGTAAAACACATTTTACAGGCACAGACAGATTGCAAAAAAGGTAAAAATGAGAGTGGATGTAAACAAATGCATTTTCGCTCATCATGAAAATGTTACGTCCACTTGTGTGAAAAGAAATCATGCTTACAATGAGGCTTTATGACAGTTCATGAGTGTATAGAGACAAGAAGAAAAGGAGATCTGAAGAAAACCAGCGCAGAGAACGTCCTCAAGTTCTGAGATCAGAGGCTGAGCTGTCACACGCAGTTTTCTTGGATTTTCTTGAATAATATCTGCTTCAGCGACATCTTATGTCTCACGTAAAGCATCTTTAAATGGCCTTGTTGTTGAAAGGTGCTATTTAAATGAACCGTACCTTACAGATACGTCTGTGCAGTTGGTAGTCAGGCTTTCTGGGGGCAAATAAACGGACAGTAAAAACACTCGAGCAGTTAAATTGCTGGATTAATTCTTGTCCATTGGCTGGTTATAGTGTTGCAATTGAGGCTATGGACAGAGTCAGCAAGTTTCCAGTTTTCGGTGCAGATTGTTAATAGGAAAGACAACATCGAGCACATTGTAGTTATCTGCTTGTTATTTTTAGTTAAACGCATTCAGCAAAGCCATTTCCTTTGCAAACCGTATGCTCACCACGGCCATCGTGAGAGGAAACGCAGGCGCGATTGATTCACTACATTTCCTAACGAAATCCAACACTGAGCCATAAACAAATTCCTGCACTGAGACACGTACAGCAGGACTGCACACATACGACATTGTGACATTTTTCTTTTAGGATTATTAATTTGCCGTTTGCTTTTATCTGTCAGTTAACAGAAAAAGACAGGAAATGTGAGGCGAGAGAAAGCAGGATGACGATTACGTCGTACAAGTTTGACATCGTTACGCCCCCCAAAGTCCCATCTTAAATCCAAAACATTCAACCATCACAACAACACAACTAGCACCAAAGGTGATGGATCCAAGATCAGGCCTGAAGCCAAGTCTTAACCTTTAAACTGACCTTTGACCCGGTGAGACCCGGACAACAAGTCCTCATTCTCCAAAAATGTTCTGACGCACAAGAGGATGAACTAAAATCAGTCCTCACAAAGATAGAAATAGAAAGATAGACACACACCACCTGGCTGCCCCATTCATGCTCCAAACCACTTCTACAGCACACACACACACACACACACACACACACACACACACACACACACACACACACACACACACACACAGGAACAGAATGTGCATGCTACTGTGAATGAAAATCGATAGAGCAAGTTTAGTGTAATTGAATGATTATGTGTGTGTGTGTGTGTGTGTGTGTGTGTGTGCTTGTATAGTCAATAGATAGAGGTAATTGAATGTTAGAGAGGCTGTGTGTGTGTGTGTGTGTGTGTGTGTGTGTGTGTGTGTGTGTGTGTGTGTGGGGGGGCTTTATAGTGAAGAGATAGAGGTAATCTGTATAAGTGCTGCTACACTCTGAAACCTCTCAAAGTCTTGTCTGTGTGTGTGTGTGTGTGTGTGTGTGTGTGTGTGTGTGTGTGTGTGTGTGTGTGTGTGTGTGAGAGAGTCTGCCTTCAACACCACTGAGATGTCGTTTTAAACAGGCTTTAGATCAGCATCAAGTAAAACACACACACACACACACACACACACACACACACACACACACACACACAGATTGCATGAACAACTCTTGAAAAGCGATGCTCGCGTCTCCATTTTGCGTTCAGGTCTGAATGAACCTTTACCGTCCGTCACGCTGTTTCCTCACATGTTTGTTTTCCAAACTTTTTTTTTTTTCTGAGAATGATGATAAACCATCGCCGCTCAATTCACAACACATCCATGTTGGTATAATCTATGAATCATGAGGAAATGATGATCATTTTTAACTGCCAACTCCTTATTGTTATGAACATTAAACATGTTAAACGGTGTTTACTGCGAAGCGTCTCAGGGGTTTATTTACTGATGATTCTCCTGTTCTATACTATAGTCTGTCTCGCTCATTATGACACATCTGGCGATCATTTCACAGGTGTGTGTGTGTGTGTGTGTGTGTGTGTGTGTGTGTGTGTGTGTGTTAAGAGACGTGTGAAAATACACATTTGAATCCTGGCAAAAAGGACAGCGACCAAGCTCAAATAGCTCCAGGCTTCACAGACACATCATCAAGGGCATTTTGTATCCAGTGTAAACAGATCAATAGCATAAACAGATCAATGCGATGATGCAGACCCACCTTTAATGTGCAGTATAGTTGTAATTACCTGGTATTGCGGTGCATCCTCACCGTTGAAGGCGATGCTTTTTTTCTTCTTCATCGGCGTCTGTGGAGATAAATCAGCACAAACTTTTAATGTGTTTTAATATTGGAAACCAAATGATTTAAACCCTTTTCTCTTAAGCAGGTGTGTTTTCAAATCAACAGAAATCAAATCATCAGTTGGACTAAATGTGGCAGTTATTATCTGTCTCTCCAGTTTTTTGGCTGCATATGTGTGTGTGTGTGTTCCAATCTGTTCACCAAGCACTGTCTGTCTGTGTGTGTGTGTGTGTGTGTGTGTGTGTGTGTGTGTGTGTGATACAGGTCACAGAGTGTCAACAATGGCGAGAGATGAGTTCCACATGAACGGTTCACCACCTCTGCCTCTTTTTTTCCTCACTCCATCCATCCGTTTGTCTCTAACTCTTTGTGTTCTCTCTCTCTCTCTCTCTCTCTCGACAACTCTTTCCATCTCACACTCAGTGTTGCTGCTTTTTTTCTCCTCCACCTCATCCGCTCTGTCTTCTTCTTCTCTCTTTTTTTTTTTTTGGCCCACACCCTTCTCACTCTTCCATTTCTCTGACCACTTAAGCTTTCTCTTTCACCGTCCTCTTTCTCTGCCTCTCTCTTCTCTTTCTTTCAATCTTTTCGTCCATTTGTCCTTGCTTCCTACTTTTCTTCTCATTTCAGCCTCCCTCCCTCTTTTATTCTCTCTCTCTCTCTCTCTCTCTCTCTCTCTCTAGTGTCATCTTGTCCTAATCTCTTTTTCCTATTCTCACCCTTGTTCTGCTCTTCTTTGCAAGTTCTCCCCATTTTTCTTTTCTTGAGGCTCGTGACAACCTCCCTTTTTAACGACACCTAGACATAGACAAGTGGCTGCGACATGAGTCACATACCTGCCAGCGCATTCTTTTTACCTGGAGAACATAAGAGTAGAGGCTAACTGACAGCGGGGAGATCAGAGTCTTCCATTAGAACTTCAGATTTACCAATGGATGCATAAGAGGAGCTGCAGAAGGACAGAAAGTGTTGCTGCTGATGTATTCAAGTGGCCAGGTGCACAAAACAACTCAGACTATAAAGAAGCTAAATGATCAACTTGTGGATTATGAATTTTGATCTGTGATTCCCTGATTTCCTGAGATGTGAGTTGCATAATGTGGAAGCAAACCAGGAAGCGGGAAAGTTTTGGCTTTTAGTTTTGGCTCGAACCAGACATGGCAAATGAGGAGGAAGTTACTCGTGGGTTAGCAGCAGCGGCAAGATTTACTTATTTCTCCTCAAAACTTTTTCACGCCAGAGTCTGCTGCTGTCCTCGCCTCACACACCGACCCCCACCGCTCACGCACTGACTGCATGGAGCTTTGATTTGTGAGGATGCGCACAACTAAAAACACATGCAAGGGCGCCATCACACGCACTCACAACACATTTTTAAAACACATGCGTATCAACACACTTCCTCTCTCACAACGTCACCGATCAACCGGTACTGCGACGCAGGGAACTGCATAGGTCAATCAAATACGGGCTGTTTTCCTACTGTGTACTGAGAGTCCTTCATGCTTATGAATCTGTTCCTCAAACTGGACTTCCTAGATCATATCTCATTGTCTCACCGGTATCTGAAGCACCGATGCAGCCTCATCCCTCCATTCCCCCCCCCGCTCCACACCTCCACCACCATTTCCACCTCTGCACCTCCGCGTTTGTATATTTGTTCGCTTTGCTCTACCGCTCCCTTTCTATCCGCTAATCTCTAGTTTAAATAAGAGGCATGGGCATGCACAGTGCCCCCCCCCCCCCCCCCCCCCCACACACACACACTGTTTCACACCTAGGCTCACACTCAGAGACATGCAAGCAAGCGTGACGTACAAAACACACACAGCGGCGCAGAAGTGAGGAAGACCCAAATACAGAGAAGTGTCGACATAAACACAGTTACACAACGTCATGTTGCAAACGGCTTCCTGAGCCTCTCAGGTAAGTCCTGCCAGTTCGGAATTTTCACCACTTGAGGGTAGTAGAGGGCTTTGCCTCAGCGTTGTATTGATCTGCACGTACAGTACACACACACACACACACACACACACACACACACACACACACACACACACACACACACACACACACACACACACACACACACACACACACACACACACACACACACACACACACACACACACGCGCGCGCACACACACACGTAAGTGAACACACCCACACTGGAGTGATACTTGGAGGTGTACAGTCTAGTCCTGGAGCAGTGGCACTCACCCACTGTGTGACCAATCACTAGTCTTTTATGCGCTCGGGCTACTGTCAATGTATATGAAAGGCCCTGGCGTTGTTTGGCTGTGAAATTTAGTCTCCGAGTCAAAACATGATGTGAAGTGAAGGGATGTGGATTTCGTCCCTTTTTTTTCAGTTTAGCCGTCCTTTTTTTTCCAGCTCCTGTTGTGTGTGTGTGTGTGTGTGTGTGTGTGTGTGTGTAGGGGGGGGGGGGGCTGGCTTTACAGAGGCCCTCCATAACCAAAACAGGTCAATTTTTTTAAAGAATCTTTCACGGTACTGGGATTTACTTTCCAGTAGCGTATAGCAGAGGGTGACAGGAATGAGAACGCTGAGAAGCAGGCAGCAGGGTGGTGAGTGCGGGTTTACCTAGCGACACTGAAAGTATACTTAATGGACCCACACACACACACACACACACACACACACACACACACACACACACACACACACACACACACACACACACACACACACACACACACACACACACACCCTTTTAAATCTTGATCATGTCAGAAAGCTCCATTCCTTCCCTGCCTCCTGATCCTACAGCAAACACGGCAGAAAACCGGAGTGCTTGATTTACTTTAATCTCAGCGGTAATGTGTCTGCGTTGGCGGCTGTTCCAGTCCGCTGAGGTAAATCAAGCGCCCCTGAACTTGTCCAAATATTTGAAGTTGAAGTACCTTTGTTAACAAAGACAAACACATTTGGGCTTTCGAGAGGAAAGAAAGAGGGGAAGGAAGGCTTATTCCAGATATGCGTTTCAGTTTCTCTGGCAGCCAGTTACTAGATCCCTGTTTTGTGGAATTTCAAAAGCAGTGCATTAGTTCAGGAAACATGCAATCACACGCGGATATTTCCTCAGCGATAAGTTGTATGGATTTGATTCTGCCACCCAATTGCCGCTCTTTGCTCTGTTTTCAGTCCCAGGAAAGTCCACAACTCAGCGTATCACATTGTATTCTTCATCACGGCCGTAATCCTGTTAGCGTCCAATCAGGAAACGCATCACAGCCCGTTCCCGTTTTAATACTCGCCTCGCTTGGACAATAAAACAAACACGACGACGCTGCATACAGAATCAATGTAAATTCCAACTGGCCAGCAGGGACACGGAGCGCGGCAGAGATGAGAAACTGCAATCAAGCTACGACATCAGACACCTGAGATTCTGCTGAGATCGGAGCTTTAGCTCAGTTTTGGGTTCTATTAGGGTTCTATTGGGTGGAGCGGCGAGTATACAAGCAGGTGGTAGTTTGAAACGAGGACAATGGTTTAGCATCATGATGTTATGACACCTTCATTTCATATTAAAACAGCTTTTGCTGAACATTATTTACGTTCCAGCTTTACGTAGCTTTGAGCTCCAGTGACAGATTTGATCTTACAGTAGATTTAATGGTGGCACTTTATTTATATATATATATATATATTTTTCATAATTTCATGCTCAATGATAACTCATTAAGTTTGTTAGTCACTGGCCTGACCCCAGCTCGGCTGCCACCATTAATAGCTTCATTATGTTTTTCGATAAATTGATAAATCATTTTTGGTTTATTATATATTAGAAAATAGTGAAAAATGTCCGTCACACTTTCCCAGAAAATCTTCACACTGCTTTTCTTTGTCTGACAAACAGTACAAAACACACACACACACACACACACACACACACACACACACACACACACACACACACACACACACACACACACACACACACACACACACACACACACACACACACACACACACAATTAATGGACGGCCCACTCTACCTCCTGAGCCACAGCCACCCACGGCTCTCCCGCTCTGGTTCACTTGCACCGGGAGTCGGATTGTTTTCCAGTCTAGCGTGCAGCACTTCTAAATATCAGATGCTTGACAAATCTTGACCGGTGTTTTCTGATGCTGCTTTCACGGCCTAATTAAGCTCCTTCCTGTCATCAGCTGGGCAGTTTCCATTATACCACACCGTGATGAATGGGAGAACGCTCTGTAAAGATCACACATCCCTGCCTCTGAAACCTGAGACCTGCAGAGAAGTCGCAGGAAGAACATAGAATAGAGTAGAGTGGAGTTGATGGGCTTTCTGCTCAATGTGGCAAAAATAATTTATATTCCATTTAAGACAAGAAGAAATGGTGGTTCAAATTTAAACTGTCTGGCTGATCGTAAGTAAGGGCTGTTATGCTTTATTAAAAAAAATGAAGCTTTTACTTCCTCTGTGATGTCACATTTTTCTGACATTGTTGACACTTTTACCGCCTCTTTGAAGTCGCAGCTGCTCAGACAAGCTGTTAATCCTCAAAGAAGTAACTCCTTATGAGAAACATTGAATTAACTGTTTATTGGATATGAGATGATGGTAAAACTAAAACGTATAAAAAAATATTGTTGTGCAATAATTCACATTTGTCTCTTTCCCAGTCACCACGAACAATAAAGTGATTGAAAAAGAAGCAAACATCAGCCCGCTTCCTTTTGTCCATCTATCCAGACTTCTATCACCATCTGCATTTCCTCTCCATCCATGAGGTGTGTGTGTGTGTGTGTGTGTGTGTGTGTGTGTGTGCGTGCATACTAGGGGCGCCTTGTGCTGGAAGTGCTAATGGACATAGGTGTGATTAACACCACACGGTCTGATAGTGCTAGCCACACTGCTAACCACTCTGCTCTGTGTGTGTGTGTGTGTGTGTGTGAATTAAACAGAATGAAAAAAGAGAGTGTGACAGAGATAGAGATAGAGATAGTGTGTGTGTGTGTGTGTGTGTGTGTGTGTGAGTGTGTGTGTGTTATCCAAGCTGTCATCCAGCCTCCAGAAACGTGACTCTGCTGAGATAAAGTCCTTGACCCGAAACGCTTCATTCATCCCCGAACTAGTAAAGTTAAAGATCCAGGAAGTCACTTCTCTGTGGCAACACATCAATTACTCTTTCAAATGCGTGCTTTTATTTTGATGGGGTATATTATCTCTGTGCATAAAGTAAGGGAAGGTCATTCTTGACCTTGCAAAACAACAGTTTCCACCTCCAGAAGCATTTACTGCTGTAGCTATTCAGGAGCCTTCAATCACATCACAAGATATGAGTTTGTTGTTCGTCGTCAAATTGTAGATGTTGGAACACATTTTGTTTTTAGAAATCTGTGCATTTAAAGAATAACAATGGGAAAATTGCATTTTGAAGTATTTAAATGAGTCAAACTCCACCCACTGATGAATTGTGACATAATAGAAACTCGATTGACCTGGAGGTGAGACTGTTGGCCCATAGTTCTCCTCACATTTCCACACAGATGGAACATTTGGGCTTTGAGAAGTGAGAGCCCATGATGGCCTTTTCACACTACAGACATGTTTATTCTATTTTAAATAAGTTGGATTATTTGCCAGGCACAGTGTTCATTGATCAAAACAAATAAATACAAAAATAAAACCTGCAAATCAGCCGAGTCACCCGAAACCGACATGTCTTGTTCAACTCCAATACGTAACATAATAAATATGCACAAATTAAGAGTACAGTATACATCCACCAATAAATAATGACACTGCATAACATACTGTGAGGTTGTTGCCTATATACTAAATAAGTAAGAAAGAGAATAAAACTGTGGAGGAGAAAGCTGTAGTTCAACGTCCTCTTTATTCTAGCAGGTAGAATCATCGCCCCCCCCCCTCGACTAAATTCATCTGTACCCTAACAGGACTTACAGCTCACATACACACAATCAACACTAAACGTATATGAACTGAGTCAGAGTAGAGGGGCCCATAACACGTCTAAAGTCCTATATATAGACGGAGGCAGTGAACGCTCACTTCAGATGGATCAAGACCAATATTTAGGCTACTCCTTCAGTTTTTTCAGTAGGACTTTTGAGGCTCCGTCATCGACATGAATGACTATGTGACAAGAAATGCAAAGTGGATGACACCACCTTTACACAGAGGCTCCGGTGTAGGGCCCTTGTTTTTGGTAATCCGCCCGTGATCAAGCCACAGACTACGTTACTTGAGACTAACTAGACGGATCACAGCGATGCTCGCACTGCACCGGAAGACATTTTAAAAAGTTACCTCCACAGTAAAGATCACATCAATCTCAAGCGCCCAAGGCTCCAAACTCATTAAGCCCCGGGAAAGTTCTCTCATCGAAGCAGAAAGACACGCGGAGAAGACATAAAACAGTCGGGTAAACACAACTTTGAATCTCTCTCGCTGCATAACTAACTGTCAGTTGCTCTCCATCATCATAACTGCTTACTAATTCACCTAATTTTTTTTCCCCCCACTCCCTGTAGCAATGTGCAACTCGCGAGTGATTAGTTCATTTGCAACTAATCTCTTTGGCGAATGGGGTCATTAGGAGTATTGTGAGTGATGTCATGTTATCGGGGCGCCACTAGATGCCAGGATGTGGTGAAGTGCTGCTCCGATTTGGACATTAATTTGCTTTTGATGACTAAGACCGCTGAAGAGGCACTGATTCGTTTGTCTCTCATTTAGTGGCGGCAGAAGTAGAAGCCCTGATCCAATCATGTGGTAAGCCACTGGATGAAGTGAATACATAAAGTTCCCTTCCTGCTAAAACTCCTAAAAAAAAAAGTTGTTTTGTTAGATTTATCAACAAAAAAAAAAAAAAAAGCCATAAAAGTGACTCCAAAAGAGAAAACAACCTTTCCATCACAACCGTTAATGCTTTTCTTACAGTGACTTTTAACTGTGAAGTGGAGGGAAAAAAAAAAAAAATAGATCTTTTCTGTCCATCCACCAATCATAGAGCTAATGTCCCGCGTCCTGGCAACCAGGATCCAATCAGAGCACACAATCAGTCAGTCGCTGAGCTGCAGCACTATGGTGACAGGTGTGAAAGAGATGCACACACTCAGACGCACCAGCCGAAGCTCGGATTACACTTGTACTGTGTGTTAATATGAGTGTAAGCACACCACAGTTGATGAACAGTTAATCATTACACCAGCACTACTTTAATTTCTCATCCCGAGTTCAATTACACAGTGCATCCCAAACGTGTGATCCATTGACATCGGCACAAGTTGAAATCAAAGCCTGTTTTTTATCGAGTCAGTGGCGGTTTGGCGCAAAAAAACCCCCCGAATTATTGATATAATTTAGAGCGGTGTCCATATCTCACATCCCGGGGAAGAAGCCGACGTCTCAGTAATGAGATGAGGAGAGAATTTACTTGATTTATTTTTGAGTTGCGTGAAGCATTCAGTTTCAAGATGAGTTCAGAGAAAACCTTAAGATGAAGTCTGAGCTAAACTCATTTAAGATTGAGACAATTAGTGGAGTCCTGTGAAGATGGTTGGATCCTGAAGATCAGGGTTGATCCTGATCTTCAGTTACGTCTCAGTTACTTCCACAAAAAGTACCTGGAACACAGGTGTGTACTTTGGTTTGTTTCCAGCTTTCTCCAACTGCTACCATTCCAAAACATCACAGATACAACTAGGGTTGGGTACCGAAAACCGGTGCCAATATGGTTCCTATACAACCGGTGCCTACCGGACCGAAACGCAGATTTCGGTGCTTCCTTTCGGTGCCTGAGGAGACTGAAATACGTTCGGTGCCGAGGCAAATATGCTCATATTTCTGCAAAAGAAATGCTGAAGTTTATTTATATTTATTTAAGTATACTGTCAACTGTTGTTAACAGTTAATATATTGTTCATAGTTTGAAGCTGTAGTTTGAAGCCAAGTGTTTTGTATTTATTTATATTTATAGTATACTTCAACCAGTTAATATATTGTTCAATTTGAAGAAAACAAATTGCCTTGGCAATAAAAAAAAAGCCTTTCTTTCATGTCGTCAATCGTCGTTTTGTGTGTGTTTGTTTTTTGTTTTTTTAAAGTATCGGTTCAGGCACCGTTTAGGCACCGGTATCGTTTTTAAAGTATCGTTTTAACACCGGTATCGGGAAAAAAACCCAAACGATACCCATCCCTAGATACAATACATGTATTCTGGTTGATCAAAGAACAGTTGATAAACTGGCCGCAATCATCATAATAGCTAAAAAGAGGATCATTCTCTGCTTCTCCATGCATTTGCCTCAGTGTTTCATTCTGGCAGGTTGGACTTGGATATCTGAATGAGCCTGTTGTTGTGCATTTATCACTGAATATTGCAATTTCAATAAGTGCTATACGAATAAAATATTATTGTTTTTATTACTTCAAATGCACTGTTAACCGTCAAAAACAGCTCTACTTTAAGATGCACTGCCTGGCCACACAATTTAGTGCAAAACAATACAAGAGATCTGCCACAAATTCTACATTTAATGGGATTATGATCAGTATATGTTAAGACTATCAGAGAGGAGTAATCTAAGTATATGTTTGTTAGTGAGTGTTGTGTTTCTAATATTCTTCAGGTTTATAAATTGAGTGAAAACATTGTATAATATAAAGCAGTAGTTACCTACAAACTACGACCTAAACAGTAAACCTATAATTAAAGGAGTTCCTCTTTGACAGGGTCAATCAAACCTTTATTAAACACCCGTTTCATTTACTTTGTAGTGGCCTGACCAGTGTCCCTGCTGCTGCTGCTGCTGCTCTCTTGAAAAAAAAAATGAATAATTAAATTAAGTAAACAATTATTTATTCAACTTAATGGGTGAAAAGCCAACCTGCTGCAGAGTCTTCAAGTTAGGGCCGGTGTCAGATGCGAGGCTGGTTCCCACAGTGGTGCAGAACTGCATTTGGAATAAATATCACCGAGCTCTGAGATAACTGGCTCCCCGACTTTGTGCCACAACCGCGTCTGAAGCGAGTCCCAGCAGCATTATTAAACCAGGATGAGTTTTTAACGGCAGGATGCAGATTGCGTAGCTCTGGCCGATTACATTTAAACAGTGTGTTTCACCTGCACTCGGGAATCTGGATGAATTTAAGTTAAGCTAAAGAAATAATGCAAAGTTTAGTTTAATATTTTGTTCTTGCCCACTCTCTCTCTCTCTCTCTCTTGTGGGCTCTGTCTTAATCTTCTTCTGGCTTGTTTTTTAAAAGACATCCCCATTCCTGCTTTTATTTATACTACAAACATGTTTTTGTGTTTTTAGAAGGGGCAGAAATAAAGAGAGAGAGAGAACCTTCATATGCACTCAACTCCTGCGGTCTCGCTGCTCTGGCTTCAAGGTCTAAACTCTGAGAAAATGGGGCAGATAGGACAAAGTGTTAGCTAATGAGCACAACGCATGAGGGTAATGACCCACTGACAGAAGCATGAGTTGGCCCCCATTCATTTTTCGCATGAAGAAAAATAAAGAGCTGCTCGGCGCAATATCACGTAAATTGCAAAAAAGGCCTCCCTTCCACGTGGGGTCTACGGCCCTTTTGCTGTCTCTAATTTGCCTGTGAGGTTGCTGCTCCTCAGCTGATGAAGACTCAGCGCCCGAACAGGGACCTCGCCTCTTCCTTGGCTGACACGGCTGCTCTTTTGTTTCGGTTCTTTCAGACATTTTCTCCCATGCTGACATTACCGACTCTCCGCGTTTGTTTCGTTTAGTTCATTCATTACTTTCAACTCGTCTGGTCTCCCATCTATGCTGCAGCCTTTGAGCCCGGATACAGCAGCTTGTTTGCGTGACGGTTCCCATCGGGCAGGCCGCTCACTAGCTGGCGAGCATTGACGTGCCCTCACCAACAAGCACAAATTGGCTGAGGTGATGTTCTGCGATTTGTTCGTTTCCAGTGAGTGTCCTCGGTAAGATGCTGAATGCCTGACAACCTTATGAAAGCTCCCATCCAACTGAAAACCAAAACAATATTTGTGTTGGATAGCCACAGTGCACACAGGCTGGCCAGTCAAAGTTGTCATTGTCGTCCAACTGCGTAATAAGTAACTTGTGTCTTGCAGAGGAAACCAGCTTTTTCTTATCTGGTGCCGACATGACAGGCATTTCCCAAGGAGTTGAGTTGTTGTGCTAATGTCGCACTACTTCTGCCTCTGCCTCGGGGACACTAAAGTCATGATTTGCGTGACGTTTTCTTCTTGACATGGCCTCTAAAATCACCTTTGCCACCAGCTTGAGCAAGGAAGCGTGTCCTTCTTCTAGTCCTGTGTTTCTGGTTTACTTTTTCTTGCCACTAAAGAAACAAATGTCAGTCACAGACATTTGCACACAGTGTCATATTTGATTCGAACGCTACAGATTTGATTTGTTTGGAGTCTACTGCCAGCCTTACTGTTTTATGATGCAATGTCTCTCTCTGTCCCATTTCTCTGGTGCATCTACATTGCTCCATCTCATAGAGAAATGGCCTAGAAAGTATACATTTTGTTAATTTAAAAAATATGTCTATGTCCTTCTTAGCCAAGAGCTAATGGCACTATGGGAAGTAGCATACCAGCATTAAATGCAACACGGCTATAATAGCTACTACAAGATACTACTAGTGCTAAGTAGCTTAGCTTATTAGCTACATCATACTATTCCCTTTTCATTAACCATCCTCTGTCAGAGTATAAACTACTGAAAAGGAGGAATGGCAGACAGAAGAGAAAGGAGTTAATTGTACAAATACATCTTTTGAATAAGCTATTAGCAATTGCAATTAGCAACTGAGCTAATTAGCTTGCTGAACAGAGAGCTTGCTAGCTAGCACCTCTAAATAACTCTTTATTGAAGGAAATGTGTACAATACAGAGAAAACAGAAAAGGGAGGAAAGAGCTTTTGTGACTGACTAGCGCTAGCATGTTTCTGACTGGTTAGCCTTGTAGCTGCTAGCTCTAAGAGAGGCGGAGAGAACAGTGGCGGTCGAGCAAGCTACAGAGTGAATGAGAACGTAGAGGAGCTACTTTCTGATTGTATCACCGCGGATACGTTCTAAAGCGCAAATGAAGACGTTCACACCTCAGCACAACGAAGCGGGGAGGTGCCGCGTTTTGAATGAATGCGGCTGAAGGGCAGGTCGCTTCATCCCGTGTTCCCCGCTCGCTGTGTGCTGTCTCGGTCAAATTGACAAACTAATAGCAGCAGCAGCAGCACACATCAGAGGAGAGAGAGAGGAGAAAAACTCTAACATGCGAAGCACACATGAGCACACAGTGATGTAACAAACCCTGCACATCCCTCAAATACATCTGCTTTGTATCTGACAGAGCTAAAGGGTGATTTGCGCCTGGGTATCAGGCGCCATACGGGCGTGACAAAGCGGCTGTATTTGACAACCTGAACAGGCTGTACACGCGGCATGATGTTATGGCTGGGGGGGTCACAGCAGAACTTGGGGTCCTAACGCTCTTTGCTGATGCCCACAAACGTCCTGAACACAGCAAAATAGGCAGAACAGAGAAAATATAAGCAGAGGGAAGAATCTCTATAGATACAGACGCCACCACATACTTCTAGAGGTTCATAAGTGATGCCAATGCTTATATATATGTATATATATATATATGCAGTATCATTTATGTGTATCATATGTGAAAATATTGTTCAGAGGGAGAGAGATAGAGAGAAAGGAAGAGGAATTGATGCTATCAAAATGCATGAGGCTTTCCAGACTGATGCTGCCCTTCAATCTGACAGTCACACAGCAATCGCCGCAATCACACACTTGAGCAAAGGAGGCCGAAGTGCGTTTGTTGTCTACGCGTGGCAGTTTGTGAGCGAGAGGATCCGTGTGTGTGTGTGTGTGTGTGTGTGTGTGTGTGTGTACATGAATATGTGAGTGAGCGTATATGTGTCCATAGCGGAGCTGGAAGGCTTGTTTCCATTCAGTGGTTTGTTATTATGTCAACACATAACATGCATGTTTAATGCTGAAGTCACGAAACCGTCTCTCCATCCATCCATCCATCCATCCATCCATCCATCCATCCAGCTAGAACCAGCCTGTTACATCGCTTTGTGTTTACAAAAGAAACTGTCAACTGCCTAAGTGAAATGCTACGATGCCATAAAGAAGTTTTGCACAGATCGGTGTGTGTCTGTTGGTCATACAGACCCGTCAGGCAGACAGAACAGATTGAAAAGCTGTTGAAGCCTCATAACCAATATGGACGCCGGTGGACTGCCCACAACGCCCTCACGCACCAGAGAGGAAAGAGACAAGCAGAGGGGGAGAATAAAAAGGGCTATTATTCCAAAAATGTACCCGTACATCTTCATCACCTGTTTCTATTCTCCCATCATTCCCTTCTTCTGTCCTCTTCCCTTCAAGAGAGGCATTGTGAAGACAGCTGAGAGGCAGTGGTGGAGGTACTGAACTTAAGTACTTGTACTTTACTGGAGTATTTCCATTTTCTGCTGCTATATACTTCTACCTCACTACAATTCTACAGTAAACATTGTACTTTTGACTCCGCTACATTTCTTTGACACTTTTAGTTACTTGTTGCAGATTCAGATTCATAACAGACAATATCATCAACAAATAAATGTTATTATTCACAAGCAGCTTTACGAAATGGTTTTTAACAGCAGCATTCATTTTCATCACAGCCTGTGCTTACGTTAATGCAGCATTAATATTAGGGGCCATGTTCTCTTCCAGTTTTAAATTTCATTTCTTTATGAACATTCAAGGGCAGTTTTGCCCCGAGAACCCATTAATTTCTACCCCGGTGTGCTACATTTCTGTTCTTCCCGTTTAGCCACTTCAGTAAAGTGGCCTAAAGGCAAGTCTTTCTGATAAAACAGTAAAGGCTGAGATAATAAGCTCTATCGGGCGTATTCTGGGTGGCAACTTCAGATCAGACGCAACAGATCAGTGAAGAAAAAGACAAAGAGGAGACAAACAGTGGCAGTTCTGGTCCATTTAAACCACAGGGGCCAGACTCGGGCCAGCTGTCTGTTTAGAGGTTAACCCTGGAACTAAGAGTGAACAATTTGAGCAATGGCATGGATTTAGAAATCCATTTGAAATGGAATTGGAAGAAAAAGGCACATATTTGTGCTACCGTGATTCTCACCACAGTCTCTTCCTGTTCCTCAGAATACACAGCGTTGATGTTCGGCGTCCAGGCCAGAGCAGAGTTCAAGTGAACACATGGCATGTATGAAACGACTGATGCTCTTCTTCTTCTTCTTCTTTGGAGGACAGTCTCAAACCAAACCAAATTTAATCGATACAATCAATGGCTACAAAGCCAAAGACGATTTAGTGTCGTCTTTAGAAAATCGGACTGACCAAAGCCGTGGTTCCACTTGTCATCCGATCACGTCAGGACGCATTTACTGTCAAGTCCGTAAGCGTCCAGATCAGGTATTTCCTGCATTGGGATCCAGTCAGGGAGTCTGGATCTCAGCGAGGTGTGGACAGCTTGCGGGCACAGTTCACCAAACGAAGGTCTCGCAACATCCACACCGTAGTTCCTCTCCCGAGCGAGAGAGCAAAGGGGAGGGAGGAGGCAAAACCCGGGGGCCGGAGCACAGCTGAGACCTGCTGTCTGAGTCGTGTCGAGTTACTGCCGATGAAAACAACACACCCCCGAAAGACGACACGTTCACGCAGGAAACAAAACCTGCACAATGGCAGTTACTTCAGGTGCTTTTTTTTTTTTTTTTTGTCTACCAATAGCTTTCAGTAATCCAACACCATCTGAAACGATCGTTGCTCCAGCGTTGTCTTGCTGCTCGACAGACTGTTGGGATGTTTGTTTCACTTCCTCCGTAGTGAATCTGCAGTCAGATGACCACCAGAGTATGTGCTCTGTGTATATTCCAGTAGGGGAGTACGCGTTCATAATGTGTATCTGTGTGTGTGTGTGTGTGTGTGTTTACCACTAGTTAATTAAGAAAATGCTCGATGCTTGACTCAGTTGCATCTCAAGGCCGCAAGCACCTCATCGCTCCAGGAGTTTGAAGGCGAAGAGAGGGGGAAGCATTCTCTCTCTTTCATTATTTCCACTACATTCCCAGCTTCCTCTGTTCTCCCTTGTTATTTGTCCTTGCTTCACTTTCTGACAGTCTCTCTCTCTCTCTCTCTCTCTCTCTCTCTCTCTCTCTCTCCCTCCTACCTTTCCACCACCTCTAACAGGCACTTCTTAGCCTTTTCAAACTCCATTTCCCCCCGTAGGCACATGTTGAAGCTCTTGGATGTATTTAGATGCACACTTAATGACAATTTCCTCAGACACTCGAGGTTTCTCCATTTTTACGCGAATGCAGATTTGTCTAAACTGCGTTTCAAAGTGAATCGACGCTCCCTGCTGTGCCTGGTAATTACACTCCGGTGACTTGGCAGCACAGCCACTCAGTGACAACTGCCTCATTTAAACTGCAGCTTATATGATATTCTACCCTTTCTATAGATGCTGGACATCTGTGAGAAAAAAAAAAAAAAGACACCAAAGGAACTGAGCAACATCTAAATATCCAGGGGACACTCACACAAAAATAATGTTACCTGAAATACATAAAAAGAAGTTTCTTCACATGTATAGCCAGGCTCATTCTGTGTATGATGACTGTATGAGGAACAATGAGCTGCTATAACACTGTTTTTAATCCCCCCCCCCCCCCCCCCCAGACATCAGACAGATGTTGGATGAATAAGAGTCAACCGATCACAGTCCCCACGAGTATCTCTGTTGCCACCGCGGCTCCAGTAAGTAGTGTGATGTAGCTTATGTGGCTCCATGGTTTTCTATGCCTTTTGATTTTCAGGGAACAAAAGTGCTGCATGTGTTCCTGTTCCGCACTAAAGTTATCTGAAGTTGGTCAGGGTGGATAGCGGACAAACAAAGCTGAGGACTTTGACAAAGGTTTAGGCGAAGATTGTCGTTTCGGTTAAATGTTCAGCTAAACGTCCCTCTGCTTCGAGTCACAGTCGACTTCTGTTTAACCCAGACGGCGGCTTTTCCTCTGACTTTAACCAAAGGGTTCAGAGTGATAATCATAGGGACATGTTCATCATGCGTTGGCTGGTATTAGTATTATTATACTGTACTGAAAGAGCAGATATCAAGTAATAATTTACCTTTTGGTTTCACGTTCGATTAGAACATTTTGTGACTTATTTTATTAAAAAACTTTTCCTCCTCCTGTTGAGAAAAATGTAAATGAGAAGGCATTACGTTTCTCCCAAAATGTACTTTCTGTTGAAATGACTTAAGTGTGACAATTCGATATATTTAAGTTTTCCTATATTATACACAATACAATGCACATCTGGAAAGAGATGTTTGTTATTTAAAAGATTGGTTTTGAAATGAACCACATTGTGGTTTAGTGTATTATTTTTTTTTTTTTTTTTTTTTTCACCTTTTCTAACTACTTAATTTTTTTCTAAAAGTTCTCACATTCATTTTTCAGTGGTGTTATATTTTGTAAAAAGGATTTGTGGTATTTTGAAACGAGACCTTCATCCGACACTTTCATTTTAATAACATTTGCCAACGCGACAGAGGGGAAACACTCAACGTCTGACTCCTTTTCTGAAATATTAGTCTTTTAACTGAATGGCTAGTGTGTGTGTGTGTGTGTGTGTGTGTGTGTGTGTGTGTGTGTGTGTGTGTGTGTGTGTGTGTGTGGACAGGCAGGTGCTGGTGAGTGTTGTTCTACAGCAGAGAGAAAGAACTATGAGGAGCTGACACTGGTTGGAAAAGTGTGCTTGGATAAAAGTGATGAAGGCCTTTTGTGTAGAACACAACAGAAGCAGCGTCTGGTTCCGTCCACGCTGCATTTAGATTGCCTAATTAGCACATGGAATGAAGCAGCGTCGCGTCCCCGTGTACGTATTGTGCGTGTTGCACCGATAAGTGACTTTATGTGACTCTGCTGATGATCCTATATGGTTTGAGACAATGTATGTAACAAGTGTTTGTTTCTTTTAAAGCATTTTGAAGCAACTGGTTTGTAAAATAAACTAATCGGGAGCCGCAGTGACATTCCCCTCCCCTCCCCTCCCGTTCTCCCTTCCTATTGGCCCACAACGCTGACTTTCTATTCGGCCGTCGCCATGGTAACCAATCAAGCAGGCAATCCAGCTCCCACTCCTCTCGAAAAGCTGGAGACTCTTGACGGTAATTGGCAGCATATTTATGTAAATGTTAACGTTTTGCACGAAGACCAGACTTAATGAGCAGAAGCAGAGGATACAGTTCATCTCCAGGAGCCCTGAAGATGAACCAGCGTCGCCAGGAATTGAACAAGTGACCTTTTGAAGCGTTGTCTTGATGGGGGGTTGCTCCGGTGAAGCCGGGCGTCTCGGGGCCGGAGGTCGGTCCGTGCAGCGCTGTGACCGAAGCAGAATCGATACACGAGTTTGAGCTCCGAGTCAGTGGACTCTGAGGAGCATTAAGGACCAGTGAGGGGACGACGGCGTGAACGTGATGCTGAATCAACAGTAGACAGGTGGAGCAGCTTCACCTGCTCTTTGGTCAAACCAGAGTGGAATAACCGACCTTCATATTACCAACAACAAGTATCAAAAACATAACCTTCAATGCATTATATTCAATATCTGCGATTCTGATGTTGGCTGTCAGGCGTCGCTTGTTTTTCTTCATTTGATTTACATTTATTTGCATTTTAACTTGACTAATTCATGTTTTATATTATATATACATATTATACTGTATATACTGTATGTATATGGTACAGATATTCAAGTACCCAAGAGAATGGATCCTCATGACTTTGATCATCTTTGGGTGGTTTTGGGTGAAACGTCTGCGTGACTCGATATGTCGGAATGCTCACACATGAATGAAGGCCATTGAATTCTTTTGTTTTTTTGAAGTGCAGGTTCGGTTGCCACATGGCTCCTTTCCGTGAGAACAAACCCCTCTGACAACACTTGACCAAAACTAACATGGCTTCAACGTTGTACAGTCTCTGTAAACACAACAAGTGAAGGGTACGAGTAAAAATGAGAAACATTAATCCCAGTAGTTACCAAACTACATAACTATTGGTTCACAAACCTGACTTTCCTAAATATTTCCTTTTTCGATGCACGGAACAAAATTGCATCACCATCTCAGTAAACATGCAGTCCACAAGGGAATAACGCCATCCTCTGTACGACAGAGCAGTAAAACACACTCAAACTGGAGGCTACCGACAGTGTTTTTCAATTCCAATTTATGCCCTTTTGAACTTTATTGCAGCGATTTGGGAGCCATGAGGTAAACAAGAGTGATTGTAAACAAGAAGACTGCTAACCTGTAAAGGTGAAGCGCTGAAGAGGAGAATACTTTCTCACTTTCAGAAAAGAAAAGAGAGAAAACCCTTTTTTTATAAACAAACTACATTTGCATGACTGAATTAATAAATCTCAACTAAAACAGGGAAACATTGAGCTGCAGAATGTGTCATTCTCACACACACACACACACACACACACACACACACACACCACCATTTACTTCATCCCATAGAGCCCTCTGTGTATTTCCCTGCGTGTGCACGAGCGCCACAGTGTGATCATATTAAGGACCTAACACACACTCTCACACTTTCTGTCTCACACAGAGTTTGGAAGTAATGCCTGCTGAGGTTGTTTATACAACCGACAAATGCCGAATGTTGCCCACAGACCGTCACGTGTGCTTTCACACACACACACACACACACACACACACACACACACACACACACACACACACACACACACACACACACACACACACACACACACACACACACACACACACACACACACACACACGTCTGAACACGCTCACACGTCAACGCTTCTCTTCACCGTCAGCCAATGAGGTGCATCTCGTAATTCGAGTGCAGCACACACACACACACACACACACACACACACACACACACACACACACACACACACACTCCTCTCTCTCCCTGCTTGATTTTCCCTCTCAGCGTGACAGCATTAGCAGTCAAGGACTTCTGCTGTTAATGTTATGAGCGCTTCAGACCAGCGTCTACACAACTCAACATGTCTCTGAGAAGAGGCAGCCTCTCAAGCCCTCTTACCCACAGAGAACCTAATGTCCAAGGTACTCGTGATCCGGGGTCTCATTTAGAAAACCCAGCCAGGGCGAAATTTCCTGGCTGGAAAAAAAAATAAATCACAATTCAACTTGGAAATGTGCGCACGCGTGTCCGCCTCACACCCCACCTTCTGCACGCCCACATCCAGCCATAAATACTGAATGCAAAGCACCTTGGTCCCTCTTAGTTCTTCCATTCACGTGGTCCTAACAGTGCTAGTGCCATTCCTCACGCATAATACGTTCACAGGAGTCAGACCCATCGCCTCCAAAGTTAACAAGTGACAATCAGAGCATCCTCCAACCTGGGACATCATGTGAAAATGGAAGTTTGATAGATGAACATTTATTTTTTTTCAAAATGTTTATGACGGTGATGTTGGCCTGCGTTAGGATTAGGATTAATAATGAGGATTCAGTTCCACACATTGTAAATGTACACAATCATTACGTAGAGGTGGGAGAGACGTACCGGGGGAAGTGACGGCAGTGGGCAGAGTGGATGGTGATATATATAGATAGATAGATAGATAGATAGATAGATATATATATATACATATGATATATGGTATATAGTGATGTAGACACATACTAGTTTACTCTCAGTAAGGTTTCAGCCTTAACATGAACCTTAATAAGTAAAGCACAGGTTCTACATTTACAACTATGTGTTCAGTCTGTCTTCAGTCTTAAATGAGTTGTAGGGATAATATAATGGAGAGTATATTTACACTCAGCAACCTCTGATTTACCCACTTACCGTTTTGGTCAAGAACATATATGAGAGGTGCAAGAAAGAGAAAAAGAAATAAGTTGACCAGCTCACATCAGACACTTGGTAACCATAAAATAAAACATGTATTTTTCAGCATTAAATGGACTGATTGTAATGGGAAATATAGATAGATAGATAGATAGTAACTTTATTGATCCCGCGAGGGGAAATTATTTTGTTACAAGCAGCAATAGGTTCCAGAGCAGCAATAGGTTACAGGTATAAAAATCTTAATATTATATATAAAGAAAAAAGAAAAAGAAAAATACAAGAAAAATACACGTCACAATACACAATATATACAATTATATCTGAGGGATGAGGACGTCTACAGGCTCTCATAGAGCCAGATTGTAAAGTAGTAGTAGTAGTAGTAGTAGTAGTTTCTGTCAGAATGCACATTTCTGATTAAATTGCATTTGGAAAGGGAGATAAAGCGTCGAGTCTCTGAGACAAGAGAAAATATTAGAAGCTACGGATCAGTACAAAGAACAACAGAACACACCTGATTCTGTAAAATGTACAGAACAAGTCAGTGAACGCAGAGATTGTTTTTTTTTCCAAATTTAATTTGAAACTCATTTGAAGAACGCAGATGGTCTCAAGGCAGATATCTCAGGGTGTCTCGTCGCTTTAATAATAGTCCATCTCCGCTTCACTTTCTTGCCAGTAATCATCGTGTCACAGCAGACACCGGGTTCTTCACATGATGGACGTTTCATCTTTTTAAGAAATGAAAAACTATTTTTCAGCGCGGGGTTGATTTGTGGATGAAATCCGATTTTGATGATGATTAGATGTTATGAGCTAAATGATTTACTAATTCATGAGCAAAGAGGGGGAAACCTCGCTTTTGTCTGAAGCCGCTTAGAAAGAACAGAGTCTATTTCAGACACTATTTTCACGTTGTTCTTGCCAACAGATGGCACCACATGGAATACTGTAAGGCATTGTGACAACGTGGTGGGCTGTGAGATAAGTCGCTAATTGTGCCCTAAAAATTCTCGCATTTCACCGACGGACTTCAGCACCATGGACAGAGGCAGTCAGGAGGAGCATGACTTTCCAGCACCACGGCTAGCTCCCTCACTGCCAACACACACACACACACGCACACACACACACACACACACACACACACACACACACACACACACACACACACACACACACACACACACACACACACACGCACACACACACACACACACACACACACGACGTCCAATGTTCAGCTTCAATGCTCAAACATGCAACATGCAGCCTCTTCTCTTCTGTTGTGTTCCTGTATTGTACTCGTGTATTATTGCGAGTATTCTGAGGGGGAAATACATCTCAGTGCCGTTTTTTTTTTTTTTTGGCAAAACGTCCAAAGTTTAGCGTTTAAAGTAGAGCTAGCAGTGAGTTTGACTTCGTGTCATCTCACTTGTGAACAAACTTGTCGTTCTTAACTTTACACATCTTTAGATATCGATAAGCTCTCGGGGAAACATTCTAAGATTTCGCTGTTCAAGGAACTGGAACTTTGTGGGATTTTATTTTTTACAGAGAAAAGGTTAGCCTTCCTTCAGTACAGTAGTTGCACTGTTCTTAAACCAATCTGTCACGTGACCCTCCACACTCCCTCTCCTCTGTCATTCTGTACATGCTCTTTACTTTCTTTACTCTGATATCATTTTGCTCTCCTCTGTGAAATCCTCTCCATCTGTTCCTCTCCGCCGTTCTCCGTCTCGTACAGTATGCCGTCTTTGCTGCTTCCCTCTCCATCTGCTGTCGACAGTCAGTTATGAACATATCGGTGCCATCTGCTGGATGCTCTAATCCAGAGTGATTCATGGCGCTGGAGCACAAGAGCATTCAGTCGGAGTATGGGTGGGCCCAGCAGGAGGTAAAGGCAATAATCCGGACATTGTTTGTTCATTACTTTTCTCATTGAGGTCTATCAATGAGTCTCTTGGACTTCAATCCTCCACATGGTATTTAGAAATATATCTCTCAGGATGTTTTCTTTTTTCCACTTGATATCAGAACAGTTTTTACGGTATTTCTACACTACTAATCAAGTGTGAAGAAAGCTATCGCTACACATATCTTGTTGACCCTGTGAAGTGGCCACATTTTCTTTATTAATTCAGTTATTGCAGGTTTAAACTTGTTCTTTGCTTTGTAGACGTAGATGACTTTATCTGTATCTGTGTTGTAGAGCAGTGGTTCTCAACTGGTCTGGCTGCGGGACCCACCATCACCCCTTAATGACCCAAATGTTCCAACTTCTCAAATGTATTTAGTGTAGAAGATGGAGCAGTCTGAACCTGAGCTGAAGACGTCCTCTGCAGTCGTAGTAGTAGGGAGCTCTCTCGTTCCCCGTCAGTCCCCGTCCCACACGTTCCACGTAAACCAGTAAAACGGACTTGTTGCGTCTGTAGATTCGTCCATTTTTAATGCAAAATGGCCGCTTGCCTTTCGAGCTGTGGTCTGTTTGATGGGTGTCTATTAGCACTACAACGCATTAACGGCAAATACTGTTAGGGAGTGTGAATAACTCCGCTGCATAAAAAAATCCCCTTCAAAATAAAAGCACAGGATTTTTTTTAATTTATTATTATTTATTTATTTTCAGGCAAAGGCTTTTAGGTCGCGACCCACCAGTTGAGAATCACTGTTATAGAGTAAGTAGCATTCACGCAGTTCTAAATGTGAAAGAATTATATCCAGTTATGCTAACCTATGCTATCTGACGCTATTCGGTCACTCGGCCATATTATTATTGGCACAAATGTTTCGCAATTTGAGGTGAGTTATAATATTTTGTGAAACGTATTACATGCTGCTTTGAAACAGGGTCGTGTTCATCGCCATGGAAGTGAATCTTTAGTGGATGATGATTTCATATATATATATATATATATACACATTTTTGTAGCATGAAGTTTTTCTTTGTAGTTTTATGATGTATCTGAAGAAAATGTGGCCTCATCTTTTTTGTAGCTACATTTGGACCGATGAACAGCGAGTGGCTCCAGCTCTACAAATCCCACATCACGTAGCCGTAGCCATTATCAAACTCATGCTACTCACTGCACACTTGCTGATCTGATGCTACGCTTAGCTTTAATCCACAACATTTTTTTTTTTTTTTTTTTTTACAATTTAGTACTTTCGCATAAAATTCAAGAAAGAGCGCTCCGTAGCAATTATGTCTGATAGATGCCACGGTGCTTCAAGGTGGACTGAAACGGCTGCCGCTGCACAAAGAAGCAGCGAAGTAATCTTGCGAGTCCGCGAGCCCGCTGTGTTCTTAACATCTTAATTAGACCACACGCACGCACTGAATCGCTGAGAAGTACAGCGCTTCTTATCCCGCTCCGTCAGAGCAAGGACACGGAGCTGCATCGGTAAAAATAACAGAACGGGCCGTGCTGAAATAAACATCTGATAAATCAGTCGTCTTCCAGGTCCGTCTACAAGTCCGGCAAGTTTTAATGAATTAACTTTTTTTAATTGGGCTGTGTTTTGACAACCTCAGATCCCTTCCGAGCCGATGCTGATGATGAAGTTTTTACCCTTGCTCGTCGATGGCCTCGCCAACATCTGAAAAGCTTCTTAATAATCAGCCTGCTCAATTAGATTCAGTTCTGTACAAAAGTTTTAATTAGCCCTGGTTTTTTTTTTCTTAATCTGTGTGCCTTTTGACAAAGTCACAAGAGAGAGAGAGAGATCGGGGCGAGATAGAGAGACGCTGATGATTCGGTCCTGCCCTTCGCTTCCTCTTCCTCTTCCCTCCCTCCCTCCCTGCCTGCCTCGCGAGCGTTTTTCCGATGAGTCATCATCATGTGACGGTGCCAGATCCTAATCAGCTCTCTGCACCTGCTGCTGGTTTCCACAGCGTTACTCTGACAAACACCAAAGATAATCAAGGGTGAAAGGTAGACGTCGCCTCATCTCGGCCCAAAATAACAACAGCAACAGTGCCGGGTCCCATGGTGTATTTGTGGCAATGACATGTAGTCCTTATTAATTATCAAGTCATTTGAACGAGTGATAACAGCTCTCTGGCTCCCTATTGATCAGCTGTCTTTGCCTCTGCTGGAACAAATTCGGCTGATTTCTGTAAATAAACAAATAAATCATAGCAGTGAAGGAGGCTGAACTGGTTCAACGCAGCTTTGAGAGGTGAGAGGTCGAAGGGGAAGTGAGTGACGCACATTTACTCAAGTACTAGTAGTAGTAGCTTCATTAGTAATCTTGAAGATTTTCCTCCAAATACATGTCTCTTGAGTCACAATATTCACATATTTGCAGTGTTATGAACCGGGCATTCACGGAAGCAAACACCGTACAGACCGAACATTTCCCCACAGCCTCAGCTCACATTAAACGCGTTTCACCCGCCGTGTGTGTTTGTGTCAGAGTGCTTGACACCGGCCGACCGTCGTCGTTCATCAAACGCGCATCGGGGAGAAATGGAAGGAGAAGGAGGGTCCGTAGTGAACGCTTTGATTGAAGAGCTGCAGGCGGCGCACCTCCACCTCCAACTTTCAGTCAGGTAACCAACTACTTTCACTCTCATGACTCACGCCAAGTGTTGCATGAAATCAGATCGCAGTTGCTCACAGAATGACGGGGGAGGAGGAAAAAAAAAAGCCAAATATTGCCTGACTTCTTATTAAACCGACAACAGTGTGTTTTGTGCAGTATTCTGGGACGTGTAGTATGACACCATCATGCCCTGCGTCTTGCTCTCTAAAGGCCCCCCCTCCACCCCCCCCAGCAGGTTATTCAAAGGTTAGAGGGCCCCTCCCTCGACCCAGGGCTTGAGCCAGTGTGACCCTCTGTTGGTGGTCCTGCAGGCCTTAATAGGGTTTTGAACTCTACAGCGATAGACTGAATCACTTTTCAGATATCTGTGTCGTTAATAGTTCCGTCTTCCTATCTAAACTTCTCCGACTTCTTCTTCAATTTAAATGACGGTTGCAGGAGTAAAATAATCCACTGAATTTCACTATAAAAAGTAAAATCGATACAAATTTGTGCCGCTGTGTTTTGTCCATTAGTCGTCACACTCTGGGACCCTTTGGATGAGGTTCACTGAATAAAGTCGTTAGAATTAGATCCATCCACCAAACACAACAGTAAGATGCTTCTTATGCATCATCGCATCAGCATTAACATTCTAATAATGTCATATGATATTATATTATATTCGGGGCCATTCACTTTTGATACTTTATGTCCATTTTGCATATAATACGAGGACTTCTACTTAAAGTATGTCTACATTTGCTGCTTTTTGCTGAAGTACTTCATGTGAGTACTTCTGAGGTGTAAGAAGTTGGGTACATGTTGTCCCTTGATTCCTAATTTCTTTCATTTTTCCTGAGCTTTTTTTTTTAGATTGTCAATATCAGGCTTCACTTCGAATGACGGCACACATGTACTGCTGTGTAGTACGAGTACCACACGTACTACTGCTGTGCTTGAAATAAATTATTAAAAAAGAGGACGACTCTATCTTTAAGATGATGTGAAAATGAAAATAATGCAGTGATTAAACACGTAGTCAATCAGTGATTACTGCTTTAAAATGTCTTTCAAATTCAGAAGCAGACAATATTTTCATCAGAAACACAGACATCGTACTGTAAATCACATGACAGGACTACATTGTGAGTTGTGGTGTGGTGTGGTGCTCAGGGTGGATCACAGTAGGACACGGTACCAACTATCATGACGGCACCTGTACAGTGCCAGTGGCCTTTTTAACCCTTTCACCTCATGATAAAGATCCATACACACTGTCGAGGAAGAAGGAGAGTCTGACACTTTGGGAAGTGATTGAAGATGAAACATGACAGGTTTTGTGAATGTACAATTTCACACCTTCGTACTCTACTATACTATCTTCATTCTCTTTTCTTTTGACTTGGCCACGTGTGGAGGGTAACTGGGCTGTTATTCGTACAAAGTGCTTGAAAATGAATCATAAGTGTCTTTTCATGGAGGAGTATTAAAAGCGTAACACTTCTTTGAGCCCCGTTTTATGCAACGGTGTGATTAAGTGCTTCCACAGGTCAATGCACAGGACGGTACGTCTGAATGAGGTCAAGGTAAATCGGAAGCAAACCGACGAAAACTGCAAAGTATAAAAGTTTCTCTCTTTTTCTTTCTTTTTTTTTTTTTGATGATGATGAGCAGCTCTTATCACACAGGCTGCAAGTCCATTTCAATTCAACATCCAGGACAAAGAAAAACCTTCACCAAACGGGGGACAACTCTCATTCGGACCGAGAGCGGGCCGGTAATTGGAAAAGCTTAATTGGGGGAGATGGCATCTTGTTAATTGAATTAGCAGCAAGAGGGGGGAAAAAAAAGAAAGAAAAGAAATTACCAATTCATGACAATGTCATACAGTGACATTGAAAAGGGAACGCGAGTGAATATAAAGAGGCAGGGAGTGAAACAAGCTGACAGATGAATGGTAACGCATGGAGAAGAAAATGTGGACAGGCGGACATACTGTAGTGTGTGTCAACAGCAGAGAGGAGAGACGAGATGGACAACGGGGACTCTTGAACGAGAGAATGACTTGTTGAAGTGGAGAGAGGTGAAGTGAATGGAGGGGGAGGAGAAAGGAGGACGGACGGTGAAAGAGAAGGATGCACTGGCATTGAATGTGTCTAAAAGAAGGATCATGTCGGAAGGATTTCAAGGTTACATACGCACATAGGAGACACACACACACACACACACACACACACACACACACACACACACACACACACACACACACACACACACACACACACACACACACACACACACACACCTGCATCTCAAGGGAGGAAACCCCAGGGTGCAAAGCTCATGGCTGATTACTGTTAAAGCTAAGGGAACTGTGTCCTATTTCACACACGTCAATGTCAAGGTGTGTGTGTGTGTGTGTGTGTGTGTGTGTGTGTGTGTTACAGAACACAGTAATTGTTTAATATGAGCTCCCTCTGATTGGCTCTCGTCTCCAGATGTGTTGGAACGATCACAACGATCTGTCAGAAAAAAAGATTTAAGATACTGCAGTTGGTTGATATTTGTTACATAATAAACTGAACTAATAAAGTTCTATTCATTTGTTATGTGTGTGTGTGTGTGTGTGTGTGTGTGTGTGTGTGTGTGTGTGTGTGTGTGTGTGTGTGTGTGTGTGTGTGTGTGTGTGTGTACAGGATAATACCTACTTTTTGTTATTGGAGCCGATACGTTGCTCATCTCAAGGCTTACTGTTGGAGCTAAAGAGCAGTTTTTTTTTGGGCCAAATTGTATAAAATGTCTTTTTGGGGAGAACAGATGCATAATAAACGGCCGAGGACATTGTTTTTAGGACAGGTCAGGGTTGCATCAACAGCTTTTATGTCTGGACACCTGAAATCACGTCATTGGCAGCAGGATTGGAACAGAGAAGTCACTTCAGTAGAGAATGTCTTTTCAGACGGCGTTTCAAGCTTTTTGTTTTTTCTCTCTCATGTTTTGCTTCTTCCTGAAATGAACCCAAAGGAAATTTTACACACGAGTGACTGTATGATTGTCATAATGGCAGTACGAGTCACAAAGATGAAAAATTGCATCTCTGGAGTGTGCCTTAGATATATTTGGTCTTTTCATGTTGTTACTCTTCCTCCTTCCTCCTTTACTCACTGTTTCCTCTCTTCTTCTCTCACCCCTCTCTTCCTCCGACTCCCCCGCTGTCCTCACGTTTTATCCATCCATACACTTCCTGTTAGCACGTCTGTCTGTCGTCGTATCCCTCCCTCCTCTCCCCTCCACTCCAGCTTCCATTTGTCCCCCGTCTGTCAAAAGAGTGCTTCTTCAATAACAGGATGCTGCCGCATAACAGTAGCCATTATGCAAATCAATCATTCATTCAATGTATCCAAAAAAATGCTTTCTTTTTCAGGGTCAAAACACGTCTCCATTGGGTGATATTCAGAAGAAAGGGAATACAGGCAAGTAGATCAAATTCATTTAAAAAAAAATAATATGTTTACGTAAGAGTGATGTTTTTTTTTTGTAGTTGTATAAAATCCAGTTTCATTAGTTGTGTTCCTCTCTACCATCACAGACAATGTGAATATATTCAGCAGCTATGAAAGCTTTGACATTTTGCTGACTTTTCTGGGGAAAATCGTCCGACGCACACGAGGCGACGCATTTACGCTGCTGCCATTTATCAGGAAAAAGAAAAAGGGAAAAAAAAGCACCTGTGCAACCTTTTACAAATCGAAGCAGTTCATCTGTGCATTTGTGAACACCGACTTATTCGTTGTGGAAGTATTTTTGCCAAAACAATTCCAAAGTAACACGAAAGATTTGAATGTTTTGCACATCGTTGTCCTCTTGAGTTCTCTAACCCGAATGATGAAGTAGATCGCTGGTCGGTGTCTTAAGGTCCGGCTGTGTTTGTGCGACTGAGGGCCATCGCAGCGCCCCAGAGATCTAAGACGCTGACTATTTAATTGCAGTGTCCCTGCTTTAAGCAGCATGCTGTATGTTACACACCCCCTCTCCCTCCCTCTCTCTCTTTTTCTTCCTGTCAGCTCTCTGCTGCGTAGCGTCTAATTAAAACCAAACTCCAAAGGAAAATACTTCTAAATGTTTAGGCAACTAAAGAGACTTGATTAATGTTAAGGGAAGAGTGCGGTCATTGGTTAAAAGTTCGCCAAAAATCCCTCTCATGGTTTAGAGAAACCACACCTCTGTAGAGCCGAACATGGACGCTACGCGACGGTGTTACATCTCAAGCTGATGGAGCTGTTTACTGTGAGCAAACAAGAAGTCGCCTGCCATGAAAACACAAAGACAGGACATATTAAGTGTTCAAACAAACCAATGCTGTGGGGTTTTTCCCGGTGAGTAGAGTCTCTTTTTGTGCACAAGAGTTAAACTTGCAGATCCGGGGGTTAGACTTGGTCTGGGAGAGCCAAACCTTCACCAGAGTCTCTATTGCAGCCGTTGAACGTTAACACAGGCGCTTTCGGACTCATCCAATATTAACATTCCTGTCATGGTGACAGGGATGCATTTAAGATCGTCTCTAACATCATTCTCACGTCGCCATCTTTGAAACAACAGCTGCTCCATTTGCCGGCTCCCGTCAGTGGAGGTAATCGAGAAGTCTTAACTTACTCAAATAGTCATTTGATGACGACTTGTTCTTTCACGACTACTCGTTCTTATAAAGAAACTAATCTTCTACTGTGGCGCATTTTTGCTTTTACTCGCTTCACGAGTTGGTGGACACCATACACAGAGTTGACAAAGAGCAAATATCGGACTTACGTTCAACAAGTGGTAAGAAACACGACTCCAGACGGATGAAATGATGCTGAGTAAATAAGAAACCGTCACCGTGACAACTGAAGGGTTGATGGTTTCTCAACAATGGGGCTGGAAATGAGAACGCAACAGTACTGGAAGCCAGAGTTACTTAAGGTCACAGTGCTGAATGCTTCATTTCATTTCATAATTTCAGCAGTTATAATCTACTTCACCTTTACTTGATATAGTTTCTAGTCGAGTCGTGAATTTGTTTTGTACTGAAGATACTGTTCACTTTCTGCCACTAAATAATTCAAACATTAATTAAAGAAAAGGAGTAAGTGAAGTGCACAGAGACTTAAATATGAGTGGATAGACAGTGGCGTGCTGTTTTTTTTTTTTTGGGGGGGGGGGGGGGGGGGGGGGTGGAAGGAAATTGGAAATTATGCAAAAAAGAGGAAAAAGAGACTGGAGGGAGGAGAGGGAGGAGCAGCCAAGGGAGAGAAGTGGAATAGGAGAGTTATGATGAGTGTGTTTGCTCTATGAAATGCTCCAAAGCAATCAACTGAAGCAAATTAATGCCTCTTACTCTGGAAAGAGAGGGAGGATATAATGATAAAACGCAAAGGAGAAAGAAAAAAAAAAAAGACGAGTGTGGAAATGAGAAAAATTAGAGAAATAAGGGAGAGAAGCGTGAGACAAATCCCTTGTTATCTATCTGGTAAGGATAGCGTGGCTGACACAGATTGCCTATCAATCACTCCGGAGTGTGTTTCCTATCCTCTTCACCTTCTGCTCACACCACTTCCTCTCCTCTTTACCTCCATGTTTTTGTCTTCCTCTTCTTTCATTTCTATCCTCTTGCTCTACCTTCTTCCAACCCTCCAGCTCCATCCGTGAGCTGTGTGTGTGTGTGTGTGTGTGTGTGTGTGTGTGTGTGTGTGAGTCTGCATACCGCGTGCTTCTAAGTGTGTCTGTGCGAGAGTGTGACAGCAGAGACGGATTGGTCTGTATTTAGGGAAGCAGAATATCAATAAACAGAGAAAAGGGAAGCGCTCTCGCGGCCGTCCTCTCCCCTCCTGGGGCGCTGCACGGCTGGTGGAGGGTGGAGGGGTCGCTCAGGAACGCAGTGTGTTGCGTTCCACTGTGTAGCGCCACAGGTTGCTAAACGAGGGGTTGAAAAATGGGCCACTTCAGAGCAGGCGAGGATTGATCACCCGAATACCTCTTTGATCTTCTCCTCTCGGTCTTCCCTTTCCTCTCCTCATCGTCTGCTTTCGATTTTTTTTTTCTCATTCTTTCTTTCTCTTCCTCATCTTTTCTTTATTTTTCTCATCGCTGTTATCACTTCCTGTCTTAAACTTCCTCACTCTTTTCCACATCTTCTTCTGTTGATTCCTTCACTTCTCTCTTAATCCTCTTGCCCTCCTCCTCCATCCTATTCTCTCTGGCTAATTTGCCTCCCCCACTCCCCTCCTCTCTCTGCACATCCATCCACTTCCGTCTTCCTTCTCCAATGTATTGTCTCTTTTTTGATCACCTCTTACTTACTTACTTCCTCTACTGCCTCCATACTTCCTCTCTGCTCCTCTTTTCCTCTTCCTCTCTCCTGCATTCTCTCATGTCTCCTCTTTTCTCTTTACCCGGTCCTGACAGCAATAGATGCTGTCCAATAAAAGAGGCATAAAAATGCAATCCCTGTCTGGGCTCAATTTACACACACATACATAACAACCCCCCCCCCCCCCCCCCCCCCCCCCCCCCCCCCAACACACACACACACACACACACACACACACACACACAGCGGCAAAATAAATCAGACATAAAAAGCCAATCCCTGTCTGCAGTCAATTTCCATAAAGATACAGGGGGATGCTACAGCAAGAGATGAGATGGGATTGAATGTATGTAATGTGTAATGTAAAATGTGTGTGTGTGTGTGTGTGGAAGTCTTTTTATTTATATTGTACATGCAGTGGCAGCTATTACCTTCCAGGTGCGTATCTTTGTGCAAATTTCTCTTGTGTGTGTGTGTGTGTGTGTGTGTGTGTGTGTGTGTGTGTGTGTGTGCGCGCGTGTGTTTTTATCAGCGGTGGTGTAGACACAGTGTGAATGCTAGTGGCTGTCGCTATGCTAATGATCCCTGTTTACATCACACATCACACCACAGGCTTCGTCACATTATCCCCATGGGACACACACACACACACACACACACACACACACACACACACACACACACACACACACACACACACACACACACACACACACACACACACACACACACACACACCTTTCACTCGCACACATTCCCCATCTCCACCTACCTACACACACCCCTACACAATATATGCATAGGTAACTAGAAGCCCACATACACACTCACTGAAGTGTTTGTTTGCTGTCACAAACCACAGTTTGATCAGTTCCTAACTCTGGAATTAGGCCTCCTCTGTGTGTGTGTGTGTGTGTGTGTGTGTGTGTGTGTGTGTGTGTGTGTGTGTGTGTGTGTGTGTGTGTAAGACAGTAGGCCCTTGCTGCATATTTAAGTAACCACACAGACAAATCTATTCTTCATGCAGCAGCGTACATAGAGTGTGCACATGATGAAGATATACCGTTGTATGTATAATGTATGATCAGTGTGCACCAGTGTGTGTGTGTGTGTGTATGTGTGTGTATTCATGTGGGTAACTGTGACCCGCACGGCCAAACTGACTGTTCTTTTTGCTTCGCAGTAATAAGGAGTAATCAACCATTTCTGGACTATTTTGAGCAGAATCCCATTATTTGACTGTCATAAGAATTTCCACTTTTTGCTGTTTCATAACAACGACATTTAAAGAGATTGCTTGAATGTTACTAACAACTCAGACAATTTCAAAATCATATTATCTAAAACAAACACGCTAAAACAATTGTCATTGCTTCTTCCTCCTTATTAAGGGGAGGTCCGCTGTATCACACTGTGGCTTCTTGACCTCTCATGTCGCACTGGTTTCGTTCTGATGCGTGTGCAAAAAAAAACAGAACAATCTATTCCTGACCGTGGAAATCAAGCTCTATGTTGTACAGCTACACATGCACCTCGTCACTGTAGTGAGAAGCCTTTACACAAGGACATGATGTGTAGCTCACACAGCATACAGACTGTAGGGACACACCCACCCGTCTCTCTCTCTCCCACACACACACAACATGTCAACGAGGACAGTGCGACCTGAGCGAGCTAAGCGCTACACACCACTTTGCTGTAATAACTACAGCTACATCTAATCCCATTTCCATTAAGTGTATGCTCCAAAAGGGTGTGTGTGTGTGTGTGTGTGTGTGTGTCTGCTTGCATGTAAGTGTAACGTGTGTGTGTGTAGTTCCTTTAAATCGGGTGTGTCTATGTGTGTGTGTGAAGACTGAGATAGTGTCCGTAAGAGCATGCTTCAGGGGGAGTTGGCAGTGGAAAGTTTGAGTGTGTGTGTGTGTGTGTGTGTGTGTGTGTGTGTGCATGTGAATGTGTCCGGTCCTTAATTCTTTTCCTGAGCTGTGAAGTGCTGAATCAGCGAATCCCAGATAGACCTGCTCAGCTCTGGCCAGTACTTCAATCCGCCAAACGCAGCGCACGCACACACACACACACACACACACACACACACACACACACACACACACACACACATGCGTGTGTGTGTGTGTGCTGAGTCATACATAAGGGCACCCGCAAAATGCACACTTATACAAAAAAAAAAAAATCAATCGGACACTGCAACTCAGCCGCAGAGAAACACATGAAAGTAGTATATTTAATCAAATCACTCACACACACACTGTATACAAGCATCGACACACAACTACTTGTGTGTGGTTCTGGTCCCAAGTCGAGTTTCAGATCCAGTGCCTGTATGCACTCTGCTGTAACGGGTCACGATTAGATATTTTGCAATCTTAAATTTGCAATTTAAATTATTTTTAGTGAGGCTAAAGCAACGGCAGCTCAAGGGTTACTCAGACTTAAAATGCTTGTATTGTTGAGGAAAGGAGGGAAACGACTGAAATTAAGAATGTCTTGCATTGGACTGTATTCTTTTATTCTATGTTATACCCGTCTTATTGTATTTTATCCATCCATCCATTGTCCATCTGCTTATCCGGTGCAGCAGGCTTAGCAGGGCATTCCAAACGTCCCTCTCTCCAGCAACACTTTCCAGGTCTTCCTAGGGAACCCTGAGGCGTTCCCAGGCTAGACGAGATATATAAACCCTCCGGCGTGTTCTGGGTCTATCCCGGGACCTCTTACCAGTTTGATGTGCCCGGAAAAAACCTCTAAAGGATGGCGTCCAAGAGGCATCCTGATCAGATGCCTGAACCACCTCAACTGGCCCCTTTCAATACAAAGGAGCAGCAGCTCTACTCTGAGTTTCCTCCGGAGGCCTGAGAGCCTCTTTTCGGACGCTTCTATCCGTGATCTCATTCTTCCCGTCACTCCCCAAAGCTCGTGACCATTGGTGAGGGTCCGAACGTAGATAAATCCAGAGCTTTGTGGGCGCAACCCACTGTGGCAAAGAACCATGGTCTCAAGGAACCCAAGGTTCACACTTGGGTTCATATCAAGGGAGGATGTTCCTCACAATCAGCCTCCTCCAGGTTTCTCCATCGTATGCCCACATGACGTTGAAGTCCTCCAGCAGAACTATAGAGTCCCCAGTCGGGGCCTTTTTCCAGGATTCCACCCAGAGAATCCAAAGAAGGCCGGGTACTCCGAGCTGCAGTTTAGTGCAAAGGCACAAAACAACAGTCAGAGACTTCCTCTCTACAACTCGCAATCGCATTCTTAAAGTTCCTCAAAATCCTCTTAGCATAAATCACACTTAATCAGGATGTGGATTGGCAACCTTTGTAGAGAAGAGCCCCAAAGATGCACTGCAGGACACATGACATACAGACATTTCTGTTGGAAAGAACCTCATACTAGACGTTCTGTCCGACCTTACAGAGCTTCACTTTCCTCTACTCAGCTCTCCATCTACTTTGTTTCTCACGACGGGAGCAACGTTGGTGAGGTCCAGTCATCCAATTATCCAATCAGCGCGCTCACTGTTGGGTATATCACCCACTATTCACTACTTAACCTCTCCCACTCACCTTCACAGTCAATTTACCACACACACACCTTTCATATCCTCTCGCCTTCCCACTCTCCTCCCAAGTCACTTCATTCTCCTCTGTAGCATCGGGCACAATACTGAGCCTGGAGTGCTCCAGTATTCCCATTTCACTTTACCTTCCCACATGTTCCAGACCTAAGTAGATAGAGGGAATCTAGTGGTTCTCTTGTTCGTGGCATGCCATCCCACCTCTCCGTCTCGAGCTGCTCCATCTTTATCTCCCAACTTCACTAAACTAACCAACTTTAACTGAACTTCAACGCAAGACGCATGCGAGTAGTCTGAAGGAGAGTTGAGCAGAAGTATAACAGAGTTGCTATAATTGCATAGATTGTCATAAACGGCCACCTTTTCCACAGCAAATTCATTCCTGATTATTAAACAGTAGAAACCTGTAATTAAATTGTAATATAAAACTCGCTGGGACGGCAGTAGCCTCGGGGTGTAATTTTCATTTTCAATTTCAGGAAAGACATCTACTGGGAATTACTGAAGCCACTGGAGATGAGTGTATTTTACTGATGAACACAATCAAACAGAGAGACGACCAAGAGCAGACTGAAGGAGACATTTGCAGAATATTCACTCTAATGTCTGTTCTTCTTGCCATGTGTCATCATTTATTGGAAATACTTTTTTTCTTTTTTAATATCCATCTTGACCTAGAAGTCTAGGAGTCTTCAGATAGGACTTCCAGCTCGTCATTGCTGTCTGCAGTCCTCCTGTAATCGTCTCCTGTCTTTTGGTGTCATTTACATTAAGTCACATGTGATGCTGAAAATTAAAATCACTGTGGCCCTGAACGGCCACATTTGCACAAGTGCTAAAATTTGAAGATCCAGTTATTGTTAACCTCGGTCATTCACGAGGAGTGAATGAAGGGATGTGTATGGAAGAACGATGAATGAGATGTGAGGAGAAGGAGTTCAAGTATCTTGGGGTCTTTGTTCGCGAGTGAGGGAACAACGGAACGTGAGATCGGCCGGAGAATCGGAGCAGCTGGGGCGGTATTGCAGTCGCTCTACCGCACCGTTGTGACGAAAAGAGAGCCGAGCCGCAAGGCGATCTTCGTTACTACTCTCACCAATGGTCATGTGGACTGGGTCATTACCGAAAGAATTAGATCGCGGGTACAAGTGGCCAAGGAGGGTACAAGGAGGGTGGCGGTTGTCTCCCTTAGAGATAGGGTGAGAAGTTCGGTCATCCGTGAGGGACTCGGAGTAGAGCCGCTGCTCCTTTAGCGTGGAAAGGAGCCAGTTGAGGTGGTTCGGGCATCTGGTGAGGATGCCACCTGGGCGCCTCCCTAGGGAGGTGTTCCAGGCACGACCGGCTGGGAGGAGACCCCCGAGGGAGGCCCGGGACCAGGTGGAGGGACTATATCTCCAAACTGGTCCTGGGAGCGCCTCGGGATCCCCCCAGTCAGAGCTGGCTGATGTGGCACCGAGAAAGGGACGTTTGGGGTCCACCTGCTGGAGCTGTTGCTCCCGTGACCCGATCCCAGATAAGAGGTTGAAGGTGAGATGAAGCAATTAATCGACAGGTGAGTAAATATTAGAGAAACGTACATATTCATGAGGGAAGCTTAAAGAGATGAATTATGGAGGGAAAACAATATTTCCTTATTTGATGCTCGATACAAAACAGCCACTGAACTATGTGCAGGAGAGTAGAGTCTCTCTGCCACTGAATAAAAGACAAAGGCATTCAAAGCCAAGAGTTGAGTCCTTCATGTTTGATTAAACATTTGGGTCTATGCCTGGGATTCAAAATGATCATTTTATGTAATTAGTTGTCTTTGGTGAGGAATGCAATGGTTAGCAATGGGTCAGGACATTATATTTGTCTGAGAGAAAGCACTAGAACAAAATGAAAAAGTGATTTTTAATTAGTATGAGAATGAATTCATGTGAAATAGTTGTGAGTGGACTCTAATGGTTAATGGGAACTGAGGAGAGAAGAAAAGTAGAAGTAGAGATGCCCATAGTGACAAAAGGAACAGCAGGGGACACATATGGTGGACACATGCGGTGGAGAGCAGATGCTGACTTGTTAGGGGCCGCATGCGTCCTGTGGGATCCTGCATGATAAAAAATATTACGTTGTGCCGGATGAGAGCGCGGCACCATGGGAAACATCAAGTCTAAAGAGTTTATGTTCAAATTAAAGATGGCGAATCAGTTTATCACTTTAAAATGTAAACGCCAATTCATGCGCAACAGGTGCTTTGTTAAGAAGCACCGGAACAGCCAACATTCAGTCATTGGACAGAGTGGGGACATGACTAAATAAGCAGGACCAGACGAGACAAGTGTTCCTGTGTCACCTCTTATTGCCTGGCAAGTCTCTTGTCCTCTATAATGAGTTGTCAACCTGCATCATGAGGTGGTTTCAACTACAGTACAGAATGGGACAGTCTTCAACTATGCTGCTATGGCAGACATGGACAGGAGACAGGACGGAAAAGACAGGGAGAACAGCTGATAAGGTGAGAAAGGAGACAGGACAGAGCGAGAGAAAAACAATGGAAAATCTGCTGAGATCTAAAAATGAGTGACTACTAGGGATGAGCAGAGCAGCCAAAAGTGAACTTCTCCTTCATAGCCTACTTCACTTTTGGTTTTGACTACACAGTCATGGTCTACCAGCCATGCATTAATCATGCAAACCCATGCTACAAGGCTCTGATAGCAGCGCGGCAAACCAACAATTTTAAGCGGTCGATCAGTGAGATAGAATCCCATATTAAGTGTCAAATATGTTATCAGCAGATAGCGTCACAATCCCCACGCTCCTTAGCAAATGTGTATATTTGTGTTGTTCCTCACCACCGCAGGGAAAAACAAGCTTCTCAGGTCTGAATTGTGTCTGCGTCCTCATTCAGATTCCTGCAGAGACCCTGTGTGTGTGTGTGTGTGTGTGTGTGTGTGTGTGTGTGTGTGTGTGTGTGTGTGTGTGTGTGTGTGTGTGCATGCACGTCTTTTAAATCAGCATAAGTTTGTGTCTATGTGTGCATGAGAAAGCATCTTGTGCACCTATTGTAGTGTGTGTGTGTGTGTGTGTGTGTGTGTGTGTGTGTGTGTGTGTGTGTGTGTGTGTGTTCAGCCTTAATTTGATGTCTAAATAAGTGGTTCCTGCCCCCAGGGCTTCCCTAGCAATATATCACAGCGGAAACAATGGAACTGCCGTTGTCATCGTCCCTGGGGACCAGCCGCTTGCCCGCTCATGCAAGGCCTTGTGGGAAATGCGGACCTAGCGAACAACGCACCGGCGCTAAATGATGTGTGCACACACACACACACACACACACACACACACACACACACACACACACACACACACACACACACACACACACACACACACACACACACACACAGGATACACAGTCTCTGATATGTGCTCACAGAGAACCTGCTACCTCTTTTCATTTCTTGATATGTTCACTCACTCTCTTTTTTTGTACTTCCTCTTTTTCCTCCCTTTCTTCCCGTCTTTCATCGTTTCACATTCATTTTCCCTGCTACACTTCCCTCCTCCCAAGGTGAAATGTTTGACAGTTGCTTTAAGTAAATCGTTTCAGGTTTGTGTCCAGAACAGCACAAAGGGAATATTGAGAGGACCTTGGAGAGACCCACTTACAGGGAGGACAGACAGAAAGACGGACGGAAGAACAGCTACTACGGGAAGCTGTGTAACGGAGCGGAGCGTCTCGCTGCTCATGTTAGTGCACAGCTGTACAGTGAGCTAAGAAGACAGGTTGAAGACGGGAACACAACCATTGATGAAGTGATGACAAATCTGGAAAACATGACACTACTTTGACAAAGGGTATTGAAATATTCCATGGGATCAGAAGACTGTTTCACAGAACACCGGGGAGTTTAATGGTACCGGTGCCGATGCAGTTCTGAAGGACCGCTCTGTTATCCATCAAAGCATCACGCTCAGGGAACACAACACCGGGACGATCCGCTGTAATCCTATCAAAGCAAAAACACTCATCGAGGTGTTTGCATCATTTACATGATAACAAGCTATTTTACGAGGATTCGGTTTAATAGTCACATTTATTATACGCGTCTCAATTATCCAAGAAGACGGTCCGTCTTTAAACATCATGTTTCGTCTCTTACGAAAAAGGGGAAATAATAATTAAAGTGACGTTTTTATAATACATTGATTTTGCTGACAAGTTAATTTTCCTGAAAATGTTACATTTAGTATACCATGCTGCGTTGGCGTCGTCTTAATTAATATGTTTTATTTTAATTTCAACTTTCTGTGCAGACCTTGGTCTGCCCTTCTGGCAGTGGGAGTCATTACAAAAACACCGTCCTCAGGAGCTTTTTGTACGCCGAGCCACCTCCAACAATAGACCCCACAAAGTAATTAAAAACGTCCTCATAAGTGATGTTCAAACCATTCACCGGAGGCTGATGGATGTGGTATTGTAAAAAGCATGCGATCGCCTTATTGAAGCTGCCGAATGTTCCCAGATATTATTCATTGTTTACGACGCTACTAGCACCAAAACCGGGAAGAACAAACACAAGTCCAGGCTGGGCAGCACCAGGTGAACACGTCTGTATCACACAGACCGCCTTCTGACTCCGCTTTCCTCCAGACTCCTAAAACGATCACCATCACTAACCGTCGCTCACACGGACACATGACGCTGTTCCTCCACGTGTCTTTGGTGAAAGTGCTTTTAAAAATCAGAGTCATTTTAAACCACATTATTTCATAAGCTTGGACGATTATGAAAACAGGATTAAGGACTGAACACTGCCCATTCATTGTTTAGCATCATTTGTTTTATGTCTATGTTGATTGTTTTGCTATTTAGTTTTTTTTTTTATGTGAAAAGGGGTTTTTTTTTTGCTACTGTCTTGGCAGACAATAAAAAACATAATTTGCAATACATTGTGAACATTTGCATAACAAACTAACACACAGACAACATTCCCACAGGCGGTGTTTGAAATGAAGCATTTTTCCCCATTATGGAGTTGAGCAGTTATTCTCTAAAGCAATACATATATATATATATATATTTATACAGAAGCACTTTTACATTTTAAAACTCTTCCTCATCACTGCTTAAACAAGATAATATTGTTTCCTATGAATCCCTGTTCAGACCATTTCAGGTTCCGGTTCATTTTACTTCTACATCTTTCTCACACTTCTTCAGACGACTGAATCGTAACGTATGCAGATGATGCAGTTCAAATAAAGAGCAAAAAGTTTGGTTAAGTTCATTCGGTGAACATCGTACAGCTAGACAACCGCTGTAATATTGATGAATTATTCAAAGCATTATATATATATATATATATATATTCAGATTGTGTATCAGACAGGTGTTTTACTTCTTGATCTCTGTGCCGGCTCACGTCTTCGCTCACGTCTCTCGTGGCGGAACTGTAACCTGAAGCGTTTTTGCGCTTCAAGTCTATTTTTTCCGTCATAAGTGCGAGTTTGAGACCCAAAAAAAGGCATTGAATGAATACATTAACTACAGTTTGTGACCTAGACAGAGCAGAGTGTGTCCAGAGACCAGTTCGTAATCAACAGACTCTCCCTTCACTGTTGCCCAGTTGTTGAGGACGATGTTTGCAGGGAAAAGTGGAACCTATGACGCACATATGTACTGCCACTTGACGACTCCACTGCTAACCATTCCCTCTGCTGCTTTCGCCAACACCTGTCTGCCCTGAGCACAGCACAGCACAGCACAGCACACACACACACACACACACACACACACACACACACACACACACACACACACACACACACACACACACACACACACACACACACACACACACACACACACACTACCCACTGAGCCACGATCCTATGTATCAGTGTTGATAAAAAAGAAAACAGATCAGGAATGCTACTTGGACGAAGTGTGCGGCTCACTAAAGCGTGCACATGTGGACAGGAACAATTTCTAATCTCTAGATTCCAAATTGTTGACCACTTGCAGCCTTACCAGCTGGTCAAGAGGAGTGAGGAGTCCGCAGACGACGACGTCATAGATACAGTCAATCAACTCCACTTTTCAAATAGTGTGAATCCACGGAACCCGCGAGAAGTCCTTGAGCATACGGACATAAACGAGCACCATCAGTATTAGGCTGATGGGTCCAGTAGCATGCGAGATTAGCAGTGGACAGACGGATAGACGCGCGCACACACACACCGAACACATAATCTCTTCCCAGGTTTAAGATTGACGGCGATAAGAAGTCATTGTTAGCAGAGGTTCTCTTAATTGCCTCTGTGACTAAGATGTCATTCTCTCTCCCTCACCGTCTCTCTCTTTGTCTCAGCTTTAAACTCAGAGACAATCAACTTCACTCACCTTCCAAAACAAATCTCCCTCTAGCCTCGCAATCAATTAGCGTACCAGGAAATCAATTAAGCCCACTGCTAAATGAGCTATTAATAGAAAGCTGACAAACAATAGGGCACCATACATCACGATAAGAGCGGATGTTTTTAATTAGAGTAAAATTTAACATCCGCAATTATGAAGACATAATGAAGAGATATGACTGCAAAGTATCTGTTGTTGAGCTCCTCGGAGAAGGTGATCAGTGTGTGTGTGTGTGTGTGTGTGTGTGTGTGTGTGTGTGTGTTTGAGTTCAACAAATATGTTAAGGCTACATCAGCTGAAGATTATGTATTTAAAGGTATAAAAGTATAACAATCTGTTAGTTGCGTAGGATATATATTGATTGATTCTATTGTTTTAACAGTTATTATATTTGCTGTACTTCTGCAGACGTGGAAGAAACGATTCATGAAACCAACGGTGGTCTTCTGATCTGATTTTAGATAATAATAGAAGTGAGGAAGTAGAATGCTGTCAGTTGATTCGCTAAAAGGAAAACAAACTTTATTTATACACTTTTCATGTACAAAAGGAAACGTGCTTCACATGAAAATTACAAACAACATAAAGAAACAGTTGCTAAATTAAGAAGATAAGGAGGCCGATTCATGACCGCTTACACAAAAGCACTAACAACCGATTCAATATTCTTTTCTTTTTTTATTAAAATACAATAGGAAACTTTTAAGGCAGCTTTGAAATCCTTTGAAACCATATCAAACATACAGCATGATCACCGTTTCATCACAAGAACTCAAACAAAGCATTTCAGAAACGACTTCACATCAAAGTCTCTCACAGGTCAGACACGTCTCCAGATGTTTGATTTATTCTCCTGATCCAATTATATTAAATTTTATTCCTAACATGAAGGTCGAAATGTTTTAAAGATGAACAAAATCACTGCTGGCTAAATTATGGGTTTTTTTTGTTACCCCCCCCCAAAATATAAAAAAGGAGTCAGATTTGAATCCATGAATTTAAATCTAAAAATACTGGAATGTATAAAAAAAAAAACACTGCCTGTATGCTATGACAATTAAGTTGAAACTGATCTAGTGTGTGTGTGTGTGTGTGTGTGTGTGTGTGTGCTCCTATGCTGACCGACCTCACGTACTTGAGGTGGTTCCTACTCTTTCTGTGAGCCTGACTGGCTCTGCACTGAGAGAACACTTCGTCTAGTCGAGCGACTCGTAGAACGTGAACTCTCCTGTAGAACGTGAACTCTCCTGTAGAACGTGAACTCTCCTGTAGAACGTGAACTCTCCTGTAGAACGTGAACTCTCCTGTAAAACGTGAACTCTCCTGTAAAACGTGAACTCTCCTGTAAAACCCACAAAGTCCAAGAAACAAACACCGAGCACACGACCTCAACGGCAGCTACGCCCCTGACCCGCTCACGGCTGAGAGCCGTGTGTGCTGACGTGGTTCCACGGAGACATTTCTATTCTTTTTTAAGGGGTCACAAGTAAAAAGATGAAGCAAAAAAAAAAAACGTAGTTCGATGCAAAATGCATGCTGGGTTTCTACCTTGTATATTTACTTTTAATGAATTGGATTTGTTGAGGTGAAGAAAAACCCATTTGTTCCCACCACCACCACCACCACCAACAGCATCGTGCCCTGCAGCTGAAGTGTTGTTGTGTTACAGTTAGCAGGAGACTGAGAGAGGCAGAGAGGCAGCCACAGACGCAGCAGCAAAGACACAGAGGCGGCGGTAATAGCGGCGTAAATATGTCAGCGTGGCCGAGCCGGGAAGCAAGGGGGTTGACCTTGGTCGTAGTTTAAGACCCGTCTTTTATCGAGCTCTAGCTAGCTGCTCTGAGAGCCGTTTGTCTGCTCGCTGCACCGTCTTTCTCTTTCACTGCGTCTCTTACCTTCTTTTTTTTTTTCTTTTTTTTGGGCTCCTCGGCCCTCTTTTTATCTGTATAATTCCTTTCCCCCTCTTTTATCACTCACTTCAGAATTCAATTCAAAATCCTTGTTATCGCTTTGAAAGCTTTGCATGGTCAAGCTCACTCTTACATTACAGGAGCACTGCAGCCCAGGGCTTGTTAGGTGCACCTCGCTTTAAGATTAAAAATCAAAAGGCGCTTGGCTCTGTGCTTTTGAAGTCGTGGCTTCCAGACTTTACAAACCACTCCCACAGGAATGGATCTCAGTCGACACTTTAGCAGATCAAAACCACCTGTTCAGACCTGCCTTTGTTGTCAACACGCGGAGACACACATGCATGCACAACTGTGCAGTCACTTAGAAATTGACATATACATATGTACACACTAGCTGATTATAGCCAACGTATATATATATATATATATATATATATATATATGTGTGTTCAAGCTTGGAAAGAGCTGCAAGGCATACTTAAACCTAGGACTGGCAATCTTGAGGAACTAGCAAGAGTACGCTAGATTTTAAGACGTATCCAACAGAGAATTGTAGCGCTGTAACTCTTTTCCAATGAAAGTAGCAAGCGGCACTAGTAGCTAAATGTAGCCGTAAAGTCAGCAAGTCAGGCCCTTCAGGCCTCCTTCCGAAGCCACGCCCCCAAATGATCAAAATGAACGTTACACAGAAAACACCGTTGGTACCGGCGGCTGGTAAGCTAGCAGCTCCTGAGAGACTCCTGAGACCAGAATACACTCAGGTAGACAGACAGACAGACAGACAGGCAGGCAGAACGAAATGACTGAAAGGCTTATTACAGTCTTCCAAAAGCTTTTTTTTTTTTTTTTTTCCTGTAAGAGCATTTTAATCATTGATTGCTGTCAGGATGCAATAACAACATAATTATGAACCAACCCCATAATGCAGACTTTGTAATACCGACCAATTTGTAATCTTTTCCTTCCCTTGACAAAATCTGTTTCACAGAGCAATGTTTCCATTATTTGCCTGGATTCATTTGGCCTCTCATTGCTCTACATTGTGTGTCTGTTTCCGTATGTTTTTCGTAGAGATGTTGTCTGTCCCCTTTTGTACGTATGTGGTACTCTTTTTTTTTTTTTTACTTTGCGCCTTCTGTCCAGGCAGAAGAGACATTCTACCTCGATGGGTACTTCTACCTCTGGTTGAGTTAAGGATCTGCCTCTCAGTGGATGTTTCCTTGCTGCACACGCGTCAGGTAAATATAGACACTGTGTCGACACGATACAAACCTATAGATGAACTTTTCTGAACTCAAGCCTGCAGTCATTGGATTTATTTGACAGTAGCTTTTACACAGTGCTGCACGCACACGCACACACACACACACACACACACACACACACACACACACACACAGAGAAAATGACTTCTTTTATGCTGCTTAATCACGGTCCCAAGGAGGCTCAATTCTCACATTAAGATGCACACACATCCTGGTGAAGTCTAACACAGCATCTCCAGCCTCGATACATTTAAATTGGGTTACTTAGCTCATGAGACTGTGACGTGATTAGTGGCGACATTTCAGTCTTAATCCCAGATCCTAGCAGGCGACCACCACTTCTTTTGTTTATTGATAAAATAGACAAAAAGAGACAATATACGAAACCTGTTTTCAACGTACGAAGTCCGACATGACTTCAATCTGCCGCCGTAGAAACACACTTTTGCGGTGTTGTACGTACCTTTAGTTTGGTCACCTCTAACAGCTGGAACACGCACATGAATACCGTGAATTGGAGCCGTAGTGCTCTGGATCAGCTGATGTGTCAGCTTAGCTTCCACGTTACCATCACCAGCTGAGCGGTCTATTTAAAACGCTGCCTTCTCTTCCCGCTTCCCCCTCGAGGGTTGCATTGATCTCTCCCCGCTCTCGCTTTTTTGCTATCTTTAAATTAGCCTTCACAGGGGAGCGATATGAAACAGAGCCGTCATGCCAAAAACAAAATCTATATTTACATGTATTCTCATTATAATGTTGCTATTCAATCGCTGAGTGACTGGGTTTTTAATCTAGTGTGCCCTTGTGAGGACTGGGCTGAGACGCAGCAGTGTGCTTTGACTCTAAAGAGGATTGGTCGTGATTTTGTGTTTTGATTTGATTTAATTTTTTTTTGTCATTACATTATAAAAAAATATGTATTTCCACATGTTTTGAGTGCGCCTGCTGCCTGCCCAGAAACGTCGACTCTTCTCCACTACAGATGCGCGAGACGCTAACATGCAAAGACGAGGCCAGGCAAAGTTAGAAGATCACGAGTCTACAACAACTACACAGACATTTAAGTTTACAGTGAATGTCGAGGATATCATGTGGAAACGGCCATCCTTGCCGTATGGAAGAGTCGGAGCAGCGCGGCTGTGACCAGAGGGCAGCCGAGTCAGACGTGACGGAGAAAGATTTCTCCCCACTTTGATAATGAATGCTAATGGGAGATCAGCTGCTAATGAAGTCGATGCTCAAAGGCACAGTGGTAGCCGCTCTGGTGAGGCTGCTCAGGGCTCTGAAGTCGGATAAATTTGGCCACCAGTGCGAATCAGTTATGCATGTGTTTGTCTGTATATCCGTTTAACCAAATGCATGCTGGGATTGACTTCCTGTAACTCTGAACAGGAAGGAATATGAAGGATTTGGGTTTGCTGGATGAATGCACACATATTTATCTGGATTAACAAAGCTGAGCTAAAGAAAACATATATCTATAAACAACACTTTTTTTTGTTTCAGATGAATGAATAATCCACTTAGTAATATAATAAATGTAATAATAATTACGAGGACATACAAGAGTTAGACAGAAACATTTGCCGCATGGCGTCTATGGAGGTTGTTTACCTGACATCGTGTGTGTTGCTGTTCTAGGTACTTGAGGTTCCCCTGGTTTTTAGTGATACTTGCACAGAAATCCTACTAACATTAGTTAACAATGATGCCGATGTTGAGAAGTTTGAATTGAGGCGGGTTTATTAAAGCCTCACGTTTTGGCTGTGCGTCAATGTCTGTGCTTCTTTTGGAGGTTATTAACTTCAGGTTAGCCTCCTGTGCTCGTCTCTCATGAAGAGGTTAGTTTGTGCATTTTTTCTTTATGAAAAGTTAGAAATGATTCATTATTTGTTGAGGGACAGAGCAGGTTAATGAACATCGCTATATAAATACTAGATGTGAACATGCAGGAGTTAGCAGGACTGCTAATTTACACCCGTAGTCCTTTAGCAGGTATCAAAAACACAAGCTGGAAATGATGGATCCATTATGTTATTGGCTAGTAAAATCTCAACGTCTCATCTCGAGATAAAGTGTAAACTATTCGTTATCAATGAGGGACTGCAGCTCCCATGATGCTTTGACTGTGCTGCTGTAAGTTTAAAAGGATATCAACGACCTCGTATTTCAAAAGAGAAATACATTTTTTTGTCAGCGTTTCTGTTCGATAAATATATATTTCTATGTGTGTCACAGTGCTGGAAGACATTAGACTTGTTCTAATTGGCTTCAGCCTTTGACTACGGCGGTTTCCGAGTCACGGCTGTATGAATGTGTGAAAGCGAACACGCCGTATACATGATGACGTACGAGGCTGTCCGTAGCACTTTGCACTATCTATTGATCGTGTTACCTTTCATTGCTGCACTGAAGTTTGTGTAATGTTGTAAATGTCAGAGCTGTTTTTCATTTTACATCTTTCACTCCACCGGCCGGACTATGTGGCAATAAAATGAACATGAGCTATGCCTGAAGAGGGATTGCATCTCTTTCCAAATCTGTCATCCATAGCCAGGTTGTGTGCTCATTCATGCAATTCTGTGTGCGTCTATATTCAGGCGCATTGCAGTAGGTGTGTGTGTGTGTGTGTGTGTGTGTCCGTATAAATATATACTGTATATCTGAATTTGTGCAGGTATCTCCGTGTGTTTATGTGTGCACATGAGCATTGTGTGTGGGCTTGTACAGTGGGTGCACATGCCTGTGTTTGGGTGTAGTGTGTGTGTGTGTGTGTGTGTGTGTGTGTGTGTGTGTGAGTGCGAGAGAGAGGCCAGGATTAATGCCTTGCTGTCAAAGGGCCCCAGATGATGAAGTAGTCAAAGCGCAGGAAGATGGAAAGAAGAAAACAAGTCTGAGTAGAGAGAGAGAGAGAGAGAGAGAGAGAGAGAGAGAGAGAGAGAGAGAGAGAGAGAGAGAGAGAGAGAGAGAGAGAAAACACCGCCGAATGAGAAAGAGGCAAAAGATCAGGGAGAAGATCTGTCTTTGACAAAATCATGAACAATATCACGATCCCATCTCACCTTTTTGACCAGCTGAATAAAACATGATTTTATTTTATTGTTGTGTTCAACCAAGAGAGCCATTTCATAAGTAATTAAAAACCGCTGCAGTAAAATAAGCTGTATTTCTAAAGAGGTAAGCAACCAAAAAAATGAAGCGTTCCAAAATGAGAGTCACGGCGTTAGAGGCTCACGGAAACGCCTCGACAAATCACGAGCTAATTAGAGATCAGATAAACAAACACTGAAGAGAGAGGAGAGAATCAACAATGGAGGCAAAGACTTAAGAGGGCAGGATGCCAGCTTGGATTAAGATATGGTTGTTTTTTTTGGCACCCTGGGAGTCGAGCGATTACGGCGTACGCCAAATTACTGCAACGTCCCGAGTTTGATTCATGCCTCGGGGACTTTTTGTTGCATCATGTCGTAGCCTTTTCTCTCCTCCCTCTTTCTACTCCTTGTCCTCTGTCAAATACAGGAACAGGGAAGAAATGCTCTGTTTGAGTCTCAGATCTCCCTTTAATGCCTTTGGTAAGAGTAAACCATCAACCTAAGGATATAAATATAATAAATATCTATTAGAAGAACGTTGACCTTGAGAAGCACTCTCTAGCTACCCACAAATGTACATAACCATCACCATCATTGTTGAACTTTCAGTCCTGTGTTAATAACGGTGCATGATGTGAAAGCTATTAATTGTATGAGAAGGTGAGCAAAGAAATGGAAGAGAATCTAATCAGCGCTCCAAGGTGTGACCGAGGCTGTCTTAAGGTCCAATTCACTGCTGGATAACGAGCGACCAAGTGTGAGTGTGTAGAGTAGTGTGTGTGTGTGTGTGTGTGTGTGTAGGAGACAGAGGGAGGATTCCACAGCTACAGGAAACGTATCATCGGTACAGCTGGTGAACCTCTGGGATGCCGGCGGAAACTCCATTCAGACCAGCTGAAGCCAACCCACTTCCTGAAGCGAGTCCAGATTAAAATCCCCAGGAGCGACCTCAGCTGTCATTGACACACACACACACACACACACACACACACACACACACACACACACACACACACACACACACACACACACACACACACACACACACACACACACACACACACAGGCTGTGTGTACCATGACATGCACACACGCACATAAAACCTACTCTCACAATCACACACACACTGTGATGCTAATTAAACGCCACACAAACGCGACTTTACATGCACATACCCCTGTACTAATTAATCCACACACACACACACACACACACACACACACACACACACACACACGTCCAAGGTGCTAATTAAACATTGTGACAGGTGATGTCACTTCCCTGTGCCAACTCTGACAACAAACCCATCCGATGCCCACTGTGTAAACCAGCTGCCGCGTCTCTCGCTCTCTCACATGCAGACGCACCGAGTGCTTCCTCAATTCTCCCTCGCAAAGAACAGTAAGAGATATATATAAATATATATATATATATAGATAGATATATATATTCCTTTTTGCAATATAATTTCCATAAATCTACAGAAACAACAAGTGGTGGACTGCTGACTAATTGATGTTGCCGAGGGTTAGAGGGTACAGTGTAAGGTTTTCATCAATTATAGAGCTTTCATTTACCACAGAATAAACTGAAGTGAGAAACACTTTCAGAGTGGTGAGTATAGCAGACAGATAGAGGCACACACTGCCAATGCATTCAAAGTGGACTTAGACACACAGTGAGCACTAACGAGACCGACTGAACTCGACTTTGCAGATATCACTCCAATTACATAAACATCTGATTAAGTCAGACTTTGGTCATATGCTGAAGCAAGACAATAGAGTGGGTTTACTGTAAATAACTAAAAGTTCATAATTAAACATTGTACTCATTGTCTCCAGACAATGAGTACCAAGGACAGCTCCCGTACCGCTGACGGTAACAGGGTGCATGGAAGGCACCGCAGTCCTTACTGCCGGTAAGTGTCCTGCTGCATAAACACGGAATAAGGCAAACGGTAGGAAGTAAAACGGACATCATTTGAGTGGACGAGAGCAGCCTGGTGTTTAGTTTTCGTCGGCCGGCGTCGAGGAGGAAGGAACAGTCTGTCGTCCATTGACTTGAGCTGTAGAAACAAGTTGAAGACTGTTGATGAAGAACACACGCTGTGGCCAGTCTGGACCTCCTAACCAAATGACGCCACTTCAGGCCCCTACTGTGTTGACCTCTTGACATGGCAACATTGTTGCCTTTGTCTTTTGCTTCCTTATATTGTTTACGTATCTGTTCAGAATTGGCTTGGTGTGTGTGTGTGTGTGTGTGTGTGTGTGTGTTTGCCTGTATATTTGTGCGTTCTGAGATTCAGAAGGCGTGTGTTTTCATATGTTGAAGGTTGTCTTTCAAGACATCTGCTGAGGAGATAAATGATGCACCTGGATACCTAATCTTGCACATTTACATGAGTGCCAATTCCCCGCCTGCAAACACACACACACACACACACACACACACACACACACACACACACACACACACTCTCTGAATCTTGGCTACATCTCAGAGTTCATTTAACATGCTATGCAAACCTCTGCTTACATATTCCTAGAAGTTTACTCAGTGTGTGTGTGTGTGTGTGTGTGTGTGTGTGTGTGTGTGTGTGTGTGTGCCCATGGATTTGTGCCCTTTCCATGTTAATAAAGCCTACAGATATAGCTGTCAGCTTGCTGTGTTGATTCAGGCTCAAGGCCAAATGCTCCAATATCCTCCCTGAGTTGCTGTCTCCATCTATCTCCATCTCTCCATCTGTCTCTCCCTCCTCTCATCATCTCTATCTGTCCACATCTGTCTCTCTCTCTCTCTCTCCTCTGTCTAGCTCCATGTGCATCTGGTCATCCGTCTTTCTACGTGTCTCTCTCTCTGTCCTGCCACAACTAATTCCACAGTGGAATTGAGACAGGCTGTTTTGGTTTCTACAAAGAGCGGTAGGACGCATATATACGAGAATCCTTAGAGAACAGCTGCAATGCTTTTTCCATTTAAGCGTGGTTTGCAAATTGGAAAGTGGTGGTGACGTTGACACCGCGGTGGCGACCAGGGAGCGGCGAAAAGATCAGTAAAAAGTTAAAAACACAGCATTTCCTGTGACTGTTAAGGCTGAGACGTCGGTCATCTCTGATTTCTCTATGACTCAGTCCCGCCGTATAACTCTTGATTATCGGTGGAGAATGGCAGGATCCATGTCCGTTTTATCATGAAAAAAAAAAAAAAAAAGGTACAACAAGGTCACTTCCTTTTGATGTTTTATTCACACGCCTTCTGCTCCGCAAGCGTCCCAATGTGACGTCTAATTATCTACGTTTGTACAGTTATTGAGAGGAAACGAGACAGAATACGCCTCCGAGCGAGAACACGGGCCGAGGCGTTCGAGGTCCCTCGGTGGCGGCTGTTTTTTTTTTTTTTTTTTTTTTTTGCGTGGACAGTTTTTCAAAGTCAAGTCCCATTGAAGAGGCAGAAGATGGGGAACAGTGGGCACAGGAAGAGTGAACAAAGTACAAGTGGCACTCGACACGGTGAGTGTTTCTACCGCTGCATTTTCTCCAGACGTCGATGACGACTGGTATGTGTGCGCAACTCAAGGAGATACGCAGAGACACTCGCACCTGACTGTAGTAAGTATGTAGTAAGTATGTTGCTTATGTGAAATGAGAGATATGGAATTTGGCCTGCGGGAATGTTTGGCAGTTAAAAGTCAGTGCTGTCAGGACAAATACATGTCTTCTCTATCTTGAGTATGTTTACAAATGAGAAACCAGGTGAAGCAGGAATGCACATTTGCATGCATTGTATTAACATGTTCACTATAACGGCCATGTTTACATGTTTACATGCACTTTGAAACAAACACTTTAAGAGTATTGCTGATCAAAGACACTGCTTCCTGGTGTATTGGGCTGTTTGTAGAGAGTTGTTTGCACAGTTTTCCATACATTACAAATGTACGGATTTTACAAATATGCAACTTTAGACTTTAGATGTGGAAAACAACTTCTAGTGGTTTTCTTAGTGTCAGTTTCAGTTGTAGCTAGGCTTTAAATTAAATGACTTTGACTACAATGAAGCAAAACTATGTCTAATAATCTTTCATTTCATCCCGTTTACTTTCCCTGTTTTTGTCTCGCACATGTGCACATGTGAAAAACCTAAAAAAAAAAAAAAACAGTTACGTGTCTGGGCATAGTCAGGTTTATTGCTATATTTACCATAGATCAAATGGCCGTGCCTGTCGATCCCGGATCCCTTCAGCTCTGACTTTTAGCGTCTTTCAGCTCAGTGTTTTGGATTTAGGTGGATCATTTAGCAGCCAGATATGTCCCTCAAGAGCTGGTTTGCGGTATCAAGCGTGTATCAAGTGTGTATCAAGCGTGTATCAAGCGTGTATCAAGCGTGTATCAAGCGTGTACGGCAATAGGTCGTCAGTGTTTACGACTCGTTCCACTGCCCCCAGGAAGCAAACAGATCAATGAATAAGATTGCTGCAGAAAAGCTGGCCTTAAATGCATGTTGACACACGTGTCGAGAGAGAAGACGAGGACTCCCTGTGATATGTAGAGAACTGTTTCACACTCTTATCTTTCTCCTTGATGGACTCGTATCGTGTTTTTTTGGGGGGGCCTGGCTAAACCACACCCTTGATGACGAGGCGATGGAGGATGCAGTGATTTGTGGTCTTCACAACCTCCGGTAAAAAAAAAAAAAGAAAAAGAAAGAAAAAAGCCCGAATCCCTGGACCGCAGCTTTCTTATCGACTTTCAGCTCAGCCCCTAATACCTCCGAGTGGCACCAGAGGATCAAGAAACTTCACCATCTCAGTCCGTCTTCATCTGCGATGCGCTCGGCTTTGCTCCTGAGTGTGTGACAGACTTCACATAGTCTGTAACCTTCTCTCGTCTCTCTTGCCTCCCTCCATTTTTTTTTTGTTCAAGTTGTGTCTCTGTTGCGTTCGTCGCCGTCTTTCTGATTCTTCCGTCGTCTCAGCATCCTTCTTTCATACTTGTACTGAAGCGCTCTCTCTTCTCTTCCTCTCCTCATGTCTCACCTTGCCCTCGTCTTCGTCGTCTTTCTCGCTGTGTCTGTAGCTTTCTTTTTTTTTTTCAGAGATTTCACTCCCTCCCTCTCCCCTCGCTGTGTAAATCCCCTCTCATCCACTCCCAGTAACAACTCGCTGCATGCGGCCCTCTTGTTCTGTCACTATGGATATTTGTTCAAGATTAACCTCTCACGCTCCCTCCCTCCTCTCCCCTCTCTCTTGCCATTTCGCTCATCTTCCACCATTATTTTTAGCATGTCCCCCTCTCTCTCTCTCTCTTTTTTTTTTTGCTCTTTTGCTCTTCATCTGTGCTTTCCCTCCTCTGGAGAGCTGCGACATCAGTTTAACTGGCATCGCAGCGTCTAGTCCAATGAAATATAAATGTCCGTCTCTCTCTTGCTCGTTCTCATCCTCCATCTCTTTCCCATTTGCACAGAAAAAGAGAAAGAAGGACCCTGATAAGCCACCAACCGCCAGCCAATTCCATGGGGATGACACGCATGTTTGCGCCTCACCGATTGCCGTTTGCTTTTCATCTAAGGGATAGATTGAGCCCTTGAACCCCCCCCCCCCCCCCCCCGACTCTTCCTCCTCGCTCTCTTTTTCCCCCCCTCAACATCCTCCATTCATCCCTGTCTGCAGATGGATTCTAGACAGAGAAAAGTGTGTTTTCTTCTTGTTTCCTCCTCGACCCTTCACCCCTTTCTCAGTCAGTACAACATGTAGTCCAGACGTGTGTGTGTGGAGGCCTAACGTCGGTTACAGGTGGTGGTCTCAGTATAGAGGGCGGGTTCTTTCTAACATCTGGTAATTATTGGGATTATTGTGACTAAAATAAACGCAGATATAATACCAGTTTCTGGAATGTGTGTACATTTTAAAGACTTTTTACAAAATGCTTTTTTTTATCATTTTAGAAAAGAAGGCAAACCTCCCAAATGTTAAATGTTGTCTAGACATGAGAAGTCACACGAGAACTGAAAGTAATTACAGCCTGAAATGCGCGAAATGACGCTTTAAACGGTCTGATCAGAGACAAAGTGAACAGGAGGTTTGATGCCAACACAACCGCTGTTCATCATAAGACGGAATCATAACCCACTGGGCTTCTGCTCTTTGTTCCTCCCCTTCATCATGTTGAACAGTATATTAAATATCAATGTATGCGTTCACAAGCGCAAATACAATTTGAACACAGTTTTATAATCTACATAATCTAATATTAAGAGTTCTGAGGGATGAAGTCAAATACAGACGCTGTGTAAACTGTAGACTTATGATGAATCTACAGAACACTTCATGTTGTTATGATTTATTAATGCATTCCCCTGAAACATAGGTTTGTTTTACGAGTTAGAAAGCACCAGAATGATCCTGATTCATTGTTGACAATTATATTTTTCTATAGCGAGCAGACAGACTTCACGTCTGTATATTAATAAACTGAACATAGGAGTTCAATTCCTTGCTCGCCATGAGAGAGGAGGACTTTAAGGATCAGACCTTACACTTGACGGATGCTCCTCTCAGTTATTTTCTGGAACTCTGAGATGTTTCACGTCCAAACAGAACAGTAGCCCCGGAAACACTGAGAGAACGTCTAAAAACTCACCTTTAAAGCTGATCGGTTGCAATTTTGAACCTCAGCAGCAAGACACGTTCAGACTGGGAATCATTAGAAATGAAAATCACCTCAATTCAAAGGCATTGCTGTGTAGTGTACCACACTGAGGGGATGAGAAACAGTTGGCTCCAGGTTCAACTTAAATGTGTGTATTATGTGTCAATGCTTTATCTGTGTTTGCTCATGTTTTTATTGCATGCATATGCATTTTTGCATTGTCTGCGCGTGTGTGTGTGTGTGTGTGTGTCTGTTTGTGTAAATATGTGTGCATCTAGAATTGTCTGTGTGTGTTTGCTGCACTTGGTAATTAAAGCTGTGCGTGCCAACCCAGCGACAATGTAATACCACTCTAATCATCCTCTGCTCGCCCATCTGTGTGCTCAACATGACTCTCTCTCTCTCTCTCCCTCTCTCTCTCTCTAACACACACACACACACACACACACACACACACACACACACACATCTTTTGTACATTGAGGAACAGAGTGCCAGTCATTTGGAGAGAGAAAGAGAGAGACAGCCTGTACCGTAGATCAGCCAGCCAATTAGAGGGAGACCTCGACACACACACACACACACACACACACACACACACACACACACACACACACACACACACACACACACACACACACACACACACACACAAGTGGATGTTCTTTGATGGTACCAAATGTGAAGATTGAGTAATTGGGCGGTTATTTCTTATTTTGCCAACACATTATAAGAATGAACACCGTTGGCGAAAATGTGACTTTAAACAAGAGTAGATTAGTTTTTCCTTCCTATTTCTTTCTCTTTCATGTCTGTCAATAATTACTCCACCTGTCTCAGAGAAGACATGGAAGCAGCACACACACACACACACACACACACACACACACACACACACACACACACACACACACACACACACACACACACACACACACACACACACACCAGAAGAGAAACAATCCAACAGACTTGCCGGCTGCGTTTCAGATTGTAATTCATGGAGAATATAAATGGACTTGTGGACTTAAGCAGGTTGCCAAACATTTGTGAATTTTTCATTGTGTTGTTCACACGCCGAGGTCAAACTGAGTGAGTTTTGATTTAAATATTAGTCAATTGCTCAGTGGTTTATGTCAAAGACTGTTTCCGTTGTGCTTACTAGTTGTCACATGCTTGTGATGATTGGTGAGGAATACACTGCTGCTGTTTGTCTTCATATTTACAGCTGTATCATGAAAAGGTTTTTTACTGTACCGTTGTATTGAGCAGAACTCTAAGCTGACCAGTGGATCGACTGGTCGGTCAGTAGGCAGCTAGGTTTGAAATGAACTCAACTACCTTTATCCGTTTTCACAACTAAGCGCGTCACAACTAGCTTTCAGTTGTGACCGTCAAGTTAAAGCAGGACCGGTATTAATATTTCTCTAAACCTCGGCCTATGTTGCCTGCATACGAAGAACAAAAACACACACACACACACACACACACACACACACACACACACACACACACACACACACTAGATGACACAGCGCAGCTTAGCGACTGCCAGCTGCACTTTTCAAGACATCAAAGGCCACTGGCTGAGTCGGAGATGACGGCGAAACAACAGGACTGTGAAATCCTCAGTTTGGCAACATTTTGCCTTCCCTGCGAGTTACGTAAACCACGAAGAAGACCGGAGACCGCCGAAGATGTACAGACGAAAGAAAACAGTCTCTAATAGACCCTTAAGTACTAAGCATGTTTTCATTTGCAACAAAAGCACTTGGTTATTAAGTACTTTTAACATAATTGGCGTGAGGAAAGTTCGTTGTTTCACACTAACGGCAGTCTCCTGGGTGAAAGTCCTGTGTTTGAGCCATCAGACTTCAGCTCCTGCTCACCATTAGCAGACGTTCTCGTCTCTCTATACTACGTCAGCCGCTCGGACCCTCGAATAACGACGCGGAGGATGGGTTTACAAAGCAGTTAGTAAAGAGGTCCTCGTGGATCGGTATTGGACGGCGAGGGGAGTTGTGAGTGAGAATGGATTGGCTTTTTTTTTAGAAAATGTGGTGCCATGATAACCAAGTTGGGGTACGATGTCTGGTTGTGACTGATAACAAAAATCGGAATCTTAAATCACTTTCATCTTGTTCCTCCTCTAAACATCTTCATGGGTCAGTTGCCGCATGGTGCTCGGACCCTTTCATCACTCTTTGAGGGTATACTGCTTCAGTTTTAGTATTTTCTTTCACTTGCATGAAAGTTATATATATATATATATTTTTTTTTGGGGGGCAGCCAAAGAGAAGTCCACATTATTTAAAATTCACTGCACTTCTTGTACCCTTCTCGTGTCTCCTGCCCCGTCTGTCCTCTCGCACCTCCCTTCTGCTCCCCTTGCCTCCCCTCGTCTCCAACACTTGGAAATTGGACGGTCTAATTTCCAGCCGCCCACTCTTGGCTGCTGTGTCCAACAGGCTGACAGTGTGCTGTTCAGCCTGTTGGACACAGCCTGTCAGTAGCATGTAACATTTATAAGTGGGAAAGCTTAATTTCCAGCCCTGGAGGCAAGCTTGCTTGGCTCTCCCTACCAAATGCAACCACAGAGTCACCGCATGCTGAACATTTCAACAGTGGGATGGATGTACAGGGTTCTGTTAATTGTCTGGGGCTGGTGAGTGGGCCGCGGCTCGGCTTCCTTCGAGAGATTCGAGGTTTTGAGAGAACAAGTGAAAGGCGTACTTTTGAAAACTCAACCCGTTCTCACCACCAGTGCTTCAAACGCAGCTTGTTCACCGTTCACCTCTGACACGATGCGATGCACCGAGCTTGCAACCAACTCCGACGTAAAACCAACCGACATAGTATAGAGTGCAAGACGGTCCACACGAGGTCAGTCAAGCCATTTGTTTTGTTGCCTGAGAACGGAAGTTTATTTTGAAAAGCCACTATGCCTGTAACGACGCGTAATCCCTGACGCATCCAAAAGCTGGAGCGGGCAAATAAACTAAATGTCGTTGACATTTTTAGACCCACATTCATTTGTGTTTAAAGACACAGTATCTAGCACTGGCTGTGGAAACAGTCAAACCTTATTGCTGAGGATAATGGCAGACATGATGACACATAACAAAGTCAGCAATATCACAAATGGAAAAGGAATTCGCTGCCAGCTTCAGCAATTTAGTCATTTCTTGCCCCCAGACTGGTCTGCCTTTATAATGTGGGATGTTAAATGCACTCCACTTACAACAGGAACACACAACTGAAGCCACTGTACACATGGTGTGAAAGAAGCTTCCTGTCTCTGACTGTTCAACCCCCCCTAGTGCAGCTATGTGACCAACCAGCAGGAGTCACATGATCCCTCACTGACTTCCCACCAATCAACACTGTGGAACAAGCAGCCACACCCACTCTAGTAGCCCACATTGGTGTCTCTTCTTTTTCTTTCCCTTATATTCCTTCTCTCCACCCCCCCCCCCCCCCCCCCCATTTTTATTCCTCCTATGAACCCTGCTTTCCTTTTTCACTTACCTTTTCCACCTCACGCTCTCTTGATTAGCTCGGGGAAGTAGAGCTCATTTAAGACTCTAATTCACAATTACATGGACAGGGGCTGAGGTTGACCCTGTAGACTCACACACACACACACACACACACACACACACACACACACACACACACACACACACACACACACACACACACACACACACACACACGCACACACACACGCACACAAATTCCCATCCTCTCTCCCTATCTGTTCTTAATTTCATACAAACACCTACCTGCTACTGCTCCCCTGTGTGATTTTTATAGTGAAAGGTTAATTTGAGTGTAAGGAGCCCGAGGCAGTGACTGGGAGAAAGGGGGACAGGAGGAGTTGAGTGAGCCAGAGGAGGAAAGTAAGAGAGAGAAGGAGGAAGGAGTGCTAATTCAGTTCAGGAAAAGCAGCCACTTTAAAAAAGAGAACGAGAGAGACGGCGAGAGACAGGAGAGAGAGAGAGAGAGAGAGAGAGAGAGAGAGAGAGAGAGAGAGAGAGAGAGACTTGAGTACTCAGAAGCTAAATTTAATTAGCCTTGGATGACTAGCTGACTTGCTAGAAAAAGGCCACTCTCCCTGCACTCTTCTCTCCTGTCAAGTACCCTGTTAGTGAAACCTCCGCTGAGACAGATGGAGGAAGAGGAGGGAATAAGAGATAGCAACAGATGGAGAGAGGCGAGATTGTGAGAGAGCGACAAAATTGCGGAAACGAATTGAGAAAGAAAGAAAGAAAACACGGGGAGGAGGGGGACCGACAGATTAGATCACAGCCGATTGACGGTTGGACAACTTTTCCCAACAGACGGGGGGGGGACAATGTCAACATATCTGAGCGAGCCGCCGCACTGTTAACCGAGTTGGTGTGCAGGCACAGGGACCAGGCGGAGGACCGTACAATATCCCCACAAATCAGCGCCGCCGGGACATTGAAATATGATATGAAGGCCTGTTTGAATTATGTATCAATCAATCTCAACAAACCACTCTTTGCAGGGACGTGCAGTCCTGTTCAGGAAAAGGAACAGGTTCAGTATTTGAGGGGATTCCCAGAAATTCCTCAAGGTGAAAACGTTCTCACCACTTAAGGCTTATTTGAAGGCTTATTTGAAGGCTTATCGGACACAAAAAAACATCATTAAATATTTTGTCGTGACAATTGTAAGTATGTCCGTTCATGTTACTAGGAACGTGTGCTTGCTTGCATTTGATTGGCCAACGCAGCAGCTGGCTGGATGAAGCTCAAACAGGAGCTGCTAACCACACAAGGAAACTGAAATAAGCAAATACCCCACGGCTCATTACTGAACCTCTTCAAACAGACGGAGAAAACCTTCTGGCTACGGCGTGGAGACGGCGACACCGTTAATTGACAATGTTACACCACCGGCTGCAGCGCTGATCAAATGCCACTCAGACCGCTGTTGTCTCGGGCAGGCAGAGTGGAGATTTCAAGCTCCGTCAACAAGCAAGCAAGCCGTGGGAAGCCTCGGCGTAGCGATATGACATCGCTACGATATGACATCGCTACGATATGGCATCGCTACGATATGGCATCGCTACGATATGACATCGCTACGATATGACATCGCTACGATATGACATCGCTACGATATGACATCGCTACGCCACCGACTGTAATTTACTGGCTCAGTTAAACTTTGATCAATTTCTTTGAGCGAATCGATTCTGTCTGCAGGACAGAACGTGTCAGTGAAGCTCTGTGGACGTCTCATTTTGAAATAAAACTCTTTCTCTTCATTTAAAAAAAAAAAAGGGAGCATAACATTCTACCCCAAACAACCCGCCGGTTTTCTATCAAGCACTTCCTGTTTCCTTCTTCTTCTGCCAAAGGCTGCTGAGAAACTACACAAATCCTTCCAAAGAATGAATCAAGTCTCTCTTTCTCTCTCTCTCTCTCTCTCTCTCTCTCTCTCTCTCTCTCTCTACATTCTCCATCCTCCACACATTTCAGGACTTGTTCAGGAAGCGGCAGGTTGCGGGTAATACATCTAAAGCGTTCTTGATACGATTGTCGTCGCAATTCAATTAAGTCGAGTAAGATTTAATCTCTGAAGCCTTTCCCACTGCCAAATAATATTTGCTGACTATCAATCCCAACTCAGTCTCTTCAGGTATGAGAAAGAAAAAAAGTCCTGATATTCATCTTGTGTGTCCTCATGTAACCATTTTTACTGTCCTCATGTACTATAGGTGTACCCCATCCGTCTTCTCTGATAGTACTCCATTGTTCGGAAAAGTACAAAGTTAAAGGTGGAGAGTACTGTAGTATATTAATGCAGTGTCTGCTTCGTAAATACTGTCAATGTCAAAGCTCAAGTCGAGATAATGACTGGCCTTTTAAAATATGAAATGCATTTGTAATGGGTGGAGTACCTGTTGATCATGTAGGGTTAGATAGTGGCCCTGTTGGTCAGTCCACCAGTGTGGTCCAGACTGACTGATCTCAACAACTATCTGACGGATTAACCTCTACACAGACATGCATGTCCTCTGATGGTGAATCCTTTGGGGATTCCCTGACGTTCCCTCTAATGACTTGAAACAGGGACACATCTCGACCTCTGACCCCCTCGGTTCAAAGTAAAGATGGGTCCCGGTTCTACCTGGTTTTAAACGAGCCCTGTTGCTGAAGCGCCAAAGACAAAATTGGTTCTTTTATACGTACTTTTATGTGAACCAGGTGACGTGATCGATTACTACGACAACTACGGTCGTTACTGTAATACAACATCTGCGAGTAAAAAGATAATTCTTTGTCAATACACCTGTTAAACAAGCTCAAACAACAGCGGACATAGAAGGAAGCTAATCAGCTCATAATTCATCTCTAATGTCTATTTTATATTAATGTGAAAACATTTCCTTCAAACAACTGATCAATGTATTCAGATTTCTTATCACCAGATCACGTTGTGAGCACATCGTGGTCACGTTTTAATCTACTCTCGCTCAATACTCATTTTCACTGGACGGAGCCTGAACGCATCCATTTAAACACGGATCGGTTGTTTACAATGTTACACTATCGGAGATCGCCGACCATAGACGCAATAATGCTGATGTTCTGATCGCATATTTGACTGAATATCGGCGGCTCGTCAGTAAAAATTATCAAACATAAGCCTCGTCTTACCATCAGCAGACCAACTCAACACACACACACACACACTTTCAGCTTGAGTCCTGCAGCTGTATTCTTAATGCTCCAGTCATGTCTACTCACTGAATCCATGAGCTGTAGATGCTTCTTACGTTTGTTGGTGCAGTCGAGGCTCCCGTCTCTGTAATTTGTGACAGTAATTACAGAGAGCTCTTATCTCATGCAAATCATCCATTAATATTGCATTTGTCCTGTGTGAACAACTTCGTATACGCTGTCCTCAAAAGTGTTTCTACCACCCCCCCCCTCTCTCTCGCTGCCCTGCAGCCACGCCCTCTTCCTCCCCGTATGTCTACCTTGATAAATTGCAGCTGGTTGGGATTGCACATCCACAGGGAAATGATAAATATCCATAGAGAATGGATTCACAATCTTCAAACGCCCGTCTCAAAGACAGCTCTCACCCCTGAGGAAACACTTCAACTCCATTTCTTTCTCACTTTTTCTTTCTTTGTATCTTATTCCCTCTCTTTAAAAAACCCTTTTAAAAAAAAAAGGCTGTTTTTCTCCATCTCCGTCGACACACACTTCTTACACCCAACCACCCACAGGAAACACTTCAGTGCTCTCCGGTCGTCTCTCTTCCTCACTCTTGGTCCTAAAAGCCAATTTGGAGGTCTTGACATCCAGACGATCATGGATCCCCGGAGTTAAGCCGGTGAAATAAACACCCAGCTTAAGAGACTTCTACCAGACTGTAAGAGTATTGTAATGTCTGCGTACGAGTTCGGGTCTCCTGCATTGCATTAACACAGACGGACTATCACCAAGTACCCTTAAGTCACATTAATACCGATAGATCAGACCTGGCCTACACTGGTGCAGCCACATTTTGCTTTCCAGCGAAAAATATTGTAAAGATGGTGTTATTGTTCTTTCGTCTGACACAAATCCACAATGACTAAATGACTAATGGAGTTAATACTGTGCTGCAGCAGATCTAAATCATTCATTGGACTGTGTGAAAAATAGAGATTTTTTTTTTTCTTCTTTCCCCCCGAGTGAGTCAGCTGAGGGCAGACATCCGTCTGGAAATGTAGATTTGATCCACCCTGTGAGTTCTCCGTTCAACCCTCCAGGTGTTTGAACAACCATCAGAACTGGGAGCCACTAAATGGAGCATTAGTCGAAACATGAATCCCCCTTATTGTTTTTGGTGGATTGTGTCGGCCTGTAATGGAACACTAGAAGCATTTCATTCAGAACACTTTAATCCGTTTGGGGATGAAAAGTAATCCAACTGGTTATAATTTCCAAAAAAAACACACACCGGCCAACTGTCTGCTAATACGTCAATATTTACCAAAGGACAAGATGTCTCCCACTTTTAATACTTACTGATTCCATAAACTGTTGTCATTTTGACAGCAATGTTGGTGCGGAACATTTTGAGCAGGCAGCCAGTGTTTCCCTCGATGTCTGATGTTCAACAACCCCCCGACACACACACACACACACACACACACACACACACACACACACACACGCCGTGATTACCAGGACAGACAGGGATCTCTAATCTTGTAAGGCAAACAGTCACCGTGTTTAAACAAGGGTCTCTCTCTCTCTCTCTCTCTCTCTCTCTCTCTCTCTCTCTCATATATAAGACCTTTAACACAGCGATTCCACAGTTCCGACCATAAAGAAGAGCCGCCATTACGCCGGTTGCTTGCCCTGGTGTGTGATTTAAGATAGCATGGCGGTGTGACGGGTACGCGTAAGACAAGGGGCCGTCCCACGCCCACGCCCACGCCCACGCACACACACACACACACACACACACACACACACACACACACACCTGTAAATGTTCATCCAGTGAGCCAAGAGATGAGCTCTCTTAGAATCACGTCTTTCAGGAGAGTTTGTACATGTTTAAAAAGTGCGCGAGTATTCCTTTAAATGTCAACCCATGCTAATGCCTGAGACAAGTTGTGTGTGAAAGCAGCATGAACACACACACGCTGGACAGCAGCTCTCTCTGTGTGTGTGTGTGTGTGTGTGTGTGTGTGTGTGTGTGTGTGAGAGATAAGGACCGGGAGACACGGCCCGAATGAGCACGGCTTCGTCTTATCATTTAGAGCCACGCAGCCTCTTGTCTGCTAAAGCAGGAGGACCATCTGTCATCCTCAACGTGCAAAAGGTAATGTACCCACTTCACATTAATATACCGAAGACGTATTTATCCTTCACAATATACGACATGAACAACTAAACATTTAAGCGTCCGATATTATAGATTATTGGATGCGAGCGTTATACTGTATCGCGGTTGTTCAAGCTGTGGGGCTCATGTCGTGCCTGAATAACAGAAGACGGTTTGATTTCCCTGGACACAGAATGAAATAAGTGGGCGGCGTCACTTTAAACGAATGTCGAAATCCTGTAACTAAACTAAAGGAGGCTTTAACAATCGGATATTAATTTGACAAATTATGGCAAGAAATGATGCCTCGAAAAGAATGCTATAAAACACCACAATCACGAGTTAAACAGTAGAAAATAAAGCACTGTTCATGTTACAAAGTCTTCTACCAATTAAGCGAGGTTCAACTTTCTTTCTTTGGGAGACAATATAAACCCCCAGAGCTGCTGTGAGGATCGTTATGTATACTGCAAGGTCAGGAACGGCCTGCCAGCCTCGACAATAAAGGCCTTTTGTGACATCTCATGTAAAACACTGCCACTGGGTCTGGAGGTCGCCGAAGTCACGTACTCCAACAGTATAAAGCTGCCGATGCTGTTAAATTGCACCAGATGGAATTTATGCACTTGAGAATAAAACCCCCGCATGTGTCGTCTCTCGCGGCCTTCATTGTGGGGGTTTTTCACGGCTTGAAAGCTGCGGCGTCATCGTGAGAGACGCGCGTTCCTTTGCAATTCGGCTCATTTTGAAAATGATATCAATAACACACTTGCGAAATTGAATCAAATCGGCATCGTTGGATCTTGCCGAGCGGCGTTTCAGAGAAGACAGATGGTGGCGGGTGGAGGAGAGCGGGTGGGAGAACACATCCGGTGACGGGGCAAACAGAAATCAAGAGGAATCCAGAGAAGGGACAGAAAGATGGAGAACAAGAGAGACGACAATTATCTATCTAGGCATCATCCTAAATGGCAGCCAGCAGTCAAGTAATTATATTTGAGCAGCCAACTGATTTCTCTTCATGGTGCGTGTGTGTGTGTGTGTGTGTTTCTCATCTCATCTGCGTGAAGATATGAATATTAATGACCCCATTAGCAGACACAGATGCCAGACGGTGCTCTGGATGGAGTAGCACGGGGGTTATATTGAAAGCAAGTGAAATAATGTGAGATATTGTCTTTGCGAGCGAGAGGCGCGGTTCTACCGGCTCTTATATATGCGGGAGTCATCGGCGAGGTCACGCCGCTGAGGTGGAGCTTATTATACATCCATATCAACTTGTAATGATTTAAATTTGAGCGTGTCAATCCAAGTGAGACTGCTTAATAGAAGATGACGTCTCAAAAAAAAAAAGACCATCAGAAAGTGACTTTGGTTTCCTCCTGAACTGTTGCTGAACTGAAGAGTCGACGCAGAGAAGACGTTTCGTTAAAGAACAATGAATAGTTTGTTATGAGAGAGGCTAGAAGGTGAACAACTAAATCATTAGTTTAACACTTTCTATGACGCCCAGATCTATAATGTATTATAATGCGTCATAAATATTCTAAATGCTTTATAACAATCATAATAACACATTATAAAGTTGTTTTTTTTATTATTTGTAAGGTCAAGTAACAAAATACTTCATAATTGTTAATTATTGTCAAATATCATAGTGTATTATAATTACCATAGTGGTTATTCATTATAATCTTTCATAATATTTATAATCAGTGTTATAATAACGTGATGTTGACTGATGTTTTAAGCAGATATAACACATTACAAGTTGAAGTATTTGTATTTAAAAAGTACTGTCAGATGATTCTTTATACTTTTTTTATATATTCAATGTAGTCTGAAGCAACTTGTAACCATTTTTCTTTTGCATGTTTTCCACCTGTTATGTTCTTTTTAATATACAGTATATTGCTAGTTTGTGTCTCTTTCTATAAAACAGTTAAGACGAGTTTTACAGTTCAAACCCTTTATCTAAAAGTCCCGATTTAATCTAAAAGCTCAGATTTTGATATATATCGTCAGAGAAAGACCTTCACTTTGAAGATCTGACACACGCAGCCAGTCAAAGATCAACTTGTAAAGTCAAAATGATGATTGTGTATTGTTATGTTAACACACAGGTCTCCTGCAGTCGGAGGTGAGAGGTTGCGTGCTTCGTGCCTCCCTGCAGAGCAGACAATCCTCCCCTGTGGTGGGATCAAGGTGTGCCTCACGTCTGGTCAATGTGATAACCTTGTGGCTCCGCCTCCATGTTCTCATTTGGAAGCGTTTTCACAGAATCCTCGGAGACGTGTGATGCTCTAAACTCCCTGAACACCCAGATGCCTTGACACCCCCCCCCCCCCCCGGAGCAGCCTGGTGGTTAACCTTCACCGACGCAGCATGAGGCGCTTTTGTCTCCAATTTGCATCAACTCTCCCGACTGTGAGCTGTTCAGACCGTCCCGCAGTGGCAGCTCAGGCATCGGCTGAGCCAGGAAGCTCGGTGCGATCGGCCAACCGGCAGCCTTTCAGAGCCAAAAGCCGCGACCTCGTGCCGACCTCTGCTTCCGATCCCGCAGCTTTGCGGCCCGGTGCTTCCTGCTAGGTCACCGGCTGCGGTGGCCCCCGGCTGCCTCCCACAGCCTGGACTGCAAGCCGGCTGAGCGGAACAACGCGGTCAGTAAACGGGCTGTTAGTTCAGAGACAACTGTGGTGCTTTGAGGGTGTTGGGACAGTTTGGAACACACAGATTTAGAATGACGTACAGTGAAAAAGATAACTACAGAAACTACATTAGTAGAGAGAGATAAAGGCCTGCAAGTTAGGGGAAAGAAATCCTCAGTTTAATTGTGTATTTACAGTAAAGTAAAGTAAATGAATGCTTAAGGCCGCTCCCTCTTCATTCTGTAATATAAGGAAACAAAGAGCAGCACTTATCCTAAATTTAGAACCAGGCTATTATTTTACACAACACAACAAATCAGAGTGGTCCACTGGTTTGACTGCAGGAGCTAACACGATTATGAGCAGGCATAACACACACACACACACACACACACACACACACACACACACACACACACACACACACACACACACACACACACACACACACACACACACACACACTCTCCTTTTGAAGAGTTGGATTAGCGTTGAGCGTATGTTTGAAGTGACCGATGCGTCTCTCTATTGTCTCCGTGGTTACATCGAGTGAAAAGGGATCAACTATTGGTTCACATCCTGTAGACAGTGTGTTTAGGTGCACTACAGACATTAACTGGGATACTAACAGGGGGTTCAATGGATGCATGTGAACGGAAACACAAGTTTGAAAGTATCAACTTATCTCATATCGTACCAAAAATAATACTGAAATTGAAAATAAGAGAAAAAAGTCAAAATGTCTATTTCAACAACTTTCACAACAGATATATTCATGTATTACATGTTGTATATTGAACAGGCTGAATTACCTTTTGCTCACATTCGTTGCACTGTTTTGACAAAGTTCTGATGAATAACGGTCAGAGGAGTCAGTCGCATATCTTGAACAGCCTGATCTCCCAATCAGCACAGACCCTCGCTGTGCTACCTCCAGTATTCACCTCATTAGTCGATTTCAAGTTGCAACCAACTTGAAAGAGCACAGTCTGTTTGTTCTGTCAATGAGGGCAGGCAGGAGGCTCAGTCAGGACACACACACACACACACACACACACACACACACACACACACACACACACACACAGAAGTGTCTTCCATACGGGAAAACTTTATTTTCCAAAATGTGATTTTGATGCCTGCCTTGTCCTTTGTGAGAGAAATAACTGTGATTTAAAGAGGCGACACGGTGACAAACAATGTTTATCAAAATGACTGCTTCAGTGACGGGTTTGAATTTATCGGCATGTTCAAACAACAAATTGAGGAAAACCCAAAATAAATCCAATATGCAGAGGTGGGAAGAAACACAGCAAAAGGGCTAATTAAACTTCTGACTTGTTAGAATAAATAAATACATCTGGACCAGGACTCAGTGGACTATTCCTGCTCCAGAGAGGACTTCACCCCTCGAATGATTTCTGCTTGTCTTCTTTAAAATCTGGGAAAATCAGTTGCAGATGTGCCAGTACTAAGTGAAGAGAGACAGACATCAGTCACACGAGGACAAAGAGTCTCCGTCATAAAGACACTGCTGGATATATTTCCACCATTGTTGAGGAAGCTACTGGCCAACAGCTGGAATTTCCAGGACTCAAAAGTCAATATTGTCAGTGAAAACCTCACCATACGGTTAAATCATTCAGGTGGATTAATATTGTCAAGCGAGTTTTGTATATCAAAACAAAAACCTTTGTCCATTTGTCACATAGAATTCAAGGAAAAGTATTTAAAAAGCGACAGACAGCAAACAGAAAACCAGCATAGAGCAGCATGAACTACACTGAAATCAAAGGCGCGTCACTAGTTTTCATGAGGTGGTGCCAAAGAGAAAGACAACTGTCCAATGACAGCTTAGAGATGGAACTGTGGGCGGAGCTTATCAGCGGTGACAGCGGCCGTGACAGACAGCCTTTCATATTAAAAGTTTCTTGTGGGCTCACTGACAGGAAGCTGGACAAACAGGAAGTACATGAAAGCATGCGTTCTGTATTCCTATTTTATTTCCTTGTTCTATTTTTATTCGTCACTTTTAGTCTTCCATGCTTATTTAGCATCCTGCACGATCTACAGGTCTGAGTATAGTTACATACGGTGTGAGAGCTGAGGCAGACCACTTCTACCCGTCAACGTCTGTTTACAGGTCGGAGGAATGTGTTTTCCGTTTGATAAATTGCCTCAAGCGTCACTTTGCTGAAGATTATACGTTTGTCCAGGATCACAGGGGGTTCGGTTAGAAAGACCTGGAACCAGCTCCTTATCTCTGCTGGAGGAGCGAAGCTCAAGGCCACATCAGTTATTGCGTAACACACACAAATCTCCAGCCGAACCGTCTGCTGGCAAGTTGCACTGTGGGTAATGCAGGCTCCAGGTCGTGGAATGAAAAAGGTAACATCGCTGGTTTTGCTGCATCGGTATCCTAAGTCCAACAAAGCAATAAGATTCTAAAAGTGAAATAAATACAAATTGGAACAATCAACACATCTGCATATTTACATCTGCACGGGGTGACCGTGTCTAAGTGGAGAGCAGGGCCGCCTTTCAGTCAGAGGGTCGGTGGTTCGATCCCCGGCTCCTGCTCCACTAGTCTCATGTCAATGTGTCCTTGAGCAAGACACTTAACCCCACAATTGCTCCCGTATAGATAGATACTGAATTGCAAGTATAGCTTTGGATAAAAGCGTCTGCTAAATGACTGTAATGTAATGTACTTGAAGGAAAATAATTCCCTGTTATTAATCCATAATCTCACCACTATTCAACAGAGCACCTTGCCCTTCCTCATACGTCAGTGGTCTCGTTACATCTCTCATGTTGGCTCTCCAATCCTAATCCGGACCCGATAGGGATTTACAGCGGAGGACATGATTAAGTGGGCTGACCTTCAACTGGAGCACCCCGGGTTCATAGACAAAGACGTTCACCGTTAGAATGTTTAGCTACATCTGTCGTGGAGACGCCGATTATATGAATGATGAATCATCATTAGTGGACAGTGAACCGTAGTTCAGGCAACTTCAGTAAATGGGTGAATGAGTAAGCGCCGTCGTTTGTATCAACAAACTCCACTTGGCGCGTCCATGACGGAGGCAATTACTGCTACCTCCACTTTCTGTGGAGCTGTTAAACGGCCAAATGTTTGGAGGCAACTTTGGTCATAAATCAACAACAACAACTGACATGTTGTCTAGTTCTGCTTAGTCAACCTTCCCTTGATTAAAAACATATAAATAAAAAGTTCACCAAACCAGAAATCGGCCTAAAGGATGCGACATAATTGGCGCTCTGGTTCTCCTCCCTCTGAGAGACGGTATACATTCAGCACCGGGATCACAATCAGGAGGACTAAATGCACGACTAATGGTGCGTCTGCATTCATTATCCTCTGTGAGGAAACACCCTGACCCTCCTCTCCTCCCACGTCCATTGATTGGTTCCACTAATGCTGCCTGTTAGAGGCAGCGCATCAGGAGGAGGAGGTATTAGCAGCTCTTCTTTCATCACATATTAGCAGCTAATTACTGACAACAAGTAAGCTTGTTAAAGTCTTTGGGGAGGAGACAGAAAAAGCACCGGGCTGCTGGATGATGTAAAGATACAGATGTTATCACACAGATTCACATAATACGTTTGTTAACATGTGCACAATAAGAGGAGGACACACACACACACACACACACACACAAAGGCTTTGACATAAAGGACATTTGCTTATCAGGCGTCTGGAGGCGCAGTTATGTCTACAACTTAGGCTACATCCACATTACTCCGGTTTCGTTTGGAAACAGAGTTTTCAAACGAAAACGATCTCCATCCACACGGCGTTTCAGCCATCGTTTCCGAAGTGATCTCCGTCCAGACTAACACGCCTGGAAACGAATATCACATGACTCTTCACGTACACTGGGCATGCGCCGATGTAAACAGGAAGTAGATTGTCGTATTTTGTAACTAAGCAACCAGAGTAATAAAGTAGTCGTTAATGATCTTAAGTATGTGTTTGATACTTAAGATGTTCTCTCAAATCTTCCTCTATAAACTCAAACAGATAAGTTCGTGGAAAGTTTAATACGTTTTATTTTTCAGACTTAATGTTAGTTACAGCGCTGTGGGTCTCTCTCTCTCTCTCTCTCTCTCTCTCTCTCTCTCTCTCTCCTCTCTCTCTCTCTCTCTCTCTCTCTCTCTCTCTCTCTCTCTCTCTCTCTCTCTCTCTCCCCCCACTCACTGATCTCTCTCTCTCTCTCTCTCTCTCGCCGCTCACCGATCGCTACAATAACAGCTGTTTCCTCCGCAGACATGCAGACTTTAACTGGACAACAGCTGCTAGTAAAGACAACAAGGTCAGCAACGCCTGTAATCAGTTGTCAGTTAACCTGGTAGTCGATCGCGGGCGTTACGTCATCGTTTCCAAACGTATGCGTTTCCGTCCGTCCAGACGAATACGCTACCCGGAGTTTCCAAAGTTATCCGGCTTCGGGATCGTTTCTAAACTCCTCCGTTTACGGTGCTCCAAAACGCCGGCGTAGTGCGGACGCTCAGTGTAACCGTAGCAAAACATATGCGTTTCCAAACAAAAACGGAGTAATGTGGATGTACTCTTAGTGTCAGTGTGAGTTTAGGCTTTTAGGCTTTTAGGCCGAAGCAAGTTCATGCTTGACTTATAACCAACAATGTTTCGTGAGATTTGACAGCTATGGAAAGAAGAAAGCCACAGTAGAAGGTATTATCCGTCTGGTATCAGAATGTCAGGTCAGGAAAAGCATTTAAATAAATCTGCCTTCATCAAATCTACTTCCTTCAGCCTGTACTAAGTAAGTCTGTACCATGTGCACTTATGTTCAGCGTCATTGTCATGTCACGTTCTCTGTGCATTCTCAGTCTCACCATCCATCATCTTGATTCTTAAAATGTATAGAAAATGTGAAAAATTAAAAAAAATACAGAAATCGGACAGAATCTCAGATTGTTTAAATATTCTTTAGTGTTTAAAACAAAAAAAATGACTTCACTCTGGCCTATTATCAATTTGAGTTTTACATTTGTGTACATTTTTCACATCAAATGATATTACCATATTATCAGAGGCATCTTCTGAGCTGAGAGAGGCGATTAGAGTCTTATTTTTACAAAGAATGTTTCTTGAAGACTTCAAACCTCAGAGAAGTTGGTTTTCAATCAACAGCATTAGATGTTCATGAGTTTAACACTCTGCTCGTCTGCTTCATTGGGACCATGAGGGTTCGATCACATTTGATTGACAGCGACGTAAAGATTCAAATGACACCTGTGCTGTTCTTTGATTTATTTTTGGAACGTCTGTCGGCCTCATATAAGGAAACCAGATCTATACAAAACAGACAAATGCATTTACAAAATGATTTAAAAACTCACAACAAATGTCCATGAAGCTCCATCAGGATATTTATGTTATCTTAACGTGACGCACTAAATTCTGACTAATTAACAGAATTCCACGGCTCTCCCTTTTATGTGAAGCGGTGGGATGACAGAAACACCTTTGTGTCTTTGTGCGTCCTTTAGAAGCGTAGTTAGCTGTGGCTTTATTTGACTGTAATGGAGCCCAACAGGGAGGCAGAAGCCCAGTTGTTGTTTTTGGAGCAGAGCAGTAATTACCTGTGGGCTTCTCTCTCACTTGATTACGGAGGAAAAACTAATCCGAGAGACTGAAACACACACCGGCAGAGACGCACACACACACACACACACCCACACGCATTTCAATACGTGCACATACGCAAACACACCGTGTCCCACGAAGGCACGCACACACATACACACCAATACAAAAGCCCAGAGGCCCGCAGTTTAATTGAACTTTCCCACCAAACTGTTTCTCCCTCTTCTCCTCTCTTTGTTAATCAGTAGAGAGTTGGAGGTGGCAAAAAGAGAGACGGAGAAACCAAGAAGGAAGCAGACAAAGACGAATAAAGTGTAGAGAGAGACGGAGAGACACACACACACAGAGAGAGAGAGAGAGAGAGAGAGAGAGAGAGAGAGAGAGAGAGAGAGAGAGGTGGATGGAGGAGTAGAGGTGTTTGATGGGTAATGTAATACTAGGGAGGAAACAGTTAGACCGAGGGGGAAATGAGCTTTTACAGAAGCAACTTTATCAAAAGGATATATCTGGAAAGTAGAAGAAAAAAAAAAAAAAAAGTATATATACGTCAAAGTTACCGTGTTCTTTTTACAATCAACACTTGAAATGATGAAGCTGTGAGCTGGACGAGGTCCATCCAGCTCACAGCTGACTGATCATGAATTACCGTCATCGTCTTCAAAGTGTAAAGCGAGTGCGTCCAGTTTGTGGGAGAGTGTCATCGTTGGTTTATGACAATAACTTGGGTTTTAGTTAAAGTTAAGAGTTGTCATTCACAGGAGCTGATCTTAAGTTTCAGTAAAGTATTCAGACATTCTAGAGGAACTAGCTCCAGGTTTGTTGCTCCTGCAATGACTTCATCCACTGTTAATGCAGCTAATTCTGACCTGATGACGGCTAGATACAAACAATACAATCTTTAAATTGATGCCCATAATTGTAGCAGTGAATGTGGGGACGAAAAATATTATCGAATATTTTGAATGTGATAATTGTATTTGATTTCTAATTGAACTACATGATCTAAAATGTGTCTTACTGTGCAATAGGATCTCCTGTTTGGTTTCTAATTAGAGTAAACATTTTTACAATTATGTCTAATTGGGTCTAATACGGCATTATATTCGGTTTCTAATGACAACATACTGTAGGGGTGGGTATAACTGAAATGTCTTTAGGTTAACAGTACACAAAGTATGACTCATCATGTCTAAGAAGTGTAAAACAAAGTGTGACGAGTGTTTCTTCAGTGACAGGTGTTGGTCTTGGTGTTGGAGAGATTCTAGAACTGAACATCACTGCTGGCTGAGAAACAAGAACCTGAACCTGAAGTGTCTTCCTCCACCTGTTTCTAAAATACTACAGATATGACTCAGAACTTTGAATCTCTCCCTCGTGGTTCTGCCGGTTCCCGCCTCTTCTCTGGTATCGGGTTCCTGACCCGTCGACACCGGCCGTCCCGTTCTGTCCCGTCCTTCGATTGGTTTGGTTTATTTTATCATTTATTTTCATGTTTAGTAGTTTAACTATGTAGTTAGTCTAATAAATAAAGAACTTGATCATTTGATTTAGGTGTATATGAAATAATAATTCCCGGTATACCTCGAGAAGAACTCATTTCATTGACTAATATCAAATTTTTCCCTATTTTTCCAAAATGTATTCTTATATTTAATTCTGTTAGTGGAACTAATGGTGTCTTATGACGTACGCTGAGTGCCATCATTCTGTTATACTAATGTATGGGTTTATAAGTCATAATTGAATTATTTACAATCGTTACATATCTTGATATTAATCATTATTTATTAAATCTGCGACCAGCAGCACCACACACAGTGGAGTGACTGAAAGGTCACTGGAGGAATGTCACTATTTTGATGGAGGCGTATTCTTTATCAGCGAGTATTGTGACGTTTCTGACAGCGATACAGAGCGAAGCGGTTTTGAATTGGGGCGAGAAAGAAAGAAAGAAACGAGGCGCACACGTCTCTCGCTGACAGCTGAAGCTTTCCCGTCTTCCTTTTCTCTCTTTCTCCTCTGTAATTGCAAACACATTTATTCCAGCTTTGTAGCTGGCTTATTCACAGCTGCGTCGAGATAGCAGGAGGCAGTTTCAGACACTTATTCTTTATTCCCCAAATTGAGAAACATACTTATCAATGCAAATGAAATGAGTGCTGTGAAGGGAGGAGGAGGAGGAGGGGGGAGGGGGAGGGAGCGGTGAGAGCAATACTTAAAACAGAGGGAAAGAGAAAATCCACAATGAATCCAATCAGTGTTTGGGATGCCGGCAGAGACACGGCGGAGCAGAATCATACAAAGTGACCATTTTTCGTCACTTCATTTAGCTAAATTTGGGTTTTGTATCCCAGCGTCCAGAGCAGGGCGACAGAGAGAGAGAGAGAGAGAGAGAGAGAGAGAGAGAGAGAGAGAGAGAGAGAGAGAGAGAGAGAGAGAGAGAGAGAGAGAGAGAGAGTGGAGGTAATCCGGTTAGTTGAGAGACAGTCCTGCCTCGGCTCTCTCCTCTGCTCTCTAACTGGCTCTTTTGTGCGGTGCCTTCTGATTGGCTGAGTGCTGACCGGGCTAAAAGCTTTGGAAGTAGAGGTGAAGAGCAATTACAGTCACTGTCAAACAAGCACACTCTACCCCTCTCTCTCACACACACTCTCTCCCCTCTGCTCACTCACACACACACACACACACACACACACACACACACCCTGACACGTCCTCATAAACACCCTCTTCTCTCTTTCATGCTCCTAATTGTGCACATGCCGTGACACAAATGGGAATGACCATCACACGCTAATGTCACCATAGTCTCTCTCTCTCTCTCTCTCTCTCTCTCTCTCTCTCCTTTCTTCCTCACTGCAGCACATACATGTTACATACAATGTGTTTTTTACAAGTCGTGTAAGTCGTGTTTTTCCACACACAATACACCAACTGAATAAAAGAAAAACTGTAAATGCATCTTCATAGTTGACCTCGACACAGCCCAGCTTTTCTTGAGCCCACGATACAAAAGCAGTCGTGATGTTGGTGCAAAAAAAAAAAAAAAAAAAAAACAAGTTTGTAAAATCACTTCAATTCCAACGGCCCTACCAGCTGCTAGCTAGCTAGCTAGCTGGAGTTAGCTGCTGCTTTTGACCCGTTTTTTTTCCACGGGTAACTGCTGAGAGCGAAGGACGACCAGCCGCTGTGACTTCTCACAGTCTGGTGATGTGCCATCGCCACGTCAGGACCCGTGAAAGACGGAGCGGCTATGCTAGCTAGAAACCCTGGAGCATGAACACCCAGGAGCACCAAGGTTGGAAATCTACTCAAAAATATGGAAGCTAGCAAGCTAGCAGCTAGCTGTAAATGGAAGCTCGTGTGGATGTTTTTAAAAGAGACAGAGGTTAAATTGTTAATGGCTGCTAACCAACGCTATGTCGGCTGGTTGGGAAAATAAAGTTGCTGTTTATTTGCTGTTTGAGGGTAAAAAGAGAGTATTTCTTTCCTGAGAGGTTGGCTGGGTCGTTCAAAGAGGGAGTAGAGAATTCCTCCGAAGGAATCAATGAGTGAATCAATATTACATTATGGTTTTGCTACTCACCGATACTCAATTCCTCACAGCCCCCCCCCCCCCCCCCTTGTGTCGCTTCTAAAGGTCTTTGGTGAGAAACGCATTTATAAAGATGATTTCAATATGGATTCTAAGAGTTGCTTAATTAAACCCACACACGGATGCAGGTGCACTTAGAGGCACATGCACACAAATGTGCACACTTGCACAATGGACACAGCGTTAACACTTGTAAAGCAGGCTATTAGTTCTGTGTTTGCAGGAAACAACCAGGAGGTTTTCTTTCTTTACAGAATCTGTAGTTTTGCGTCAAAATTAGACTGAGATTTAAAAACTGCAAGCTTGACAATTTGACTTCCCCCCGGTACCCATTATTCACACTTACATCATAAATAGTGACGCGTTAAGGGGGCACTCCGATATCGGGACCCATTCAACATGCTTAGGTTGACACCACAGTCAATTCAAGGCTTATAAAGATTGATTTTATACATATCGATCTTTGTGCTGAGGGCTTGATTGAAATCTAAAAAAAGGAGGGTCAGAGGTGTGTGTGTGTGTGTGTGTGTGTGTGTGTGTGTGTGTGTGTGTGTGTGTGTGTGTGTGTGTGTGTGTGTGTGTGTGTTTGACATCGTTGCATCACTGCTTAAAAAGTGTGAGATCACTGTCAACGGGACTCTAAGGGAGTTACATAACACACATACAAGAACACAGCTTTCAGTATTTAGTTTGAGTGTTTATTTCTGGCTATTGACTGTCAATCAAATGTCATCATTATCTATGTGTAAATGCAGAAAATGACTCTCCTACAGGTAAAGATTGCCGTGTGACGTCCTGTACATCCAACCTTGAATGCTTGGTCACACTTGTTTTGTTGAAATAGCCATTTTATGTGTTGTCCATGTGGGAAAAAAAGGACAGACTTCTTTGTCATTCGGGAGGGTTTCAAGCATTCTTTCTTTAGACGTTTCCTCACAAAAGAGAGAGTAAACAGTAAAGAGGGAGGAGTCTCACAATGCTTGCGTAAGGCCACAGCTGACGTCTCCCGTCTCTGCTTTTATTCCTGTAAAATAGGTTTAAACTGATGACGGATGCCGTCCGGCCTGGTGACCCAGCCTCCTTCAGCGCTCGGAGACGAAACACTGACGCGAGAGAGCGATATGCTGAACATCACTACGCGTCACTTTTTATGTAGATAGCAGAAGTTAAGTCACGGCTCATGATGAACGAGTTTGAAGTGATGACTGGAAGAGAAACACAAACAGCCACACTCCTGTTTGTTCAAACCGTCCTTCTTACGCCGCGTCTCCGCTGTTGCTTTAAGGACAGGCTGCCCTCCTTCACTACAGTGAAAGTCTCATTTGTGAGACGAATGCTAAACTGATGGATTATACGTAGCGGTGATAAATGATTCACTTAACATTTGATCACTCAATCTGATATTTCACATGCTCGGCACAAGCGGGAGCGCCGCCGCCTGCTGTGATTTCAAAGTGGCAAAAAGATTAAAAGCAACAGGCGGTTCGACAATAGACAACAACAACACCTGACTGTGTAAAACAACAAAAGTGAAATCAATTTGTCCTGATAACACACCATCTGTCACTCACTCTTGTTCAAACACTCACACACACACACACACACACACACACACACACACACACACACACACACACACACACACACACTCCTGTACCCGTTTCTTCTGCCGTCCCTCCTTCTCTTTCACACACACCTTTCTTCCCGCTCCACTCGGGGACATTTATTCTGATTATGTCGGGCCCTGGAGATCGAAGATTGTAGTAATCAGAAAACTGGCCGGGCATCTATCACTGCGGCAACCAATCAAACGGCCCGCTCCACCGGCGGCGAATGAGGAAAAATTCCACACAGAAATGATTCCCGCCAGTGTGTGTGTGTGTGTGTGTGTGTGCTGTTGTAGTTCTATCCTTGTAAGGCCAACACTTTGGAGACACGTTTTCTAAAAGGTTGTTTTATTGGTCTTCGCTCTAACACACCTGAGTAACACGAGGTCTATGGGTTAGAATTAGGTTTAGAGTAAAGTAATTAAAGTACTTTGGGTTGAAGGGTAAGTGAATTCAACGTCCGTCACTGGTTGGTCCTCACTAGACTGATTTGCAGCGTGTGTGTGTGTGTGTGTGTGTGTGTGTGTGTGTGTGTGTGTGTGTGTGTGTGTGTGTGTGTTTTGTCTGTCGGGGGAGCGCGAGGCTATTTGTTTTAGCTGATGATAAAGGCGCCAGTGAATTTGGAGAGACAGAGAGTCGGGAATTATGAGAAAGTGTGTGAAGCGGGGTTGGTACCGGCATTGCTAGGACCCTAAAGACCATCCAGCCTGGAGCTGACACACACACACACACACACACACACACACACACACACACACACAAGCTGGATTGCCATGAAGGCTCATCTACGCCCTGTTTTTCCAAACACAGATGAATATGACGGCAGGCGTGAGATGTGGAGAGGCGGGACACACAGAGGGAGAGCAGAGGACCTATAGGCACCAAGATGGATACAACCAGGCCGGTGTTGGCTGGTGTCTGCATACAGACAACAGACTTTGAACGTTTTAGGTTATTCGTCATGGAAAACATGGAGGCTCGATTTGGTTCTATTTCAACCAACTGACAACAGACATCCACAGGGGGATCTGGACGTCTAATCCGGTGGAAAAGTGGCGGAGAAAAACTCACTTTTACAGATCTGTGGATGAAATCAAGTAATAGATTACTATAGTGATAGAGTGTCAGTCGACGACCGACTTCTTTGGTGGAGGGAAAGCCCTGGTGATAGATTTAAGTTATTCAGGTGGCCAGACACACAAACCCAGATGAATATAAATATATAATAATATAAATGGGAACCGGCAATATGATATAATATAATAACTGTGTTTACAGCTTGTACCGCTGCCCCCAACCGGCCAAAACATCTATTAATGCTGACATAAAAAAACAATATAAGCCTTGATCTCAGATCTTTTTCTCCGTTTTTTTTATTTGAATCGTATTTTGAATCTCGTGCAGCAAAATGTTGTCGAATACCAAGAAACACCTAAAAATATGTCTGATTCATGAGCCATAGAAGAAAGGGAGATATTCTCTCCTCGAGTTATTTCATCTATTATAAAATGTTCTGTTGCTGCTAAAGAAGTATTCCTCACATCGTCGTTTTGTCACACCCTCCTTTCTGAGACAAAACGACCTCATTTGTAGACGATAATATGCTGCATTCAATGGTGGAGTACGATCAGACATTTTGACATGGTCAGGAGACGAGGGTGAAAGAAGGACTCTGTGTTTCTCGGCACTGACTCAGCAGTGGAGCCACGAGACACGAGATGCTTCTCGAGGACACTTCAGCGGCTACGCCAACTTTTTAGAATGACACATCGCACACATCGTCTCACGCTGCGAGGCAGTCAGCTGCAACGAGCTCACATAAGGAGAGGCTATGGGATGTGTCTCATCACTGCACAATGGCAGCTGTATACAGGTTGTAAACACACACACACACACACACACACACACACACACACACACACACACACACACACACACACACACACACACACACAAGAAAGGAGATGTGATCAGCTAAAGTGAGTGACAAGGCAGAACCTTTCTAACAGTGAGCTAGTGCAAAGGGGGTCAGTGCGTGTGTGTGTGTGTGTGTGTGTGTGTGTGTGTGTGTGAGTGTGTGAGAGACAGGCTTTGTTTTTGGGGGTATATGAGGGCATCTGTGAGGGCATATATAGTGTAATGTGTACCCGCGGTGTCCGTCAATGACTGCTATTGTGTGTGTGTGTGTGTGTGTGTGTGTGTGTGTGTGTGTGTGTGTGTGTGCTTCCCTCCATCTGTTCTCCCTTCCTGCTTCAGATCTCAGTTATGTTTTCCTACTGTGATCCTGCTGTTGTTAGCTGCGCATCTAAGCAGAGAGGCTCCGTGTGTGTGTGTGTGTGTGTGTGTGTGTGTGTGTGTGTGTGTGTGTGTGTGTGTGTTTGAGAGAGAGAGAGCTCTGAAAATGGTCTACTGTGATACTACTGCAAGAGACCTCCAACACACACGCACACGCACACACACACACACACACACACACCCCTTATCTCTTCCTGGCTCCCCAGGTTTACAGAGCCTCATTAAGCTGCCCCCCCCCCCTCACTCCTACAACACAAACTCTCACTATGACAAACACACACACACACACACACACACACACACACACACACACACCCCAGCACATGTTACAAGCATCTGCTCCCAGTCTGCAACTTCAATAATTTCCTGTCACACGTGCATGCGTGTGTGTGTGTGTGTGTGTGTGTGTGTGTGTGTGTGTGTGTGTGTGTGTGTGTGTGTGTGTGTGTGTGTGTGTGTCTTCAATCACAATTGGAGGCCATCGTCATCATCACAGCTAGAAACATCCACAGCGGTTCTTTTTGTCCTTCCAGGTCACAGACAGATGCAGGGAAACAGTCCAGTTTACCGACGCAATCATCAAAAGACGAGCAGCGCCTCCTCCGTTAGCGGAGATGAAAATGTTATTTTGAAGAAAGACGTGTCTACAAGTCCAGAAGATTTTGGCTTAAGCGATGAAACAGAAAAAAAAAAAACATAACCCAAACACACAAAAGTATGAAGGCGCCATTGTTACTGGATGTTTGTTGAGACTTTGTGTTGTTGATGAACACTGACCAACAGGTTCTCTCTCTCTCTCTCTCTCTCTCTCTCTCTCTCTCTCTCTCTCTCTCTCTCTCTCTCTCTCTCTCTCTCTCTCTCTCATATCTTTTAGTACTGTTCATAAAAATTGGTCCAGATTGCTCCATGTATTTTTACCGGCTAGAGAGAGTCGGCGTATTGGCATTTGTGTATATTAGCTACCATGCTACAGTGTAAATCTGTATTGATGATGTGGCAGCCCCTATGGGACGAGGCGGATGAGAGCCAATCCTGGAGGCTATTGACTGCTGTGGAATTGCTTTTGTAATATTGTTTGGGAAGACAGACGACTATGAGGGAAAGAAAAGGGAAAAAGAAACCGACTCACAGCCTAGGTGTGATTCTTCTGTTTCTTTTATTGTTGTAGCTTTCCGGGGAGGAAACAGGAAAAAAAAAAAAAAAAATAGTGCTCAGAGGGCTGAAGAGATGAGAAATAACAGGAAGAGAGGGAAAAATAAGAGAATCAATAAGGAGAGAGAGAGAGAGAGAGAGAGACGGTGGGATGTAAATGTACGAGAAAAAAACGTTAAAAGAGAGAGAGAGAAAGAACAAGTGACGGAAAAAAGAGACAGAAGAACGGAGGCTGGAATCAGAAGAGTGACGTCGATGACATCCAGAGACAAAGACAGTAGAAGCTGCAGTTATTTTGATTTTGATGTCTTGCATGATTGCACAGAGGAGAATTGGGTTTGGAGTAGACGACCTGCCGTTTATGTGACTTTGTTGCTATGGTCACTATTAGGTATACTATAGGATGACTAAGCTTCTTAGCTCCTTCACAGGGAGATGGAGAAGTACGGTAATGTCAACGGTTTCTGTGTTGGACGCTGAGAGTAGACGAGTGTCGTTGAAGTCGCACGTCTTCACGCTTGAGGAACAACTTCATGCTGTGGTGTTGCATTGGGAATGCATTGGACTGGCGTTGGCCCCCGATTCTGACCTTCTCAAGCAGATCAGCCAGGTCTTCACTGAGGAGAGCGGCCATCGTTCCTGCTGGAGTTCGGACTACACGGGTAATAACCAGGGCTGTGCTTCATTTATAACGTTGACATTCACATTACTATTATTACATTACAGTCATTTAGCAGACGCTTTTATCCAAAGCGACTTACAATTCAGTATCTATCTACACACCGTAGACGCAGCTACGGGAGACATTGTGGGGTTAAGTGTCTCGCTCAAGGACACATTGACATGAGACTAGCGGAGCAGAAGCCGGGAATCGAACCACCGACCCTCTGATTTAAAGGTAGCCCTGCTCCACGCCCTTAGCCACGGCCACCCGGCAATTATTATTAATAATAATAATAACATTATTACATTAAACATTGCATGCAATAGTACACCGGCTTCCACTTGAGTGATGCAATGCCGTGTCTTCGTCTCCCTACTTGCATCAGAGTCCAAAAAAGTCCAAATCTATTAAAAAAAACAGTAGCTGTACTGAAATAGTTCCCTGTGTTATTTTGACAATCGAACATTAAGTTTCATATTCTAACATATTTTGTTCTTTTCAAGTCTGGTAAACACAAGTCAAACGTATTAACGTTGTCCCTAATAACTAGTCAGATATGTCATCTTAAATTGTCATTAGGCACAACTCAACACTTGCTAAAATATAAAAGTATATTTTAGCATTTTAATGTCTTCAAAACCGTCCTCGTTCATCAACAATAATCACAAAACAATGACCAGGTGCTCACTTAACCTTAAACTCATCAATTTATCATTTGATAAACATAAGAATTAGCTGTTTGTGAGGGTTATTGTGATGCTAATAAGAGATATCACTGATTTCACAGCTAAACACCTCATTTCCTTGTTTGTCCCCACATCCTCCTCTCCGCATGTTTCCCCATCTGCTCCTTTCATTTTACTGCTCTCTCTCTCTCTCTCTCTCTTTTCTGCTTCACTCTCCTGCTTTTGAAGTCCCTCCTTTAATTTATTCCCCTAATTTACATCCAGGTCACTTTCACACAGACGCTTCACCAAACACTCCCAGCAACTACTAGTGACAGGACGTAAAAGTCGGGGACTAATACCGCGTACAAGTGTCTTCAGTGCAGTTCTGTTTCGCTTTCATGAAGATTTGACTCTTCACGATCAATCAAGAGGCGACGAGTTCATTTGAGAAGGAAGTTTTGCAGCCGAGACAACAACAATATGTCGTTGTTTGTGAGTTTGAATGTCAGATAGAGGTGGAAATAAAGATTTCTGATACATAAACAAGAGAAGAGTTTCCAGAGGAAAGAGGTCTTTTCATTTATTTTATAATGCGGAAGCAAAGTAACAACCTCGTTGCTGCTGTACTGACTGATGAGTCGCCAACTTATGATTATCTACGTTCATTAAAATATAGGACATACCGATACCTATAGTCCATATGTTGATATAAGTGGCAACCATTGCTTGTCCAATGAGACCACTGTGTTGCGCTGACATGCACAAGAAGGCTCTACTCCACCTCGGAGCTTCGTTCTTGTCCGCTATCGTTGCCTCAGATAGTCACTGGAGCAACTGCGCTCGTCGCGCTTTGGTTCGTCCATGACGAAATGCGAGCCTTCACGGCAAATAATAAAGCAACAAACTAAAATGTGTCATGTAACGACAGAGCGAAGCAATGTCTGCCTGAGCACAGATTGAAGTTGCTCTCCCTCTGTCTGTGCATTTGAGCGTGCTCCAATGGCCGCCGCTGTGCACTGCTCTCATATGGCGGTGGAAGCCGATGACGTCGTTGTCGTGGACCCTCTGGTTCCCCCTCTGGTTCCCCCTCAGGTTCCCCCTCTGGTTCCCCCTCTGGTTCCCCCTCAGGTAAACACTGTTAGCTCAGCTGGCACCGCCCAGCAGCCGCCATGTTGAGACCAGTTGAGAGGCAATAGAAAAAAAATCCCCAATCCTGTATTTAGCATTTTTAAACTTTAGATGTATTTGCTCAAAATTAAATGCTTCGTCATTTCACTCGACTTTCTCTAATGATGCTTTTGTTTGCTTAAATTAGGTACATATGAGTGTAGAGCTATTAGACATCTATTTAAAATAATTTGTGTGTGTGTGTGTGTGTGTGTGTGTGTGTGTGTGTGTGTGTGTGTGCGTAAACGGGAGAGTGAGGAGGTGTTTATGAGTTTGAAACTGACATAATGGGTGTATATGAGTAATGCATGTGCGTGTGTGAGACAGAGGGAGAATATGAGCCTAATTCACAGAAGTGGAAGAACAAACCTTGCTAAGACAGGATGGATCGTCAAGTGTGTGTGTGTGTGTGTGTGTGTGTGTGTGTGTGTGTGTGTGTGTGTGCGTGCGTGCGTGCGTGTGAAAGAGAGATAGAGAGAAATAAAGGGATTGAGTCTCACTTTACAAGAAGCTTGCCCACGTGTGTGTGTGTGTGTGTGTGTGTGTGTGTGTGTGTGTGTGTGTGTGTCTAGCATTGTTACTTAGCTAACAAGCCATCTTTAAGGCTCCCAAGTGGATTTCTAAATCCTTCTGAGACTTTTCTCCCCCTTCATTAGGCTTCCACACACACACACACACACACACACACACACAGAGCACAGATGGAGTGTTTGCCGATACACAGCACAATCATATTCTGTCTGTCTGCTTTGGTGAGACTGCATGTGTGCGCTTTACATACAGATGAACTCCGGCTGTCAATGCATTTGCAGCTGTTTTACTCATGAGCACACACACACACACACACACACACACACACACACACACACACACACACACACACACACACACACACACACACACACACACACACACACAATACTCAGACTTGCACTTGAAAGCCTATCAAAGGAGACGTGATGACAGTTTTCCGAAAATGACGAATGAGTCGGACTTGCAATTCAAAAACTGTTCTGAGGACATTATTGCATTCCCAGGAATCCAGAGTGACCGTGATTGAATGAGCAGGTACTCAGCCAGCCAGTGAGTATTAATATGGAAGAGGCGCTGCAGCCCATCACTTTGAAACGGGCAGAGCTGAAATGCTAGAGATGACAGCACTGACAACTGGCCAATCAGCACTTTTATGACTGCACATCAGCAACCGCCGAAGTTTCATTTATGACAGATCACAGAAGAGGAGCCAACAACAGGACCACCAACACACGCATGACCTCACAGTTCATTATGAAACAGCTCATTACGAAAGTCAAACTTAATGCGATCGTAGTCTCTAGGTATGTTTTATGTTCAGAGCATATTCATTCAAGTGCACACGTCCCAAAAGTGCCTCGCAATAAAAAAAAAAAAACTACAGCAACAGAGATAAAACACAGAGCAATGAAAAGTTACAAAATAACATAAATCACAATTAAAAGGCAGTTTAAAGGAATGGGTCTTGAGCTATTTTGCCTTCAAGGCTCACAGATCTTCCATCTCCGGCTTCATCAGAAGAAGTCATGAGAGGAGCAAAGGATGAAGTCAGGTGACTGTACAACACATCAGAACAGGAGGGTTTGATGTGTGTGTAACACGCGACACTGTAACCATCAACCTAACCTTTAAGTATTACAATTAACCTGAACCGGGATGCTTCCTAGTCGTAACGTAAATAAATATAGAAACATATATATATATATGTATTATTTTTCAGTTGCATTGCAGACCTGCATTTAGAATCAAAGGACTTCTGCGATGGTGAAATCTGTGTGATGCAGACACTTTGTGGAGGAAGTCTTGAGTCTGCAAAAAAAATGCAGCCGGTACAACCATTTTTCCAACGTGACACAAGCTGTCGGCCAATACAACACACACACACACACACACACACACACACATACATACACACACACACACACACACACACACACACACACACACACACACACACACACACACAGTTACAACTAATGGCAATATCATGTTCATATCCCCCCGATGACGTAAACATGAAAATGCACAATTTTGTGCAAATGCATGTGCACACATTACCCAACACACACACACACACACACACACACACACACACACACACACACACACACACACACACACACACACACACACACACACACACACACACACACACACACACACACACACACACACACACAGCTGTCCCATCGCCATCCTTCCCCTTATACACACAGGAGATGTCTCGGCTCCTACAGTTGCTCCCCTCTGGGGACCCATGCAGGATAGCACAATGTAAATTGTATTTCCCTGCCATTGTCTCTGTTTGCCCATTTTTCTTCTGTCCTCAAGAAGACACACACGCACACACACACACACACACGCACGCACACACACACACACACACACACACACACACACACACACAAAAAGGTGTACAAGGCTCAGTGCTCCACTACTGCAGCAGAAAAGCCAGAGCTATTGTTATTGTTGTTCTTGTTTGAGATTGCTCTGTCAGCGGAAAATGCTACTGGTTTCTACATGCAGTGTGTATAAGACACAGGCAGGGAGGGAAAGAAAGAGAGAGAACTTGCGTGAATGTGTGTGTGTGTGTGTGTGTGTGTGTGTGTGTGTGTGCAGTGGCCTTGCTCTGTCTCAGGCCTGTCATGTGGATTCATAACCCAATCCCACACAAGAACTTTGTAGAAAGGTTTCACTGAAAAATCACTCTCTGCTCTGCTACAAAATACTCAGAAAAATGTTTACGTGCTCAAAAAGATGTTTATGAGGAAACAAGGGCAGACGTTGTACATCCCGCCAGCTATCACCGCAGAGCACTGGGGGACAGAAAAGACAAAAGACACAAATTCAATCACATGTACATTATAAAAATGATTTTCCCAAGGTTGGTACCAAGGTTTATGTTGTAAAACTGTGAAAAGGGAAGGAGGAGGAAAGGAAACGCCGAGATGAGAAAAGAAAGTGGTTTAAAGGACCAAGACAACAAGAGAAAGGAAACTAAATAAATACAAATAAAGAAGAAGAGAAAGAAGAAAGTTGCAAAAACTAACTAAAGGGTTGTAATCTGCCATTAATTTGGCTTGCACTAAACCACAAGGGGATGCTGGGAAATCAATGCAGGCTGATTGCTACTATAACAGAACTGCACAAAGAAAAACAGAAAGTGACTGTGTGTGTGTGTGTGTGTGTGTGTGTGTGCCTGTTGTTGCTGTTTCTTCCTGCTCTTGTATCTGCAGCTATTTTCTCCGTCTCCCTCTCCGTCACGCACAACCTCGCTGTGGTACTGTGGCTCCGTTTATTGGGAGAATATTAGACAAACGCAGCTGAACTCACAAAGTGGAGAGAAATGTTACAGTTGACACCGTTTGACTGATTGCAGTGTGTGTGTGTGTGAGTGAGTGGGTATGAGTCTGTCCGTGTGTGTGTGTGTGTGTGTGTGTGTGTGTGTGTGTGTGTGTGTGTGAGTGAGTGGGTATGAGTCTGTCCGTGTGTGTGTGTGTGTGTGTGTGTGTGTGTGTGTGTGTGTGTGTGTGTGAGTGAGTGGGTATGAGTCTGTCCGTGTGTGTGTGTGTGTGTGAGTGAGTGGGTATGAGTCTGTCCGTGTGTGTGTGTGTGTGTGTGTGTGTGTGTGTGTGATTTGGTGTGTGTGTGTGACAGAGTGAGAAACTAAATGCAGCCTTTGAGGTTCGACTCATCTACAGCACAACTACTCCGTCCTCTTTCTCAGTGTACACATAGGAAAACACTGTGCCCCACACACACACACACACACACACACACACACACACACACACACACACACACACACACACACACACACACACACACACACACACACACACACAGACATGTTGGCACTTAGTTGACACTCTTATCCAGTCTGACATACACAAACAGGATGATTGGCAAAAAAGTAATATAGGCATTTGCCTGGAGGACAACTGGCTAGGAGTGACACAGGACGCAGACAGAAGCAAATATGTTAGCATGCTTGACTCACATCTTCTGAAATTGATTTCGATACGCACAAAATATTTTTTTTTTTGCGGCGCGCGTTCGCATGAGCTGGCCTCGGGCGCCGACAGCATCACGACCGACACTGGGACTGAGAACAGTGTAGCGGTGGGAAATAAAAAAACAAAAAAATGGCAGCATTTGTAAAGCAAGAAGCCCGGCGATGCAGAAGGGAGAAGCTCGTCGACCTGGTGAAGGAGGAAGGAAGAGAGAGGAGGAGAAGTGTGTTCCCTCGTACAACACTACACCGACTTTTACAGTACGAGCAAAACACCAAGTCGCGTTTCATAACGAGAGAACGCACCTTTACTGTACTTGAAGAGGAATTCAAACCCGAGATGAAGAGCGTCGATTCAGTGCTCACAAAATGTTGTAGATTAATCGTTAAACTCGAGCAGCTACCAAAGCACACCACGCATCTGGGCGCAGAGAGAGAGAGAGAGGAAAAAAAGATGATTTGTTTTTGCAACCGGTTATTCCTTCCAGAGCTGGAGCTGCGGTTCAGCCAGCGTGCAGTTCAGAAAAAAAAAAAAAAAGAAAAGTGGAACTTTCATGGCTCCATCTTAAAAGTCGTTGCAGTGGGGACCGGCCCTGTGATGGAAGACGGATATCACATTGAGGTTTTTAAAGTTTTCATCAGGATACGCCTCACATGGGGGGGGGGGGGGGGGGGGGGGTGTAGCCGAGGCTCTGGAGAAATTAGACCCAAGCACATCCGTCACATTTACATATATTCATAGATAGTTTGTGGTGTGCGCGTCTCATCCAGTCAACCACAACAGCCCTCCCCGTCTCTGTCCCATCCTCACGTCTCCCATTCCCTGCTCTCTCGCCCTTCCCTCCACACACACACACACACACACACACACACACACACACACACACACACACACACACACACACACACACACACACACACACACACACACACACACACACAGCCCCCCCCCCCCCCATTCCTATCTGTCCCCATCATTAATTCAGGGCAGTAGGTATAGCTGGCTAGCGAGCAGTAATATAAGCAGATGAGTTTGAGAGAGGGCCAGCTTCCTCCAACAAAGAGTCAAAAGGACAAAGCTCGGCCATTGTGAGTCAGGGCTATAATGAAAGCATTAAGATAACTGTTCAATATTTATGAAAGTGAGCTGGTCTCAGGCCACGCACGCACACACACACAAAAGAGAGAGAGAGAGAGAGAGAGAGAGAGAGAGAGAGAGAGAGAGAGAGAGAGAGAGAGAGAGAGAGAGAGAGAGAGGTGCAACAGTCTGTTGGGCCATTCATTATGTGAATTGATTTAGTTGAGTCCTCCCTGGTGGTCTCACGGTGATATCAAGCTTCTTTATTCCATCCAACCTGTGTGTGTGTGTGTGTGCGTGTGCATGTGCATCCAGGTGATGCGTTTTGTGTTAGAGTGGGTTAAAGGGAGAATAGTTTGTCCGTTCACAGGTGACCTGTTTGTGGAAAATCTTATTTTCTGCAGAGAGAAAGAGCAATATGTTTGTAATGGCGTATGTTGGACAAAGGGAGAAGGATGATGTGACGAGAAAGGGAACGTATGTATGGACGCCGTATAGTAGACTGTACTACTATAGTAGACTGTACTGTACGGAGGAAACGCATCGCTCACACGACATACTCCACCTGCCCTGAATACTGCCGGCTGTGACAGAACAGCACACCACAGAGGGAGCTTACAACATGTTAGCTCGTCGGCTAGCGTCCGGCGGGAGGGCCTAAGCCCATGGAGCAGCCATGTTGTGTGCACCGGGGTCAGGGGTGCATTGTAATCCGGGGGCGACTGGGACTAGGGGTTGCAGGCCGGCTCTCTGGGCCGGGGAACGTCACCTCTCTGGAGGGGAAGGAGGCGGAGTCAAGGGTGGAGCATGTACAGACCAGATATAGATGGGCTCAGCTGTTCTGGAACCAAACTCCTGAAGAAGGGCAGGAGATAAATAACTGTCTATCGGGATGTATTGTCTATTATTAATTATATCTGACGTTCATGTGTGTCATAGATTTGATCCTCTAAGAGAAATTACAGATTATTTTCTCATGTATATATTATCTACATCTTATCAATGTGCAGCCGACGTGTTCACCGTGTCTTTTTGCGTTTCCTGTATGTTTCGCTTACTGTCGCTCGGCTCTATTTTCTTGCCTTCATCCTCGTCAAAAAACTGTGCGTCTACCTTTTTCTAGAGAGCAATTTCTTTTCACTTCCTGACAATTGGCTGTCACAGGAAATTATGCTCTTGTCATTCATTGCACAATCATCAAATGGATGGAGGGGTCCCACTTTTGGATTGTTTATTTCCCCAAAAAGAAAACTTTTCAATTTAAAGTTTGCTCACTTTGCAGTCATGGCTGTTACTGTACAAAGAAACACTTCCCAAGGAATGTGCGGCCAAAAAAAATGCATCTGTTCAATATCGGCTTCGTAACATAACTCCATCTATGTTAGGGTTCAGCGTCCAAGTCCCTGATGTCATCTTTAGATCCAGGCTCAGGTTCAGTCGAGCATCTTAAACTTTCAGAAATCCACTCTCCATCGCTGCTGCTGCTGGCGGCTTTCAAAAAAAAACCCACATATGAGCCGGCATCATTAGCATCATTACGCTCCTGCTTATTTCATTTGAACGATGTTGCCATCTGTCTACGACTTCACTGGTGTGAAAAAGCAACAGGGAGTACTTCCGCTCACGGTTTCTCACTGGCGTGAAGCGACTAATCAAGAGGCGCCGACTTCACCGGGTTCCCCCGGTTGTAGAAGCACCGCACTGACACTCGGGGCTGTTTCGCTGGGACACGTTTTATGACACATAAAAAGGCCGTTGGGCTTTTTATAAGCATGGCTTTTAATACAATGCTGGTTTTGGTGTAGATCGCATGAACAAATGAGACCCAGAAAACCCACATTCTGACGCTCTTGGACAACAATGGAGATTGTTGCAACACTTTCAGTCTTTCCGGCTCCTTCTCTATCATTCACCGAGTGAGTTGAAACGTGGGCTTTAAAAGCATGAATAAAGATAGAAATGCAAACTAATGACATGGGAGAGTATACAAAGTGCAAAGAAGCCAGACATGGATCATAATCGCGGCTGTCAGTCGTCTGTGTCGCGCTCTCACTAAGGGTTCTCGCACTGAGATATTTGAGCAACTTTGACTCCTTCTCTCTATTGACTCACTCACTCCATTCATCCATCCGCAGATCCATATGTGCACCCATGTGTCCACGGCTCCATTCATCAGCCATGCCGACGCGTCGCCATCGTTAGGCATCTCTATTCTGTTCCCTCTCTCTCGTTAACTTCTCTTCTTCCCCATCAATCCATCCGTCTGCCTGTGCCCCCCACCCCCCACTCTCTCCCCCCCTTCTCACCTCCCCTTTCCACTCTAAGAGCCAATCATTAAGCTGTCAGTCATCTTAACTTCGCGTGTTGTCGAAATCTTGAGAAGTCATTTAAGGATTTATGGTTTACAAATGCAAATGTGAGTTTTACTTCTACCTAATTAATCTTCCGCTCACTATTTCACCCTCCGTGATCTCAGTTTCTCCTTCCGACACCCTATCTGTCTGACTCCCATTTCTCCTTCCTCTCCTCTCTTTTCACTTCTTTCTCAGCTCCTCTTATCGCTCGTTTTTAACACCTCATCTCGGCCCCATTTCGTCTCTTCCCCTCTCCTCCAAACTCCCTCCTTTTCTCCCCGGCTGTCAGGCCTGGAGCTCCCTCATCCATCCATGTACTTTTATCATTTTTATTTATTTTTACAGCCATATCTGTTAAGGTACCTTCTGACTCTATTCCCGCTCCACAAAAGCCACGGCGATTTACGCCCCTATTCACGGCGAGGCGGGAGACGTGGACGGCGGGATGCGGTCGGGGGTTTGAGATTAGCCATCAACGGCCAGATTTACAAGTCTCTGTCGGACAATCTCCCTCCCGTCCAACCTTAGACGGGTTCAAGGTTCAATTCCATTTGGAGCCTGTTTAGTTTGAGTGAATCCTCCCGCTTGAGAAACAAAAAAAAAAAAAAAAAAAAAAAAAAAATGGAATAGCATTTTACACACAGAGCGATGGCCGTGTATGTTTAGGTCGCTGCCAGAGAGAGATTTACGTGTTGGTGCTTGAAGGAGCGAGAGCTTTCCATCCCTGTAGTGCAATATTTTATTGTGTCAGGGCTACAGCGAGATAGGCCGCTCCATTCCCTTCAAGGAAAGAATAAAAAAAAAAAAAAGCCGGACAGCAGAGGGGGAGAGAAAGAAGGGCGAAAGGGGGGGGAAGAGAGAGAAAGATGAACAGAGCAAGAGTGAGCATTGTACAGCTTTCAGAAAGCCGGAGGGCTGTATAGACATCAATCAACCCGCTGATCAATGCATTGATTAGTAAATCAGGCACCATACAGTAAGTCAAGGCCGGAGCTCCATTAGGGAAGAGCTATGTCATCATTACAGACGAGAATCCAAAGGCTTTGGGTAGAAACCGGCTATCCGTTTTCACAAAAGCCTCACCGAGGGTCAATAACACAAGAACTGGGACAGTGAGTTTAAGTTAAGTCCTTTTTTTTTTTCGGCGTCGACTCATCCACACCGCGGGATGGATTTTATGACAAAAGTTGCACGTCGGGCAAAACGAGCTACAGTCGCTGGAGCGGTAATGACCCCACGCCGTTATAATTTACTCTTTGTTTCAGCCTACATCGGAACTACAGTTCACACACACACACACACACACACACACACACACACACACACACACACACACACACACACACACACACACACACACACACACACACACACACACACACACAGCGCCTCTGTAGCACTGCTACCACACTTCCACATCCCATACCTTTGACTCTTTGACTGCGATTGACAATCAACCCGTCGAGTTAATACTCATTGTTAAATCGGCAGGGAGTTAGGACAACGTCCTGATGTTACACGGTCCACAGGTCAGTGTTCATCAACCAGAGCACAGCGTACCACAAGCTGTTCAGAGGAAGCACACACACACACACACACACACACACACACACACACACACACACACACTTAAATTTAACCACAGACATCCCCCATAACCTCATTAGCGCACAGTTATGCAGTCCCCCAGGGATAAACATACACACACCGATAATCAACCGCACACACACACACACACACACACACACACACACTGTGCATAAAGATACACATTTATTCACTCCTGTCTTACACAGTAGTATTGATCATTGTATTTGACAGGATGTAGTGTTTAATGGAATGGGAATCTGCTGAGGCAGTTTTAGCACGGCAACAAATGGACTGTATTGCGCACACACACACACACACACACACACACACACACACACACACACACACACACACACACACACACACACACACACACACACACAGAAGAGACAGCTGCAGCTCCTCCAGCCATCTACAGGATGCTTCCTAAGGGACTGCTTAGCTTAGCGCTGCCCCCTGTGATAATGTGCCATTTCACTTAAAGCATAAAAGCTGTGCGATCTAATTTATATCTCTGTAACCTGCTCCGCTACCAGTGGAGCTTTAAGGCCAAAGCACGGCTTCCAAGGTCCACACGGCCGCACATGTCCACCAGGGTCAGTGTTTCATGTTGTTCAGCCAAATACAACAAACAAAAGAGGTGAGAGGAGGGGGGGGGGGGGGGGGGGGGGGTATCATGGTTCCTAGTCTTTTCTAGACCCCCCATGGTGGCATGCATAGAAGCGGGTACTCGTCTGCTGCTGCTCATTCTGATCATTCGCCATCACCACATATGGATCCATAAGGAAATAGAAATTGAATCACGAATCATTCCATTCAGTCCCGTTTAAAGATTTGTTTCACAGGTTATTAAACAGCTCAGCAGCCTCTTATTATCATTATTATCGATAGTCATTCCATTATGGTCGTTTCTGTAGTTTTCACTGTCTTTCATAAGCGTATAATAAGGATATAACATACCGTGTGTGTCGCGGCTAAGCTCCTCTACCAGAAGCTAAACTAAATGCCACTGAGGCCTTTGTGATGACAAGCAAAAGAAGATGAAGATGAAGAGAATTTAATGGATCATTATTGTATACAGCAGTTAATAATGCAGTATGTATAATTACATTAATTACATACTTTATATAATTTTGCCCTTTTTTTCCCAGCTGGCCTTTCACCGGACTAATGTTCGTCCGCTGAGTGACGTTCATGAAAGTAGCTTCAGTGAGTGAAGAACAGAAGCGGGAGCAATGCATGTAGGGACTTCTGCATTGTCTGCCAATGTAAATCATTTAATAGGCTGAATTATATCCTCAGCCTCTCACCTTCATTCCCTCATCCGTCTCCCGTCTAGATCTTCAGATATGACACTGAAATTGGATTTTTAAAATAATATCACGTATAATTAGCAGAGATGCGCAATATAATTGGGAAGTGTGCAAAGCAGCCACGATCCAGGCCTCTATTTTAAACTGTGTCCGCTCTCACTACTGACGTCAACTGCACCGTGTGTGTGTGTGTGTGTGTGTGTGTGTGTGTGTGTGTGTGTGTGTGTGTGTGTGTGTGTGTGCTTAAGAAAGAGTGTAACAATCTATGGATGTGCATAGGCATATTTGGGACTATGCATATAACACATGCATATACTGTGTGTGTGTGTGTGGTCCTGCCATCTGGTCCTGTGCATATTTGTTTATTTCTCCGTGTGTGTGTGTGTGTGTGTGTGTGCATGTGTGTGTGTGTGATTGTGTGCTCTCGAGTGCCTTCCTTCAGCGTATCTGACTTATAGTGGTGATGTGAAGAGCAGAAAGCTGGCAGAGCTGCCACTTTGGTGATTATTTATGAAGGGACGGGAAGGAGAGGGAGAGCGATGGAGGACCACGAGGAAGGATAAAGAAGGAGGAGGAAATAGTGAGGACTCACTGGAGTAGAGTGCGTGTGATAGGCTGCTGCCTTCAGCCAAACTCTGGCTACTTTAAAAAGGATGTGTTGCCTTTTTTGCCATTTCATTGACATTTTGGACAAATTCTCCATTTGTTTTTCACCGTAGGTGGTAGCTTCCGCTGGGCAAGCACAAGCTCCTCAGGCTTATTCATGGAGGCTCGTTGAGTGTGTGTGTGTGTGTGTGTGTGTGTGTGTGGGGGGCTCTTTGTTTCGTTAGTTTTAAAGTGTTTGGTCACCTCCTTTAATTATTGTCCACTCTATCTACCGCAGTAATTCATTTGGTCAACAAAAGGCCGTTCGCTCCATTTCCCTCCTGATACGTCTTTGACAGAAAAGTGAACGTTGGCGTTCTCTGTCTCCGTCAGCTCTGTTTAACATGTGTGACACGAGAGCGTCGTCATGAGTGACATTGATTGTCGTTGCGAGAGGCCCGCCCAGACTCATATTTATAACCTAATCTTGCCCATGACGTCATGTTGGCCCCTGTTCTCTCTCTTTCCCTCTCAAGGCTTTTCTCCATCTCCATCTGTCCTTCCTCTTCACTCTTCTTGTATCCTTCTCTTGCCTCCCACCTCCCATCTACAGGCGCAGTGCTGCCAGAGAGCACGCTGTAACGACATCCACCAGAATATTAGCAGTTTGCATAATCAGGTTGGAATTCATAGAGACTTTTTCAAGCGCTTAACGATCCAACCATCACGTACGCAAGAGAGCCAATAAACACAAAAGGGAGTATTCAAAGTTGTCACATTGATATGTGTTGATTGAGCATTGAGCAACTTGCAAGAAAACCTTCCACCTCAAAGGTCGGTACAGCCTTTGAGCAGCTCAGTGAGTCGACTAATCCTTCTCTAATAATGTAAGTCGAAAAGCTAGCGGACCGATAACGAGTTCAAATGAAACGGCAGCAAAACCCTCTTTTCATTTTTTTTGGAGGCGCTATCTCCAAAATGGTTCACGCTGGCGATGGCCCACGCCAACCTTCGGGTTTGCTAACTGGTCGGCTTCTGCTAACGCTAGCTAGCTAACTAGCGTGGGAGAAGCCTCGGCTCCAGAACAAAAAATGCCCCTGAAATACGTTGGGGATGCAACAGTTCGAGTCAAAACTAACGCATGTCGACTTGCAGGAGAAGCGGTTACATAAGCTCTGAAACGAGCCGTTACTTAACCGCGCACACGCGCCATAAATGCACTCCAGGTACTTAAACGGCACTACACACCGGCTCCCGTCTCTCCCTCCATCCGAATCGTGCTCATCTGGTTTGCCGCTCTTATCCAAGGTGACTTCTGCAGAGAGCGGCCCCCCTCTGATGCATACAGAGGAGAGAGCGAGGCAGCCGCACACAACCCGGCTGAAATATTTGTCGAGCAACAGATTACACGGTTGCAGCTCCTCTTGAGGCACGGCGGCAGCTACTGTTTGAAGAGTCAAAAGCATGAGAGAGAGAGAGAGGACACATCGACGTCTCAACGCCAGAGCAAATATTAAAGAAGCAGTCTGCGTGGTTCCTTTTTTAAAATAAAGATGGTTGAACATAGGAGAGATAACCTAAACGACACGACGTCACTCATCTGAGAGAACGTTTGGAATGAGCTGAGCAGTGAGATGGGTAAAGAGTCACACATTCAGACCGCTGATGTCTGATTTAAAGATGTGTTTCTTGTCAAACGTTGGCTCTGAAGAATGAGGAACACGTTCAAACAGCGTTCCACCGTGGTGTTTCTGCTTGTGGAAATTGGACTGCTTGGAGTCAGAGATGTTGTGTTTGGTTTTTTTTGGAACGGGAGATAATTCTTGCAGAATTTTCTTTGTTTTGATTTTGAGCCGTCAGTCTCTGGATGATTATAGCTTCACTCAGCATGAAAGAAACCACTGTTAGAATGTGTCTTAATGATATAGACAGCATGTGTCACCGGCGCTACTCGGCATGACGCGTAGTTATACACCATATTTTATAAATGATTCGTTTTAAATCACTTCCTATCTCTTTCCTCGTTGACTCGCACACATGTACTCATCTTCTCTGTATCTCGTCCAGCGTGCTCTTCGCTCGGTCTGCTGCTGTTTCTACATTTGGCCATCTGTCATTGGTCAGAGCTTTAGAGGAACCAGGAAACAACAGACAGGGAAGACTTCTAATTGGTCCTTCGAGGATTGGGGCCCGTTCAAGGAAACGCTCTTTGGTGTGGCGCTGATTAGGAAACAGCAGGTGTTGTCGATGCCAGGGTACTGGCTCTGAATCGGAGGTCGAGGCCTCCCGGAGGGCCCCCCAAGAGGTCTCCAGAGGGGCCCCGGGAAATATTATTCTTCATCATAGTGAGAGCGGGCAGCTTTGGTTAAGTTTCCAAACTAAATATGCAGTAATCACACTCTGTCCTTCACTTGGCATTGACTCATTAAGTGAGTTTTTACACCTAAAAATTCAATCCCACTGTTTGACATCTGGACTCAATGACAACGGTCTTGTCTGCACATATTAATTGTATAGCCGTCGCTCCTTTCACTCACAGTTAAAATCCCTGGAACGTTTAGAAACCTCTTTAGGTAGATCCTTTAGGTGACACCTTTTTCATAATACCTCTGACAACTAGTTAAGTTGCAGTTTACAGCCATGTCTGTTCAAAAAGTCACAGCTTTTTATCCTTTTTGACGTATGAAATTGTTGAGTTATGGTTTTTCTTACGGAGCAAAATGGAACTGCATTTTGTTGCGTAGCCCTGTGTTGTACTACGACAGTAAACGATACCTTTAACCTTGAAATTCCCTCAACGCTTTCCCGACATACCCCGTTCACTAGGATCTAATCAGGTCATCCCCCCGGGTGTCCAGGTGAACGTTTGTGCCAAAATTCCGTCGAGGCGTTCTTGAGAACGGACGAATGAACGGACGTAAAAAAAATGTAAAACATCAAGCCTCCTGCCACAGCTGTCACTAGTGCTGGGGCATAAAAACGGGCTGCACAGCGCCATAAAAGAGAAATGTGACAAAGTCTAACCTATTCTTCCACACGCCACACTCCCAGAGACCTAAAACCCTGTGATCAACAGCTCCCATCTGTTCTTAGATCCGAGTCTAAGCACCGAGGTTGCAACAAAAACACGGCCTGTAACGACGCCTAATCTAGCCGGAGTATGCCGCGTGTTGTTGCCGTCTCCGAGTTGTATTATTTTTTTTATCCACCCGCCACGGTGACAGCTGTGGCCACAGGCAGTATGCTTTTAGGGTGGTCCGCTCTCAGGAATGCCTGGAGGCACAAAATGTTCACCTGGACTCAGGGATGAACCGGAACAAAGGCTAAAGTCACAGTGACCTCACAGAACACGATGACGGCCATGACGCAGGAAATGATATACTTGTGACAACCTCGCACTGATGACAAATAAGATAAAATGTCGGTTGGTGGAGGCAGACAACCGCAAGATGGTAATTCTAGTTTTAACTAGTTCTACAGTTGACAGTGCGCTGCTGTTAGCTTGCGCTCTGTCCAGAGAACGCCGGACACACCGACATGAGATCAGCGGCGGAGCGGGGTCGTCCTTCGACCGGAGGATCGGCGGGTCGATCCCCGGCTCCGCTGGTCCATGCCATATGTGTCCTTGGGCGAGACGCTTGACCCCCCCCCCCAAAAAAATAAATAAATAAATAAATCGCTCCCTCAGGCTGTTCCTGCGGCGTGTGAATGGGCATGAATGATGGACAGGTGGCACCTTGCATGGCAGCAGCATCAGTTTCAAGAAAGAGGCAGAATGAAAAAGTGTTACTGTTTACATCTAAAGAAAAATCATTTGGCATAAAGGATTTCTACCAATCATTGATGAATTAAAGCAGCAATATGGAACTAACTTCACTTTAACCACATGTCCCCATGATGTGCTGAAAGGATAAACAGATTCTTTTTCAGATTGTTCATGTCGGCAGCTAAGAGGAAAACTTTTATTTTTCCCCAAAGTGAAACCAGTTTCTTTTTTCTTTTGCTCATTGTTCTGCTCCGCTGTACGATGAAAGATTTCAGCGTCTGCCGTCGTGTTTTTTTGTTGTCTGAAGTTTGAATTGGCATGCCTGTAAACAGCAGGACGGTCAAGTGAAGCCGAGCCAACAGCGCCGCAGTGACAGTATGTTCCGCTGTAAAATATGCATGCTGCTCAAATAAACAATCAACATCAGTCTTTTCAAACGGAGGGCTGACGTACGCTGAGCCGACTGTAAACTCTACAACGGACCTGCGGGTTTTTGGGCAACCTGACTTGACTTCAAATAAAAAAAAAAGAAAACCGGCCTCAGGATGATTCAAACTATGAGCACAATGAGCATGAAGTCAACTGCAGTTTGAATTTTGTCCCCGCCGCCCCCCCCCCCCCGTCTGCTGCGTCGGGCCATTAGCGCGCCGATTCCTCGTAATCTGATCTTGGCATGAAAGGCTTTGCGGCTCTACATTGTAGCAGAGTGACAACTTCACTACTTTGGTCCTTTCTACCTGACAGACAAGCAGTAATTCACAAAACAGAAAAAGTCCCTTTTCATGTGAACATTAGCTTTGGTCATTTTAGGCATTTGAACGGCTCTTTTTTTTCTTAGATGGAAATCTAACCACCCATTTCAGTGTGCATGTTATACCGCTGAGTACGACGCGTCTACAAAACGCAACGCCGATAAAAAGCTCATTACAGCAGCTCAACCCTTTGTGGAGAACAGTTCCGTCCATCAGAGGGGTTTGACTGTAAGCCTGAAGGTAATTCTACCGACTATATGTATATGATTCCACTTTTAAAGAATTCAGTCAGAATTGAGAAATGCATTCTCACATGTCCTGGCTAAATGGCGAGTTTAACTATAGATAATGTTCACTTTCTCACTCCATTGCTCTTCGTTTCTTTTCCTGCTCGCATTTTGTGCGGCTCGCTCTCCACCGGCACTGTGCGATCCGTCAGTCATGCGTAGCCTCTGTCGAGTCTCCGGCTAAGACCCACCTAATCCTGCCATCGCTGAGGCCGTTAACTGGCTAATTACAGAATATATTGGCCGTCACAGCCCCCTAATCCCACGCTCTCATTCACTTTCGCCCATTAAGGATCCCCGGGGGGATTACCGCAACAATCACACCACCTTCTCTCTTTGATGGTATACGGGGATTAGTATTTAAATCTACAGTGTGTGTGTGTGTGTGTGTGAGAGATGGCGGTGCTGTCAGAGAGGGGAGAACATGAACTGCTACGCCGAGGAAGTGGTGCTCTCTGAAAGAAGAGGCTGTCGTCTGCGTTAGAAGAAGCGCTGCACTAGAAAGCGCCGCTGAGGGTCACCAAGGCGATCCTGAACAGCAGTTTTACACAGAGGGGGTAGAAGCAGAAGTGGAACATCCAGCATCTATTCTCATCATGTTGAAATTACACAATTGAAATGAGTTTAAACGTCTGATTTTCATTTTTCGAAGGTTGAGACGCGACGATAACTTGCATTCCCCCCCCCCCGACACATAATGCAAGATTACATAAATGTCTTTGTTTGAAACGGTATCTAATATGTACAAAGGTCATGTAACATATGTCACATAACGAATATTATCTATTAACTGACTTAAACACAATGACTGTATGACACATTCTTTACAACGATACGTTTGGCTGTATTCCTATGGAGGAACCGGGGATCTGTGGGGAGAAGGTGGCAGCTGCTTGTGATTTAACTGCGGAGTGAGCGTACAGTATTTCCCAAAGAGATGATGATTCTTTCGGTCCTTCGTTCTCCTGGACAGTTTCGTTAACAGATGGTTTTTTGTCCTTCGCGATCTTCCAAGGTAGCCATTTTCCACGTTCCTTCCTTACGGCTGTAATCACTAACCGTCCCACTGTTGCCAAATATCTCACTTTGGTGACATCCTGCGTGATATGCTTCTACATAATTATGTTCAGCACTTTGGGGCTCAAAGAAGCAGAGAGGCCATTGGAAGCGTAAAGGCCTTTTCAAATCGGACGAAAAGGGACAATAACGAATAATGATAATAATGAAAGAGTTTACCAGCTCGGTCTCAGTCCGTATGAATAACGCGACACACTGTAAGTCCTGTAGAGCGCAGGAGCAACGCTATTCTTACGTGTCATGCTACGGCACTATGTGTAGTTTGCACTGACTACATGGATGTGCTGTCATTCGTGGGTATAAAGGTGGTGGAATGGGTCAAACCCACAGACGGCTTTCAACCAGGAGACCCGTGTTCCTGTCCCAAAGTGTTGAGAGTTATTGTGATGTTCGTAATGTTACAGTGTTTACATTTCACTTTTGTTTACACACTTGTTTTAAGCTCAACCGTGATGTTTTTAAAAAAGCCTAAATTGCCCTTAAAATGTGCTTGAATGTTAAAATCGACGTGTGAGTTATTCGCACAAATTATTTGCATTTGGTCTGAAAAGATATTAAGAATGAAGCTGCAGGCCGCAGTTCTGTCACATTCATCTAAATGTGTTCGTCATACAGCAAAGCAATTAAATGTTTAATTTAACACTGATTAAAATCATCTTTTTCCATCTAAAGAATCTGCAAAAAAAACACTTTTTTTCTCCCCCCCGTTCTTGTTTCTCCCCTTAACTTTCTCGGATGAACTTTTTTCAGAAGGTAATATTCGTTGTGACAAAGTGGGACAGGGAGATAGACAAGAAGGTAAAAAGGACAAAGACATCACAGCGCTAACTGATAGCAGCCACATTAAAAGCAGCGCTCCTCTGCCTCCCGGCAACACTCCGTAGGAACAATGGAACAAAAGAGACCGAGATGAGGGGGGAAGGAGAAGGAAAATGATAAGCCAGCATATCTTTTTTTTTTATTTTTATTGCAGAGGTGGAAGAGTCTGGTTATCACATGTGTTTGTCTCCTCCACTCCCGTTCTGCCATTTACTTTCTCCACACTATCTGGTCTTTTGCAGCCATCTCTCATTATTAGCATTTCTAACATCTAAACCGTACACAGCTTTGTTTGTGCTGAGCCAGGCGCCACTGCAGAGGCTCCACCTTTTTAACGACCGCACTCTGCCACAGCCACTCCAATGAATAAATGGTTCTAATGGTTCCTAAGGAGAGGCTGAAACCATTTTGGACACAATAACCCCCACCACCACCACCACCCCCACCTTCCTTTCCCAAGCCCTCTTCTAACATCCCCATACACCACCTCCCCTCTCTAGTGGTTAAAAGCAAGAAGCAATTTCTCTTTTTAGGGTGAAAGTGGAAGGCCAATCCCGCACAAAGCAATTACTGCAAGTTCTCGTACACACACACACACACACACACGCAAACACACACAAAAACACACAAGTGAGGCATAAAGTAACACACAGAGTAACTCAAACTCGCTGCTCTTAAGCCTTCTTAAATTAACATGCTGCCTTTAATTGCCTTTCCTGCTCAGAAACTGCTCAACTAGTCAAACTTTTGAAAGAGACACCATGTAACGAAATCCTGAGTAGAGAAAAAAAAACACCCCATAGTTCACATCAACCCACAGACTCTGACACCACACACACACACACACACACACACACACACACACACACACACACACACACACACACACACACACACACAATCGAAACAACAAACATTGCCACCACACAAGCACAAAATACAGTCAGAGCCTTTTTTTCTTCCGTGGCACGTAATCAGCAGCGCCCGAATAAAGACAGCTAACACAGAAAAGAGGCCAGGAGAGACAGAAATAAAAGAGAGAGAGAGAGAGAGAGAGAGAGAGAGAGAGAGAGAGAGAGAGGGAGGGAGGAAAGGGCGAGGTCGTGTTACGGCGTCTTCGCTCTTTGGAGTGTGTGAGATAAAGAATCACTTGTATTCCTAATGACTGTGATGTGTGACAGTATTTAGAGTCATTAGGGGGAATATGAGCCAGAAGAAAATTCCCACAATGCACCACCCACACACTCTCCTCTACTGCGAGAGCCAAGGAGGGCGTTGGAATCAAGGGAGGGGGGGGGGAAGCAAAATTAAAGTGGAAAAGTGATAGCATGAAGAATGTGAAGGAAAATTCCCCCCAAAAATAGGAAGGGAATTAGAGGTAGAAAAGGAGGAAGAGAGAGAAAGAAGGGGGGAAAAGAGAGATAGAAAAGAGAGATAGAAGAGGAGGAAAAGAGAGATAGAAGAGGGAAAGAGAGAAAGAAGGGGGGGGAGAGAGATAGAAAAGAGAGATAGAAGAGGAGGAAAAGGGAGATAGAAGAGGAGGAAAAGAGAGATAGAAGGGGGGGAAAGCAAGAAAGGGGGAAGAAAGTGAGCCAAAGAGAGGATGATATGGGGGGGATCTCTGGTGTCTTCTATCTTTGATCTAAATGTACTTTGGCATTTCTCCTCTCCTCTCCTCAGATGCAATTAGATTCCTCGCTAGCCAAGCAGACGCAGATGAAATGGCTGCTTAATGACTTCCTCGGCAACCCGCCCCGGCAACGCAAACCCTCCATCTGGAGCCTCTCCCTCTCTCTCCCTCTCTCCTCACCCATCTTCTCCATATTTCTCACTTTGATTTTCTGTCATTTTCCTGTGTATTATTCTTTGATTTGCTGGCGTTCTCTTTTTATCTCTACTGTCACATATTTTTTCCTTTTTAGAGTCCTTGCCTGTACTTCCTTCCTTATCTGCTTTGCTTGTTTCTTCCTTTGCCCTGATTCTTGTCTTTTCTACTTTGTTGCTCTTTTACTTCGTCCACCAAGTGACCTGGATAAGGACCCATTCCTAATTGGTCAAACATTTTAATAAAAACGTGATTTCTCATAATTCTCATAAAACAGTGGATCTAAGCGGGTGTCCATGGGACAGTGGGGTCCCTTCATGTGACATATTTTAGCTGCTTACTCTTATTTATAAAAAAAAAAACCTGTCTACAATCTTATTTGAGCAGACGAAACAAAATCTGAATGAATTAGGCTTTTCAAACAGATCTGCACACACAGACGCTCTAAGTAATTACAGGAGAGGTGGAAGATAGAGTTGCACCACAACGTTGCTCAACCTAAATGGCCATACTGTTGTTGTTGTTGTTGTATACAATACACTACTGCTGACAACTTTGCACTTTTAAACATTTAAACATACCAACCAGGAGTATCTTCATGACCTGCAACAACACAAACATTCAAAACCCCAATTACATAAAATGACGCTGGGCTGCTCAGTCCAGTGGCAACGTTCGACGCAAAAGCAGTAAGTAGTCATAGTTAATGATGATCTAAAACAAAAACAAACTATTGTCAAATAGCCTAGAATGAACTGCTGTCAACGTACAACATACAGTACGTATATATTTCCCAGAAAATATCTCCCTTCATCAGGTGGATGAATAATATGAAGCAAAACTTGTAGACTTAAAAAGGTAAAGTGTGGAAGTCAAATCCTCAGCCTTCTGGTTCACAAGCCTGCTGGTCTAACCTCCGGGTCACTGTTGTCCTCATCGCTCCATCCTCACTTCTTTCTGTCTCATTGTTTATATATATATATATATATATATATATATATATATATATATATATATATATATATATATATATATATATATATATATATATATATATATATATATATATATGTGCATTTTCTAATCGGGCTGAGTAATGCACAATTAATGAATTTGGCATTGAAGCCGCACGGTGTGTGTGTGTGTGTGTGTGTGTGTGTGTGTGTGTGTGTGTGTACAAGCACGAACACAAATATGAAGTGTACACACACACACACACACACACACACACACACACACACACACACAGAGATGCTCACCTAAATTCACAAAGGCATGCTTCCTTCCAGTCACAGGTGGGTGCCAAGATGCACACACACACACACACACACACACACACGATGTCAATACAACATTGTGTAGTGTAACTCTTGTCTCCATGGATACTGGTAGCCGCACACCAAACGGGTGCACACACACACGCGCACACACACACACACACACACACACACACACACACACACACACACACACACACACACACACACACACACACACACACACACACACACACACACACACACACACACACACACACACACACACACAGGTGAACAGGTGGACGTGAGAGACAGGTGGGAGAGTCTGAGGGCATCTTGTGAATGGATGCAGAATGGCAATGCGCTGGTCTCAGGAAGTGAGAAGTAACAGGAGACGAGGAGACGAGGAGCAGACTGAGGAACCTCAGCCGCGTTCCATTCACATATTTCTTTATTAGAAAAGCTGTATGGAAACAGCTAATATGAAAAATAATGTTATGCTCTCTTGGAAACACCTTTGCTGAATACGTTCTGAGGTCCCAAACATTCAACTCACATGGCCGATCAGCGTTTTCTGCTGTCGGAGTCCTTTTGGATATTACTGCAATGTGCAAATTAATTTTTTTTTTATTCGTAGATGGCTAGAAGGCCAAATAGTTTTGTTTCTGGTGAACCTTTACATCTTCTACCCTGTGGATAGATCACAGCCATGTGTGAAGCATAGCCGACACCCCCAACAGCTGACCAGTTCATTTGTTCCAAACCAGTTACTGTAAATCCGCCTCTTTGTTTTAAAAAAAAGTTGCTTACAATTAGTGCGGCAATCGAATGAGCACGGCTATTGTGACATATGGCCGTCATGTCTGAGAGAATGTGATAACGGGGACAAAGGAATCAACGGAAAAGATCCAAGAAAGGCATCTTCATTATGTGAAGAAGAACGGAGGAGCTAACCCTGAGGAGCACCTCCAGGAGGGACCATTGAGGGACCACGAGTCAACATTTCCCCAAAAATGACGTTTGCATCGGACCTCAGAATATGTGTTCAATGCCAACGTTACGTAGAACGATTGATTCCCTCATGTGAGGTGACGTGCATCTGCTTCTGTTTGTAGGACTGCCTAGAATTAGATACTGAGGGAAAACGAACAAAACATAAACAGGCCGAAATCTGACACTGCTCTGCATCAAGCCCATAGTTAATATGCAAAGTGAGGAGAACCAAGAGCGGATTTAATCTCTGCCGTGAGAAAAGAAGACCGTAATCTTCCCCAAACATGTCACAACGATGGCTGGTAATCACCATTTGTCTCGGGGCAAGGTATCAGAGGAACAGGTGCGGTGATGGATTGTCCCCCCCCCCCCAGATGGCGGGGGGGGTATGTGTGAATCAGTGAGGAAGTACAAATGTATGTGTTAAGCACTTTTCAAAAAGAAAAGTTACAGATTGCTTCACAACTGAAACCGTTAGTCACAGAACAACAAACAGAGTAAAAGGCTCAACGGAGGAATTCGACGACACAGAATAGAATCCACACATATAAACAAGACAGAGAAGACGTCAGAGAGAGAGAAGAAACACGCGTTGGCTGATAAACCGTTCTTAAATGAGTTGGATGATACAATAGTTAAGGGAGAAGGGAATATATGTTTATTTTAAGAGATCAATACTAGTCTTATTCATGTGTGTTCAGTACAGAGCTGGAGCTAGGAAGCAATTAGCTTAGCTTAGCTTAAAGACGGGGAAACGGCTAGCCTGGCTACGTCCAGCAACACTTCTAAAGCTCGGTGATCAACGCGCTCTTTACACGGAAATGTCAAAAAAGGACCGTTTGTGGTTTTATGGGGAGTCGTGACACTTTTTCTTGACCAAACAACAGTTTATCCGTCTGTACTACAGCGGAGCGCCTGTCGACCAAGAATTCACTTCTGGTTGTCGATTAGTTCCCAAACTAAATCGTTTGTACAGGTCTTGCTTTTGTTACTTACTGAGCTTTAGAGGTGTTGGTAGGTGTGTTTTGAACCTCTGCAGGGAGCCAGGGCAGCCGTTTGTGCCTGCTTCTAGTTCATTATGCTAAGCTAAGCTTCGTCGCTTTATGCTAGGCTAAGCTAATTACCACCGGCTAGCCCTGGTGCCGTCTATACTCAACACATGGACGTGACAGTGGCGTCGATTTGATCTAATAAACCTATTTCTCAAAATGTTGACTACAACTAAATGTGGGTTTGCATAAAGTAAAAATTCACATTTTAAGAAAATTGCTTTCAAAAGTAGCTCACTTTTTTTTTTGTTATGACATAGCGATCCTGTTAAAATGAACATTTAGGAAATATCACTGAAGATCTCATCAAAAGGGGCTCATGGTCAGTGCAACCACCGAAGTTATTTACCAGAGAAGCCATATGACAAACAATACGGAGTTATGTATCCACGCTCAACAGCTCTTGTTGCTCTCGGTGCCTTTCTTCCTGAGTGAGATCCGGATCAGCTAATTGCCTGAGAAGTACAATCTAAAGGTCTCATCCTAATTGACATTTCTTGGCCAGCTTATACAATTTCCCATCAAACCATTAGTTGAATTCAATACTTTCAAAATGTGGCTTGCAATATAAATAAGACATTTTTATATATATATAAATAGGGTGCATGCCTCAGGCCGTTTTGAATGCTGATGTGGAACGTGAGGAGAACCATTGTGATATTAATTAATGTCTACCTTACATTCCCAGAGCCATTCTTCACTGTCTTTTTCTCTTTTAGATATTTGTTTGAACAAACCTGTCAGTGGAAAAAACAAACTGCATCGTGAAATTAATAAGTCTTCCTTGATGAAATGATTATTGCCTCCTGGAACCTTCATCAGTGTCAGATCTACGCACCGAGCAGAACGCAACACGACACACACCGGTATCAAAACAAGCGGTCGGGACGATGAAACGGGCGTCGTGTTTATCCGCTGTGGAGCTTCTTTTAATACAAACTAATTTGTCTAAATGGAGAAAAAGAGGAAAAAAAAAAAAAAAAAGGCCATCGCTGATGAGTGTGCGCAGGTCCAAGAGTGGTCGAGCGGAAAGAAGATTAAAACTAAATAATACCGATATTGTTTTCGCCGCGTCATCACGTTCTCTCCGCCGATGCCCGACTCACCCGCTGCGTGTGCTAACCAATGATAATGAAACACCTTCGCTGTGGCAGAGCGAGCCAGAGACGCACAGCTTGAACCGTCTCACACATACGTACGCGCACACACACACACACACACACACACACACACACACACACACACACACGCATGAGCTGAACGGTGCGTTCTACAAAACCCCACCATGCACAGGCCCTGCAAATGCATTGTATGCAAGTATATGCACATGTACAGATAGTGTAAGTTGTGCACACATTTCCACCAATGCACATAGCATACATTAACACATAAAGACTTGCAAATTAAACAAGCACAGAGACAGTAGGTGTGTGTGTGTGTGTGTGTGTGTGTGTGTGTGTGTGTGTGTGTGTGTGTGTGTGTGTGTGTGTGTGTGTGTGTGTGTGAGATCGGGGAGAATAGGTCCTTGTTGGAAAGAAAGAGAAACATTTTTGACGGAGATTATTTAAATGAAAACAAAAATAAATCCAAATCATGCCATTTGCTCGGTTGGGCTGGAAAAAGTAGACCTCCTGAGCTGGAGCTGGAGTGAGGAGACAATTAGCTTAGCTTAGCATTAAGACTGGAAGCAGGGTGAAACAGCTGGTTGGCTAAATTGTATTTGGATGAATTAAGGATTCATTTGCATGCTGTAACTATTTCTTGGCGAAGGGCACAGCGGCCTAGAGTCCTGATGTCCGTGTGAGACGGACGCACACGGGCCTGACGGATCCATACGTACAAAAAATAGTTGTTTTCAAAACAACTAAACTTTTTCATTCACTTGCCCCCCAAATTGATATTAACATATCTGTGATTACACCGCCACAAATGATTAAACGACTGCACTCAACTGATTCATAATCATTTCAGTATTGTCAAACATGATTGTTGGTGTCTCATGTCTGAAAACTGTCTACCTGACAGGAAATTAGAAAAAAAGTTAAAAGTTAATACCACCGATGCCCTTTTGACATTTGATAATTTGTTAACCTGTCAGAACTGTAGATATTTCTAAGCATATTCTCTTAAAGAGTCAAAGTGCAGCACCAGATAAGCCATAAAATATTCATCCACCCGCTCAGTGTCTGCCTCTCTTATCAGGGACCGGGTCGCAGGCTAAGCTAAGCGTTCCAGACATCCCCCTCCACAACAACGTTGTCTAGCTTCTCCTGGGGGGTCCTGCGGCGTTCCCAGGCCAGATGTCCAGCCAGCGTGTTCTGGGTCACTAGTTGTGCGTGCCTGGAAAAAAAAAACAACCTCTAAAAGGCTCCAGGAACCACCCTGATCAGATGCTTGAACCAGCCCAACCCCGCCGGAGCGGCGGCTCTCCTGTCTGAGCTGCTCACCCTGAGTCTCTAAAGCTGGACCCAGTCCTCAAGGAAGCTCATTTCGACAGCTGACCACGGTCTCATTCCTTCATAGGTGAAGGTCGGACCGTAGATCGAGTAACGTTCCCTCTCGGCGTCACCGCACCGATCCGCCCGTCGAACTCGCGCTCCGGCTTTTCCCTTACTCCTGAAAACGAGACCCGGAGAACCTCGAGCTGCTTGGCTTGGGGCAATAATCCACTTCAAACCCTGAGGTCCCCAAACTGGTCACTCTCCTGCCCCCCCCCCCCCCCCGGCTGCGCCTTGAGATCCTGCCCGTGAAAATCTCGAACAGAATCAAGGGACGACCCTTTATACTCTCTATACCGAGAATACAGACACGACCCACACATTTCAGCTCAATAAAACAGTAATTTGTTTACCTGAAATACTCTCAGTTAACATGCTAGCTTTTCCCTGAAATGTATTTTGACATAAAGCACGCGAGCAGCTCGTCTCCTGAAGTAAAACAGTGGGACAGCTCAAAGAAGTGTTGGCCGTTTGGGAGTCAAACTCTCCACTCGTAGTCCGATCACACTTAATATCTTAGTTTGGAACAGCTGAGATTAATTAGGAGAATCATCAGCAGATTAAAAGAGCTTGATTAGCTCAGTTAAATTGATCCCATCAATTACAGGTTTGATTGACTGTGACACAGCTACTAAAGAGTTATCCATTCATCCATCTCTCTCCCTCTCTTCTCTTATTCTCCGACTTCCCCTCACTCAAGACTTGTCTGTCTCTATTCCACTGGCTCCGGAGTTACTTATGTCTCTCTAATAACTCTGAAAGGGTCGGGGACGGAAAGACGGACAAGGTTAACTTGCGGCGAATAGAGTCCAGACACAGTTTGTTTTAGCTGTTCACGTCTCGTAAATGACTGAGGCGTGTGCCTGAGCACTCCTGCAACAGTGTGCCGAACTTAACAGAATCTTTTTGAGTTTTTTTTTTTCTAAATGAGAATTCAACAAAAAAAAACAAAAAAACGTTTTAGTCTCTAGCTGGCTGACGATATCCTGGAGACTGAAACATCTCTGACTTCATTAAAGGTAGAGGAGAACGATTAAGATCAACAGGTAAACAGGCATCTACAGCATCCTATAGATCAGGTTCAGGTAGTCCGATTACAGATGGCAACACTACCGATAACAACTCAGGCATGGTTTACATTTTAGATACTGCAGTCAAAGTGCTTGGTTAAAGTTTGGGGAAGATTGTGGTCTTGCTTGAACATTGGACTAATCAGTGCTGACTTCAAATATGATTTTACATGGTGAGTTATTCTCCACTCGTTAAGATCTGCTGACATCAGCATTCACAGCTGAAAAAAAAAATCATATCGGGTGGATTCAACTTGTGTTTTTCACATTTTCACTCTGGTGAACTAGCTGTGAGAGCTTCGTTTCATCTCTTCAGTAACTCTGAATGTGATCTGATGACGCTGGATGAAGGAGAGGAAGCGCAGTCCAAAGAAAAGGAACCTCTGGGAGCTACTAGTTAGTTATCAGCTACAGTAGTTCACCAACTAGCCCCGTTTTCAGCCACTACGACACCGAGCGTCTAGTAACGACTCTTCCGCAAAAGATGCATTGATTAGTATGCCACAATCTGCACACTGCTGGTGAGTGTGACGGATGAAGGTGTAGGCTCACTACGGCCTCCAGGTCCTCAGATGGACCTGGACTTCGTCCTTCTGACGGTACAGTCCCTCAACGAGACACGTCCACGTTTGTTCTTCTTGAAAGCTCGTGCTCCAGGAGTTGCGTTTTCCAGGTCTGCAGGCTACAGATAACAGGTTCCCACGAGGGTTCCCGCTTTCTGTCTCAGGAATATCATGAATTCAGATGTATGCACACATACATAGGTGCAACGTATTCCATATTAATGTACTAGCACAGCAGCCCCACGCGCAAGAAGTGACACACACACACACACACACACACACACACACACACACACACACACACACACACACACACACACACACACACACACACACACACACACACACACACACACACACACACACACACCTTTCATGCTCCGCACACAACTGATAGCGTACACACAAACATCAAAGTGAAAACAGTGTTTCTTGATATTACCCTGGGTGCCTGCGCTGGCATCCTGGAAGCCAGAGATACAGAGGCACAGAAGAAGAAAGAGGAGGAAGACAAGAGGAAGAACGGAGAGAGAGAGAGAGAGAGAGAGAGAGAGGCATTAACGGGTGACTGAAGGTATCTGATGTCAACAACTACATTTCATTCTCACGTTGTCCGCTGAAAACGGCTTCCTGTGTGTTCAGTTTTTGTGCCGTGTGCATACATTAGAACGCTACCTCACGCGTGTATGTGTGTACATGAATGTGTGTACTATTACATCTACAGACACATGTTTATGCAGCTGATCATTGTGTACATATTAGCTAACTTATTGGAAGTTTTGGTGACACCGGTGGCAACTAAACTCCTGTGTAGCTCGTTGTTTCTTTTTTGCTAAGTCGTTCCTCTTTTTACTCGCCTCGTCCTTTTTCTGCTACGTCAACATGTGCATCTGTGTGTGTGTGTGTGTGTGTGTGTGTGTGTGTGCTGGCTGGAAAGGTGCCATAGGGTGTTAACAGCACCATCTGCCTTTGTCCCAACCCACACCCCCACACCCACCCACCCACCCACCCACACACACACACACACTGGCCCATCTGTGTGGAGGAGCAAACATTTAATGTGTGTGAGTGTATCCGTACAAGTGCATAGGTTTGCATCACTGTTGCATATGTGTGTGTGTGTGTGTGTGTGTGTGTGTGTGTGTGTGTGTGTGTGTGTGTGTGTGTGTGTGTGTGTGTGTGTGCCTGTGCATGCCGATGTGGCTTGGGAGCACTTTCCCAATCATTCTAACTGCAAATATCTTGATATCACTCTCATTTACAAGTTTCTCTCTCTCTCTCTCTCTCTCTCTCTCTCCCTCTCTCTCTCCCTCCCTCTCTCCCTCCCTCTCACTTCCCTCGTTCATATGCTAACAGTCTGATTAGGGATTTGTTGGCCTCCCGGCGGTTTGAACCAATCAAGAGCTAGTTTAACTGAGAGCGCCCGCACCTGTCCTGACAGGAATGATAAGGACCGTGGCCAATCACCGGCGCTCCGTCTCGTTGCCACAGCGATCAGCCTGTTTTTTGGAAAAGCCCACGGTGGCGCACGAGGAGAGGCGTCGCATTCTGATGGCTGTGTGAAAAAGAGGAAGACTTCCTCAGTGTACGCTGTGAGCTCCTGATATATATATATATATATATATATATATATATATATACACACACACATACACATTGCATTGTTTTTGTTAGTCTATTTTATTTATTATTTCTTAATTATTCCATCATATTATCATATCAGCGGCATAAAATGGTTAATTGAATATTGTTTGTCTTATATCGTGACAGGGCTGTGCTCAGTCGGATCATCCCCCGTGTTAAACTGTAAAGAATAGCACATTATTATGAATTATATATAGCTTTTTTTTGTTATAAAAAAAAAAAAAAAAGGACAAAATTTCATTAGCCGTCGTTTGCAGCCTACACCTTATCAAATGCTTAAGCAGAATTCTCTCTGTTGAACAGCAAATGAAAAGGCAAAGAAACGGCGACGGCAATAAGAGAGGTGACGGCAGAAGGGCCGTCTGCGAACCCACACACAGCGCAGGCTTTCATCAGCGCCGAGCGCGTGGGCGGCGCTGGCGTACGCTGGCTTCCACTCGTCTGATACCTCTGACTCGCTCTTATTAATACAGTCACACCTTTATTTATTCATTATCGTGCTCATATTTTATTCATCCCTTGTTTCATTTCATTTTTTTTTTTTATTTACTGCGGCGCTTTCAGCTGAAAGCGTTCGTCAACTGAATGGCGGAGTTTGATCAAACAGTGACAGGAACAGGTGTGTGTGTGTGTGTGTGTGTGTGTGTGTGTGTGTGTGTGTGGGAAAGATAAGTAAAAAGAGAAAATGAAAGGAGGTAGTGAGAGTGATATGGACGTGCAGAGACAAAGAAAGGGAGAAGGTTACAAATATTAAATTAAAATATCCACTTAATTCAATACTCAGTCAGTTTTAAAAGCAACATCTCTCCATCGCGATGAAGATAAATCGCCCTGCGTACATTCGACGTAGCGAGAGAGGGCCGAGGGCCGACCCTCCGTCATCTTGTGGCGTGCACAGCGTCTCGTCACAGACGCGTGGAGGAAGAGCATTTTGAAAATAAACTCATTAAGCGACGAGCATCTCCTCAGACTGTGGAACCGCTGTGACAGGCTCTCACGTTCTGAGCAAACACTGGCCAGAGGTCTGCTCCAACTTACTGGAGATTATAGCTTGTACAACATAACTTCACCCACCTATGTGCATTTATATATATACACATATATATTTATATCTCGCCAACGTAAAGTAGCTATTGTATTAATGTAAACGATCTCACAAAATAATCCTCAACGTGAGCTACAAAGCTTGTTCATTACATCGTCCGCTGCTGGGAAGCTGTGCTCGGGTTAAGCGTCTTAATCAGGGGATTCACTACATCATGAAGGAAGGGAGAGGGACTCGTCATACACTCCCTCCAACCGTTTAACCAATGTGATAAACTGACCTCTGAGTCACTCTACCTCTGGGTGATGAAAGCGGTTACGGATAAACCATAAATCATGATTCTCCGAAGCAAATCGTCCAAATCGCGGACGAGCAAAAACCAATTTGCCTTTCTTATAGGCCGAGATATATTTAGGATGAACTCATTAACTGATGATGTACTTTAGTTTTGTCATCTCAAAAATATAATAATAAATAATGAGTTAAACCGGGTCAGGGGGCCTAGGAGAGCTGGAGAAAAGGATTCTGCGTGACGTTAAAGGGGCGGATGCATGCCTGTTGTTTTATAGGTAGTTATCCTTTAACTGCAGAACTTGCCGAGTTGTCCGCGGTATTCCTGCAATCGAGTGACAGCGGCTTGTACATCCACAGATAAATACAGCCGATATATAAATTCGACAAACGCTTAATGGTCCCAATTAGCTTTCTACTTCATGTTTAAAGAATTTCAAATCCACCACAAAAGATGGTTATTGTTAGTATCACTGAATTCGCAGCGTTACAGTATATCTCCACTGTAGTTGTGATTATATTTAACATGAGTTTGGCAGATTAAAACTCATTCTCAAACACTTTCCTCAAGAAAACTTCTTCCCCGTTATATTGCTTGACCCTTTCCATAAGCAGGCTTTATAAAATCACTTGATGCCATCCCGAAAACGCATCAATCAAATAAATTCTCACCGACATGTCAGCAAACCAGAAGGTATATTGTTGTTTTGTGTTCCAGCCACGATATGGAGCAGAGGCAACATGAGCCTCTTGATTATCCACAACAAAGCAAGAAAGGCGAGATGGAGCCACACGGCTCAAAGAAATGTGTTCAGCAACACGTCTGCTGGAACAGAACACAGAGAGAAATGTGGGCACCGCATCTCAGCTGACCAACAACTGGGCCATCTCTTTCACCGGTAACTATATTCTGTAGTCATAAGAGGAAATCACACAATAATATATGGAATAATGTGCAAGCGACGCTTGTAGCAACAGCAATTAAAGTGGAATACAGCTCGCTTTGAAATTTATATTTCAAACTTTCAAAAAGACGACAACTATTAGTTGAAATTCCCCAGTTTGTGTCAGTTAAAAGTGTTCATACACATTTCCTGCTTTTGAGTCTTTTTGTATGGATCGATTGGGAAACACAGACCGACACGCACGCACGCACGCACGCACGCACACACACACACACACACACACACACACACACACACACACACACACACACACACACACACACACACACACACACACACACACACACACACACACACACACACACACACACACGGTTGGATCAATTTAGTGTGAGCTAATTGGCTGTCACAACCTCTTCATCGAGCTGAGACCATGAAGGCCTTGATCTGGAGAAAAGAAAAAAAAAAAAAGGCCTGAGGGATACACTCCGATATACAAGCAGGCCAACACAGCAACACACGCAAACATGTGCATTCACACACACACACACACTTACACCATCCCACACACTCACACAGGTGTCCTCTCTCAGCCACAACGAGAGCAGAACAAGCACCTCCAGTGAGCTCAGACGTAAACACGCAGGAGGCCGTTTCTAATGTCTTCATCTTCGATGTCTGCTGTGGTTTCTGCCGCTTTAAGGCGCTGCAGTAACCGTCATCACGCCTGACGACCACACGCTACTTCTATTCGGCATGGATGCAAAGCCTCGTTATGGGTCGTATGTGTGGACTTTTTCTTCAATTGAACCCTGGAGCCACGCTCTAGTAGTGTTCGGTTCCCCGCTTTGACCAAATCACCAGTGGCCACGGTTTTACACTTTTAACTCTTTTAACTTTCAACGACCCCGTCATCAGGTTCAAAGAGCAGTCATTGTTTGGGTTCGATGAGCAACGCGTCAAAGCCGTAGTTGTTCTGATTAATAAAGAACAGACAACTCAGCGATGCTCCACTTCACAGCCACCCTCTGTTCTCACCGCAGACGGCCGCCAACAGGACGCATCCTGGATGGACTTCGAAGTCTTACAAGAGCCGCGGCGTCTCAATTCAAAATGTCGGCCGCCATCCCTCGGGTAAAACTGCGGCAGTGCCCGGCTCTCCAGCGGGGCCCTTAGCCCCTGCTGTAAAACTCAATGATCTGGATGTCAGGCCGCTCAGAGAACACGAGAGATCAAAACGTAGAAGCACTTTCATGCCGAGCGCTCGTCTCCTCGGCTAACCCCCCCTCTTCATTCCTCAGTCGTCGTCTGTTTCATCTCCTGCTGCTGCTCTGAACAGGTGTTGAAACACTGAATATTTAAAAAATAAATAAAAAGAACTGATGGAGAAATTTAAAAAGAAAACAAAAAAAAAAACACCTTTCTTACATTCTATCCAGCGTCCCTGCCACTTTACAACCCTCTCAGCGCTTTCTCATCCAAATCCAATTTACCTCATGCCCCCCCCCCTCTATTTTACCTCTCTCCCTCACCCTTCATCTTTCTCCCTATTCCTCATCCTTTTCTTCTCTCACCACTTTCTCCCTCACTTTTTCTCTCTCCTCTCCCTCGTTCCGCCCCTCGCTTCCTTCTTTTCTCCGTCCTCCCCCCCTCCCTCCCCCCCACCGTCCTCACCTCTATCTCTCGGTGGCAACATGAAAGGCTACCTGTGCGCCGATAGCCAGGGGAGAAGGAGGGCAGAGAGTTAATTAACTCGCTATCTGGGACTGACTGTTAATAGGAACAGGAACCGTTAATAAGAATATAGTGTTGCGCAGCAAAAATGTAGCTTTGGACAGCACACGCTCAGAGAGGGAATGTGTGTTTAGCCCGAGTATTGTTGAGCATGTACTACACAAATCGGTGCTTGTATGTGGACGTGCACATACACAAATATGGAAGCGTGCAATTACGTGCACACACACACACACACACATGTACATACTTGCAGTACACAGACAGAAAGGTGGCAGGTGTAATTTCACGCATTAAAAAAAAAAAGGACTCAAGAAAAAAAAATGTCCGCTCTCGCCAAAACCCCCCCCCACACACACACACACACACACACACACACACACACACACACACACACACACACACACACACACACACACACACACACACACTTCGTCTCCCATCCTCCCCCCTGGCTCTTTCCACTCCCGCCACCCTAACCCTTTGAAGATAACTTTTTCTTATTACCCTAACAATGGCGGCACGGAATCCAACTTTAATTCACGCTCCGAAAAAAAACGAGACAGGGAGGAAGAGGACAGCGCGCCGCTCGCTCTTTCCTCCCGCTTGTTCCTCCTGCAGGGTGGAAAAGCGAGCGAGGAGGAAGGAGGAGAAGTGAGAAAGGAGAGAAAAGTTCAAACATAAATCACGAGGTAAAGCTTTTTTTTTTTTTCTTAAGCGTGAAAATGGTCCTGAGTACCTTTTCTGTTGGTTTTTTTTTCCGTCTATTTTTCTCCACCAACACTGAGTTTGGCAAAGCGCTGACGTGTGCTCTTCCACTTTTACCACACACTTAACAAAAACGCTCCTCTTTGCTGACGCGATTCATCTGATGAAGTGTCAGCCACAGCACCATCTTTGCTTCTCCTTGAGGACCACGCTCTCAACTTTTCTGCTTCTCTTCCTCTACTGCTTTTCTTTTTCTTTTTTTTTGACAACCTCTCTCTCTCTCTCTCTCTCTCTCTCTCTCTCTCTCTCTCTCTCTCTCTCTCTCTCTCTCTCTCTCTCTCTCTCTCTCTCTCTCTCTCTTGCGGGAGGTAAGCAGGCAGCCCCGGCTGACAGGTCCTCTTACACACGAGGAGGAAACGGTTGCCCTTTGAAGTGGAATTGGCTGCCCGTGGAACTGTCTAGTGCATGATTAGCGTGGAGCTCAGAAGGAGGGAGGGGGTCGGAGGGGGAGCAGGTAAATGCAGGGTAAAGGCAAGGTTAGAAGAGAGAAATAATGTGAATAAAAGAGAGCAGGAAAATCGCTTTCTGACATTCACCTCATTACGTAAATGTACAATTTTAAAGCCGTCCTCCCAAGAAACGCCAGCATGGGTCGTCTACAGAGGGAGGAGGTCGGGGCGCACGGATGGGTCAACAATCATTGGACAAACAAGAGACAACCGTTTCAAGAGTTGCTTTAATTTTCCTTACAGTGTTGCATTTACTAACACATGTATTTATAATTGACCTTGCTATTGCCCCCAGTAGAGCAAGACAGACGACTTCTCATTCTCCTCATCAGTGTCACCTTACAGGACCCCATAAGGCGTGCAGCAGCACGACTGACGTCCCAGATCTTTATCGTCATCTCACTGCTGCCGATTTTCTGAAACTTCATCAACTTCTGATAAGCAGGGTTGGCCTGCGAACGATGGGTGCGGGTTTTCAATGTTTTTCCAGCGACTTCCACCTGTTAGTCAAAATGTTAAAAAGTCAATATCTTTCGTACAAAAGGGGAAATAGAAGATGCACAAATATTAACTCCTGCCATCATATGCATGGTTTTATGCAGTAAAGGACTTTACTGTAGCCACACAATGTCTCATTATTATATCATTAGATGTAAATGGATGATTTCTTCAATCCAAATCTATTCCATTGGCCATCGACTAAATTTGATATTTCTATATTTCACTACATTTTTGGATCAAACTTAAGTCAATTGAAATGTGAGGGGTCGCTGCACCCGTTGAATTCTTATAATTCTTAGAAAACCAATTTCTAATGACCATATGGACGTGAGAAACGTTGCTCATAAGACGATTACATCTCGTCATACAACATAATATAACGCACTGCATCGAAAAACACCATGTTATGTTATGTTTTGAGAAAGATAACTCACCTCAACAAAGGTGTCTGGGTTTCCACCCGTCTTCCTTGCAAGCCTCTTGCCAGAAGCTACATAAACCCAGAGGTTTTTGCCTTTGCATTGCTGAGCACCAGCATCGATCAGGATCGGTATGATCACCAACAGGAAAGCAAACAAAGCGAGCCTCATCTTCAACGATGTCTTCAGCCGGAGACAGATGGAGAGAGAGAGAGAGAGAGAGAGAGAGAGAGAGAGAGAGAGAGAGAGAGAGAGAGAGAGATGGAGACAGACAGAGAAGCTGTTCCACGATGACATCTCCAACAAGTTTGACAGTTTTATTGCAAAGAAAGAGGGAGGGGCTGCAAACAGGTGAGTGTCACACCCATCTGTGTGTGTGTGTGTGTGTGTGTGTGTGTGTGTGTGTGTGTATCTGTGTGTGTGTGTGTGTGTGTGTGTGTGTGCGTGCGTGCAATGACTTTGACTTTTATATGATATGACGGAACAATGAAAAGTGAAACCTAACTGAACACGGTGAACCAGTGGTCTGAGGACCTTTATCAGTCACACACTTGTAGAAAGGGAACTTCATTCAAACGATGAAAGCACCCGAACAAAGAGTTGATCAAATGCTTTCGGTGACTTTCAACTTCCTCGACTTGAACTATTCGGGGAGGTTTTTTTTTAGATAAAAAAGAGAGAGATGACAATAATCCAGCTAAAATGAGATTAATGCGTCAATAATCCTCTCTGTGTCATCAAATATTACTGTGTCCCATACATTTTACAGGAACACAAGTACCAAAGAATAAAGTAAAACGTCACCTCTCTTCACATTCTGAAACATGTTTTGAATGTTTTAATATATATATATATATATATATATATATATATATATATATATATATATATATATATATATAGAGAAAGAGAGAGAGAGAGAGAGAGAGAGAGAGAGAGAGAGAGAGAGAGAGGACTTTCCTCTTCTTTTTTGGAATGCTAACCACAACACACATTTAATTACTTGTCTTCTGTTAGTGAACCACCTTTGTGCTCAAGTACAGCTTCATAGTGCAGCTAGTGTTGTGCTGTGGACTCCCTGTGGACTCCCTGTGGACTCCCTGTGGACTCCTTGTGGATTCCTACACGGGTCAAAGCGTCATCAGCCATCCAAACATTCTCTAACACTTGACTTTCCCACCCTGCTGCTGGCATTGGCACTGCTGTTTAGCGTTGGTAGTAGACTACATGATGCATCACACTAAATCTACAGCAGTAGGAACTCATTTCATTTGTGGGAAGTTGAGAAGTAAGTCCCTGATGTCTGTACACATCTGGATGAGATGGACTCAAACAGAGCCACATTCAATCTTTACACACAAAACACGTTGATATACTTCTCTATACCTCCTTTATTTGAGGTTTTTTATATATATATATATATATTTTGCATACATATAATACTCGTAAATCTCTTTGTATAGCGCTCACAACAATCCTAAATTGTTAGTAAATGTGCATCAATGAAAATATGCTAAAATGGTAATGATAATGGGCCACACTGAAGGCTGAACTGAAGCCCTTCCAGGGGAGATTGGGGATCTGGTGAATGATCAAGCAAAGAGGGAACCAGAGAGGCTGATTGATTGACATCCCGTCTGCTCTGTGTTTCACAAAGAGAGCCGTGGAATCAATGGTCTCGCTCGGCTCGTTCGCTCTTTTCATCCGTCTAAAACTGGTCTTCCTCTCCGTCACTACAACACTGTCCATAGCTCAGCACCCACTTCATCCGTCTGCTTTACAGCGTTATGAGTGCACAACACAGTCACGGAATCATTTAAAAGCAATTGTTAAAACACACCAAAAACATTTTTTTTTTTTATTAATTGCCTGTATTTTACAAATCCTGGTTTGCATGATGCCTACCTCCCTCCTCTAAGCTCTTCATCCTGTTCAGCTGTCCATGTTCGGCTTCCCACGGTTCAACTCTTACACCTGTTTTACCGTTTTTAATGGATTATTTAACATCTCGCCACGGGACAACAGCTGAAACGTGCAGTTATGTTGATCAATGTCGTGTCAAAGAGTGAATATATCCACGAAGGCTAATCTAGCGTCTAAAACAGCAAGAGGACATTGGGCATTATTCGTCTTCAAAGCGTTAATAACCACGCCCATATCCCTGCATGAATACTCACAGAGAGGAAGAGACAAGGACAGAGTTGTAAAGTAAAAGGAAAGAGGGGGCAGAGGGTAAGTGAGGAGACGCATAGAGCAAGTGGCTGTGTGTACAGTCAGCATGAGGACGAACGAGGCGGACACGCCGACAGAGAGCCAAGTGTCCCCTCAACAGCCGTCTCACCCCCGGCCTTCGGAACGAGCTGCTGAGTGTCTAAACGTCGCTCGGCTAACGAGTTATGGCCCCGGCGACGCTAAATGGCAGTCAATGGACAGATAGATGGCACCGCTGGGAAGTGGGAAGTCAATGGGCAGTGAGAGAGCGAGGTCCATATTGCATTAATGGGAGCAATACAATATACTAAAGGGTATTTAGCAGACACCTTTATCCAAAATGGCTTTAAGTGCCTCATTGAGTGCTTTTATTTTTAGAAAGGACGGCCCTGTTGGAAAAACCACGGTCCCCTTTTTGCCTCAAGCCTCTGATATATGGAAGCTTATTAAGGTTCAGTGGTCTGTGGGTAAAGCAAGCCCAGAGCTCTGACAAGCACACTCACAACTGACGACACACTCAATAAGCAAAACAACACACCTCCAAAACACAAGAAAAAGAGTTTTATAAATTGAAATTGAGCTGGAGTTGAAGTGAAAGGGCTCTGCACATAAAACTTTTTTTGTCTTTATGCCGACACACCGTTGGTCAACAGAACGATGTCTGTCTAACAGAAAGAGGAGACCGAAGTGATGTGTAGCGCACGTGCTGAGAGAGGTGACGCGAACTCTGCAACTGAAAGGGTAATTGAAAATCTAGCTTCGTTCAAGATTTGACGTCGGCCATTTCTACCAATTTCCACCCTTACACCCTGGAAAACCCTGGAAACGCTTCTTCTGAACTCAAAAAAAAAAAGGGGACTGTTCTTTGAGGCTCGGCGACAAAACAAAATACCGCCTCACTTTGTCTCAAGAGTAGGTTGGAAAGTAAAGACAAGTGAAAACAGGGAGGACCCTTGAGGCTACATTAAAGAAGTAAGCTAGTAGCTCATTTAAAACCAAATACATAATTTTGTCTCCTGTTTTAGTCAGAGGAATGGTTCAACATTTTGGGAAAGTCGCATATTTGCTTACTTGTCGAGAGTTTTGGTGGGAAGATTGATTATCTGTGCATTACAGCTGTATTACTTGTTGTATTTCGTCCACTTGTACAACAAGCTTTGAACACATTTTAGGTTAGAGCGCAGCTACGCAGGCAGAGCTCTGGATGCTCTGGGTCGATAGGATGTTGTATAGACTTAACTAATATGAGCGCTCTTATTGAGTTTTCAGAGTTTACTGTATATGTCTGGGGCTTTTATTGTGAAAGGTCAAAACGGAAGGGGTAAATATAGTATGGTGTAAGTATATAAACAAAGTATACCATGGTTGTGTGAGCGATATGGGAGCAAAATGGGAGCAAAATGTTCACATTGCTCTGGCCTCAACTTCTCTTCCACAGTTCCGTGTTTTCCTTCACCTCCCCCCTTCTTCTCTGCTGCTTCCTCCCTTTTTTTTTTTCATCCTCATCACCTCAACAACGCGGTCGTGCTGCTTTTGTCCTCCTCTCCTCTGTTGCCTCCAATTTTGTTCTGTTCCCTCTCCTCTCCACCCGTCCTCCCGGCCACCTGCCAACATCTTACCCCAGCTCCGATTGTTAGCCGGCTTCAGCGCCAAGGGCGGATCTACGGGAATCAAAGATGTCAGGACGTGGCAGATCTTTTCAATGCCACAATACACCGAGGGCATTGTGTGACCATGCCAAAATCAATCCGACTTCCATTCATCACCTAACCCTGTCTTTATAGGGCTTTGGAGATGCCCTGTCTGTCTGACGGTCCCCATGTTGGCCTGTAACAGTTTGTCTTAAAGCATTAACATTATTCTCACTGTACCTGTGACTAACAGCCAATAACTCTGAACTCTAATGTACTTCATCAAAGGATTAAAAGGAGTAGGAATCAGTACATCACAAAAACAAAAAGGTAAATGCTTCTGAAGAACATTACAAGTGTGCTGTACTCTCTCATAGCAGCTCTAAAACAGGGCTCATCTTGAAGGCCTCCGATACTTTAAACTGCATGAATTAGCATCGCAGCTAGTTGACCTTTCCTCACTCGTAGCTCGTCTACTCTCGTTTTAAATCTCCGCATCTCCCGACAGAAGAACGCCACGGCTGCACCTTCATAATAAACCACTAATTCTTCAGCTACAAATGTCACTTAAGTATTTAATGATCGATCACTGGCTTATTACCTTCTAACACCAAGGGGAAGCGAGTCAACCGTCTTCTAAAATTGTAATAGTCTTTCTTTCCAACAATCAAACAAGTCTGCCATTACAGACAAAGACATTCTTATGACTTGTACACCTTTTTATACCAGGCGCCATGTTCAAAAGTTTCCCCCCCCAATATGACTTAATCATAAGTATTTAGAGCCGATAATCGGAGGATGACAAAGTCAATGTAATGTTTGAAGTGTATCAGTGTTACAGGAAATGAGTGCACATGGTTACAGCTTGCCTCTGTGAGAAGTCTGCTGAGATCAAGGCCCTACTTGGATAGATTTCGGTGAAGTTCATGGTTTGGGTTCAAATGAACCCTGAAGACAAAATGAGCCGTTGAAATGTTTGGTACACACACACACACACACACACACACACACACACACACACACACACAGGTATGTCATATATACATACAATATGTCACCAAGTGTGTATTCAACAGAAAGATAAATATGTACACACTTTACAATAACAATATTAGTTTTTAAAGACAAACAGAAAAAGGAGCAGGGAGGGTGACTAAGCGTTTGCAAAGAGAAGAACAACTTAATTTTAACCGAAGGGCAGATAAGTGAAGCGTCATTGAGACCCGCTCTCTGTCTAAGAGGTGTGATAAGAAAACGCCTCCGGGTCCTACGGAAGTCAAACGCTTCAGAAACTGACTCCTCACGAATGGTGACGGATACGGGCCATCACGATATCGATCCAAGTAATCGTGATTATGATGTTGGTCGTAGTAGCGCAGCCCTACTGTTTGTTTTTTAATCGATCTGCATGATCTCACAAAAACACTCGGTCGACGCCGGCGATGTGGTCGCCGTGACAACACGCCACGTGCTCCGAGCGGCTCCGGATTTAAAAGTCGGTAAACGGTGCAGCTTGCGTTGTCTGACTGTAAACGAAGGCCCTGCAGTAACATCTGTCACTGAAACAATTCATCAAAATAAACTTCTGATTTTCCACAACACTTCATTCCACTTCCTGTTCACCGGACTCAACCGCTTCCTGCTTTCCAACACGGATGAAGAAGAAATGTTGGCATCATAATTACCGCCCCCCCCCCACACACACACACACACTCAATGATCAACTGCAGCAAAAGAGCCATTTGCTGTATGGAGATCGTTATCATTTGATGCATTAATCTTTGTCTACGTTGCTCCGTCTCCCCTCCCCACTCACATCTGTGGGAGAAGGAATAGGGAAGACAAAGGCCGCACGTCTTTCATACAAGAGAGAGAATTTGAAACTAACCACCTTTAAATGCAGTTGCAACAAAAACAGACTCGGGAACAGTCCGCTGTCTCGTAGTGTTATCTCTCTAACTGTTGTGGAAGATTGAACAGAATGGATGTGGTGTTTTAAAAAGGCTCATTAGCGATCAGGTGATGACAGAAGCTCCTTGAAACTTAACAGATGCACGTCAAGCTCCTTCATGGTTCTCACTACATGCTAACTCTGTGCATGACTCACCACTTCAGTGGTTATGGTAGGACTAGACAAAACAAACATTTGCAGTCGCAGAGCAAATCTCCCTCCACATAAACAACTTCAAGCAGGACTCGGTTCAAATTTGTTTTTCATTCTGTGGTGTAATATATTCTATATTGATTATCCATCCTGCTTACTTGCATGATTACACACCGTTTTCTCAACTTTGAAATCCAAACATGTTGCACCACACAGAATCAGTCCCGATGAGACTTCAGCTTGTTACGTGGCTAAAGATAACGACGCCATGCTACCTGTGAAGTGTGCGGTGCTGGATGCTGCCTGCTGATGGATGATGCAGGACATTGATCGGTGCATCAATGAGGCGATGACGTTGTGTCACCCCAAGGTCCCACAAACCGCTGATGGAGGAATGAGTCTGCATGTTGGAAGCACGCACACATACAGTGGGTACGGAAAGTATTCAGAGCCCCTTTACATTTTTCACTCTTTGTTTCATTGCAGCCATTTGCTAAAATCGAAAAAGTTCATTTTATTTCTCATTAATGTACACTCAGCACCCCATCTTGACAGAAAAAAACAGAAATGTAGAATTTTTTGCAAATTTATTCAAAAAGAAAAACTGAAATATCACATGGTCATAAGTATTCAGACCCTTTGCTGTGACACTCATATTTAACTCACACGCTGTCCATTTCTTCTGATCCTCCTTGAGATGGTTCTACTCCTTCATTGGAGTCCAGCTGTGTTTAAATAAACTGATTGGACTTGATTAGGAAAGGCACACACCTGTCTATATAAGACCTTACAGCTCACAGTGCATGTCAGAGCAAATGAGAAGCATGAGGTCGAAGGAACTGCCCAAGGAGCTCAGAGGCAGAAATGTGGCAAGGCACAGATCTGGCCAAGGTTACAAAAGAATTTCTGCAGCACTCAAGGTTCCTAAGAGCACAGTGGCCTCCATAATCCTTAAATGGAAGAAGTTTGGGACGACCAGAACTCTTCCTAGACCTGGCCGTCCAGCCAAACTGAGCAATCGTGGGAGAAGAGCCTTGGTGAGAGAGGTAAAGAAGAACCCAAAGATCACTGTGGCTGAGCTCCAGAGATGCAGTAGGGAGATGGGAGAAAGTTCCACAAAGTCAACTATCACTGCAGCCCTCCACCAGTCGGGGCTTTATGGCAGAGTGGCCCGACGGAAGCCCCTCCTCAGTGCAAGACATATGAAAGCCCGCATAGAGTTTGCCAAAAAACACATGAAGGACTCCCAGACTATGAGAAATAAGATTCTCTGGTCTCTGATGAGACGAAGATTGAACTTTTTGGCGTTAATTCTAAGCGGTATGTGTGGAGAAAACCAGGCACTGCTCATCACCTGCCCAATACAATCCCAGCAGTGAAACATGGTGGTGGCAGCATCATTGCTATGGGGGTGTTCTTCAGCTGCAGGGACAGGACGACTGGTTGCAATTGAAGGAAAGATGAATGCGGCCAAGTACAGAGATATCCTGGAAGAAAACCTCTTCCGGAGTGCTCAGGACCTCAGACTGGGCCGAAGGTTCACCTTCCAACAAGACAATGACCCGAAGCACACAGCTAAAATAACAAAGGAGTGGCTTCGGAACAACTCTGTGACCATTCTTGACTGGCCCAGCCAGAGCCCTGACCTAAACCCAATTGAGCATCTCTGGAGAGACCTGAAAATGTCTGTCCACCAACGTTCACCATCCAACCTGACGGAACTGGAGAGGATCTGCAAGGAAGAATGGCAGAGGATCCCCAAATCCAGGGGTGAAAAACTTGTTGCATCATTCCCAAGAAGACTCATGGCTGTACTAGCTCAAAAGGGTGCTTCTACTCAATACTGAGCAAAGGGTCTGAATACTTATGACCATGTGATATTTCAGTTTTTCTTTTTGAATAAATTTGCAAAAATTTCTACATTTCTGTTTTTTTTTCTGTCAAGATGGGGTGCTGAGTGTACATTAAGGAGAAATAAAATGAACGTTTTTCAATTTTAGCAAATGGCTGCAATGAAACAAAGAGTGAAAAATTTAAAAGGGCTCTGAATACTTTCCGTACCCACTGTATATAAATACACAAGTACACAAGTTTCATTACATTACATACTGCTTTGAATACATGCTGAGTTCAGGTTAATTTGCACTTTACATGCAGTACACTCTGTTTGTCTCACTTGTTTTCTTTTCAGTGAGGTGTTTTTGCGCTGTGCTATCTTGATGTGTAAATAAGCTTAAACTTAAAAACGTCTTCTAAAACTAACGGAAATCTCTATTTTAGTTTCACTCTAGCGTGAGAACACGGAGAAGGCTAATGATCATAATCCTGAAAATGTTGAAATTGCTGGTTAACCACAAAAGCCTGAAGGCAGCTCAATACACACACACACACACACACACACACACACACACACACACACACACACACACACACACACACACACACACACACACACACACGCACACAATGATCACAAAGACAAAATAATCGCTTCAATTTCACATCTCTCTCTTTCTCTCAGAACAAGATTACATTACAGCGTGGTTTTGATGTCTGCCCGGGAGGTTGAGGTCCAACGGTTCGGGAAAGTTTTTATGATGCACTCCTCGAAAGTTTGGACTCATGCAGATGCTAAATACAAGCTCTCTTTTACCGTGATGACTTTGCAAAGTAATTCACATCACATCACGCTGTCCGTCTGCTCAGAAAAATATTCTGCCCTCCCATCTAAATGGAAATACATCTCAATCACCACAGCTCTTTTCTTCCATTGCATTTCATCTTTTTTTTTTTTTTCCCTCCCGTTGGCTTCATTTTCTTTCCGTCTTCCTCACCGCCGCCGTTACAATGTTTCCTTCAACAAGGCCGAACGGCATCCGTGTCTACTTTCCTCAATAACCATTTGTTCAAAGTGAGCATGAAGAGCTCGCGGACGACTTCTTTTCTGACAGAAAACGGTCAAATCGTGTCAAAGCACAGATTGTTAAGGCAAATGATTTCATGTTGTTCTTAACGTGGCTGCTGCTCGAGAGCGTCAAGAGGCTGCCTGGTAACTTAACAGTTGCTGGTGTGATTCCTGCACCAGGTATGCAGGTCTGGTGGAGCATTAAAGGACTTCAAGTAGCAAAGGTTTTCATGTTATAGTTCTGGAAAAAACCTCAGAAACGGGAATACAACATTATTGAATATTTATCAAATATTGTACTCGCTTATTGTCGAATCTCAGCAAAAAAATGTAATATTTCCGTACTTCCGCCGTTCCATGTGTTCAAAATAGCACACATTGTGCAACAACATGTGTAAATGTTGAAATTTTGGAATCCTCGTCTGAAATCTCTGTACTAAAACCTCTCTAACTTTTGAATGCTTCACTTTATCAAAGTACAAATTTGCAGAGAGACTCTTCACATATTGTGCTATGATGTGGGAGAGGTTTAAAGCTTGGATCTACATCATTTCTAAAAAAAAAATATCCTGAAATTGCTTCTTTTTTTTTTTTAGGCGGAAATAAATGTCAATTTGTGCTGTGTGCCATCTTAATGTACTCTTAACCAGTAACATATATACTGATATTTTACATATCTGAACAAATCTCACAAGTGTTAGGGTTATTTTAATACCAAAACTATTAAAATAGCTCTTACAGTTGCAAAATTATACTCATTTTAGTATGGGTATGCTATTTTCGAGCGGAGGCCTAAAAATAGGTCCAGGGTTTATAGGAGGAGAACTTGACCGGGGTTTCTATCTAAAAACGTTAAAAGACATTTCTCATCTCATCTTGATGTTGAAGTCTCCTTCAGTGGAGCGGCTCCGTATGCAAGAGTGAAGGATTACACCAGGAGCATATACATGACCATAGTTTAATCAGTCCCACACCGACAAATCAGTTTACTTTCCTTTGAATCAAACCTTATATTTTGGAATGTGTACGACCGTAGTTGCTATAATTCAGCTTACAGGGAAAGACTCAGAGTTTGGGCTAATATGTCTTATCATTTATTCTTAAAACTGTGAACATGTTTGCATGCTTGATGTATATACAAATCAATATCTTTTAAACAGGCTCTGGTTTAGTGCTTGCAAGTGACATTTTCCCTCTCCACATGCGCAGGCTGAAGGAAAATGTGTGTTTAGTGTTGTGTGTCAGTCTGGCCTGGATTCACTTTGTCTGAATACAAAAATCTTTTTTTTTTACTGGTGTCCAACACAAACCTCATATCTCCAATTGTCTTTTTTTTCGTTTTTTATTAGCTTAATAATCAAATTTGCATTCTCCTGAAAGAAAAGTGATCATGGCTCGAGTGTAAATTAAGCCTTGTTTTGGCATTTCAAGAGCAAAAAAAAAAAAAAAAAAAATAGTACTAAAGCAGCGGTTGCATTTCTCCGTGCTGAATGTATGAGGTGTGGCCGGTAGTCTGGAGGTTTTACATTCTGGAGTGTTCCGGGGGTGCTGGTGTAATGGGATCATAGAGGTCGGGGCCCTGGGGGGCCCTGCAGGCACGCTCCCTCTGCTTCACCAAACATCCTGGAATACATCCCGCCCGCTAGTTAAATATGACATACTGGCCGAATGACTTATCTACATGTGAGCGCGTTCAAACAACGCACACGTGCACACGCGTAAATATCACCGAGTCACTTGCGAACATATTTTGCATGCATACGCACGCAGAAACACCGTCGCTCTCATTCCAGCGCACCACCGCCCTCTAGATGAGACCGTCGATGCAGTGTAGAAAAAGTAAATATCAAAAACTGTTTTCCATCAGCTGAAGGAACAAATGAGCATTGAATTCTTGATGGCGAACTCTCAGGGTCATCAAGGAAGGAGGAGCTTTCAGGGTCATCAAGGAAGGAGGAGACGTGCCGGATCAAGAAGAATTAACTGAAGTCCAGATTTGACAGGATAAGATAAAAGCTTTATTAATTAGTGTGCCATAAAGATTACGACAAAAGACTAACAAAAAACAATAGAAATATGAACAATAGATTAGATTTGAGGTATTTGGTCATGTAGAAGTACACTGAGGGTGTGGTCACTACACCGGGTCATCAGCAGTAGATGTGGTTTCCAGGTGCAAAAGACGTAAAACTTTCAGAACTTTCCAGCAGAGGTCAGTCAAAAATGATTTTCCGCTTAGTATTAAGCTACTCTTTAAAAGTTCAATTCAAGTCGTATTGTAGTTTATTTCTGAGTGGTACACTGGAATGTGTACTCACATTCATTTAGACGAGGTTACACGTTACATAAGTCACGATCTTCAGAGCGTCGTTTTTGTTGTAATAATGAGATAGAATGTTAAAAGTTGTTATCTTGTTATAACTGGATGAACACATGTTTGAGCTCAGCTAATGACAGAGATTCTGTAACTAGGAAACTATGCAAATCAAAACGTCACCTGAAGCTCATTACAGCATCCGGCCTATTGGTGCGCATGTAAAATGATGACGGGGCGACACGTGGAGCAGAGGGCCCCGTGAGGGCAGGTAAAGAGGAGCTACTTTGATGATTGAATACACACTTCTCGAAGAACTCTAGTTCTTAATACTAGTACAGGAACCACCATGAGACCGATGCCAACACTGAGTACGATATCACAAGAGGATTCCTTATTGTCGTAATAATATCACAACTCACCGCCGTTAAAAGAACATTGTACACGATGAGGAAAAGAAAAGCATTGCTTTACGGTCCTCTACTGTATATTTAAGTCACGTCCCGCTCTGGTTCTATTTCTCCGTCTTTCAACACGGACACCCCTCTTCCATTTCTACCACGCTGCAACAATGCCATTTTCTCTCCCCTTTGCCATTCTCACTCTGCCTTGTTCCAATAAAGTCCTACATGCTTTCTAGCTCGACTAACTTATCTTGTAGCGGATTCAGCGCCCAGGGTCAATTTCCCTCCAAATGAGAGCATTATCTGCGACAAGCTGTCCCTGATATAAGCCAATGCCCCTGCCGGCTTCATTTGTTTCAGGCAGACAAACAGAAGGCTAAAAACTCTCCCTGTGTTTTGTTGCCGCTGCCTGATTGCTCTATCAGACTGTGTTGCTTTTTCTTTTTTTTTCTGTTTGCTGGTCTGAGGCGTCATAAGGAAGAGCCAGCAGAGTGGACGATGCCTCGGCTCACGTCTAAAAGGAGTGAGGGAACGAGGAAGAGAAGGACGAAGGAGGAGTAAAGGGAGCAAAGGAGGAGGAGAGGACAGTAGCATGACGAGGAAATAATGTAGAAAAAAGATTTTAATATATATCTATATCTATATAACTATATATATCTATATCTATATATCTATATCTATATCTATATATCTATATCTATATCTATATATATATATATTAGATTTTTTTCTTTCCAATCAATAAGAATATACTAACCCTGGTATACCGTCTCAAAGAGATATATAAGCAAAGTCCAAATACGTTGGATTTTCCCACAATGCAACTCAATACTATACATTGTCAGAGCCATAGCTTGTAATTCAGGCTTTCCATTTGTTTTGCTTTTTTTGTGAGCCACAGGAATTATTATGTCGACACAATATTTTACAAATAAGTACATGTAATCATAGGATAGTTATTCTAACCACAGTTATTCCATAATCACCGGATGGCGGTTATTTGAGCAGGTGCAGCAGTGTGTTTGGCAGCTCCAGGCAGAGTGATGCTGGAGGTTTGTTTTTTTGCTTCCACACAGTTTTCCTATTAGACAATTCACATGGAGCTACTTGGATGGAAACGTGTTGTTATAAGAGAGCAGTGTGTGTCCTGTTGGAGTTACCTCACGGTACGAGTGAAGAGAGAGAGAGAGAGAGAGAGAGAGAGAGAGAGAGAGAGAGAGAGAGAGAGAGAGAGAGAGAGAGAAAGACAGACGGTGGATGCACTGAGCAGTCAGGTTGTGGTGGAGCGTTGAAGAATTCAGCATTAAACTGTTTATCACAATGATTCGTGTGACAATGGATCCTCAACCAGAATGTGATGACTGACGGCCCTGACTAAAACCTGAGACGAGCAACAAATACCCAGATCCAAAGAGTGAAAGCATCACTTCTTGTGCTTGATGATTGTTGGGGGGGGGGGGAGGTGTGAATGCAGGGACAGATGGCAGAGAGTGACTTGTGGTTTTGACTTTAGGATTATTGGTCTCAGTCTGAGCTTTAGCCTGCTGGGAGGCTGTGAACACTAAAACCCTCTCATCACCCTCCTGTTACCCCGGCGGAAAAACGTAACCGCGAATAAACAACGGGTGATTTATTTTCAACTTGTTTTCGCCACGGAACGATTCTGAAAAAGTAAAAGATCATGCGCATGATAAAAGTTAATATTCAACCAAGCGAGTTGAAGCGAGGGTCTCCCCCAAAAATGTGTAATATTCTTCTGAAAACAAAACCCTAAGTACCCAAACAAAAAAGCAATCTATTTATTAGAATAGCAGAATTATTGCTTCATTACACTAAACAAGCCGAAAGAAAACAAATAGACACAAAGGTGAGGGAGGGGCCAGAGAGAGAGCGTCTTATGTATCGTATTTAAATAGCTCCAGGCTCAGAGTGACAGTCCATTACTCCTCAGGATTAGCGATATTGGTATAAGAATATAGATTTAATCACCTCAGTCAACTCAGTTAATTAGTTCAAACACACGTCGCGGAACACCGACGACAGGAAAGACAGACACTGAACAAATATCAACAGTGACCAGTTCACTCCCCGTCACACCGACATCATCCCAATCACAATACAGTTCACTTGTATATGTGCACGCACACACACACACACACACACACACACACACACACACACACACACACACACACACACACACACACACAAACGCAAGCGCACACACACACACACACACACACACACACACACACACACACACTATGAGGCAAAGGAGAGAGACAGAGATGGATGGAGAAAGTAGGCAGAAAAAAAGATTAAAAATGGGGTAAAAATTCTGTGGAATTTTAACATCGATAAATCACAATTAGACTATTATTAGTATGAAATTAACGACTGCTGTCAGTGTTTCCAAAAATGTTCTGCTTGAGACCGCTCAACACGGAGCAATGTGGGAACGCAGTCTCTCGTCAACTATTTCATTCTAATCCTTTCTTGAGACGTGGTTCAGCTCGACAGTATTTCACCCACACTATTGAAATGAAGGAGATGTTTTGAGTCCTGATGACTAGTTTGCTGACCATGATGAGAACCTCTCTGACCAGACCCGCCAGCCTCGGTCCTTCTCCGGTCTGCGCCAGTTTACCGAGGCTAAGCGACCCGGGTGGAGCGGCTCCACTGACTGGCAATGAACCCTCACGTCCAGCCCGGTACTGTGCCGGGCCCCGCGAGGTGGCGGCCCCGTGCCATTACATCAGGTAGAGCATGACGGGCCTTAATGCGTGCCAAGACGCTCGCTGGCAAGCTTCCCTTCCTCCCGGCTTCACTTCAGGAGAGGGCCCTGGTCTCTAATCCCAGGTCACGGGGGCTTTTTGTCCAAATCGCCATTCAATAAAAGGTATTGTAATGTCTCTTGGTCGGACCTCACCCTGAGAGAGAGAGAGAGAGAGAGAGAGAGAGAGAGAGAGAGAGAGAGAGAGAGAGAGAGAGAGAGAGAGAGAGAGAGAGAGAGAGAGAGAGAGAGAGAGACGGAGGTATTCCTGGCACGTCCGACTGGGAGGAAACCACAGAGCGGACCCAGAACAAGATGGAGGGATTACAAATCCCATCTGGCCCGGGGATGCCTCGGGATCTCCGATGAAGAGCCGGAGGATGTGGAGGAGGAAAAGGACTTACGGGCTGCTTTGCTTAGCCTGTTGCTACCATGACCTGGATAAGCTGCGGAAAATGAATAGAAGGATGGACGGCTAAATGGATCAAATGCTGAAAGTGCATAAAGCTGCAGTTCCTTTTGTGATATGCTGGCTCTAAAACAACGGAGTCCCATGGAGTCTAGAAAACAACATCATCTCTCCTGATCTAACGTTTTAAATCTTCATTACACGCATCTCCACACAATCGCTTGTTCACTTGTGTTTTGGTAAAAAAAGTTATTGTTCCTAATAGGAACCTTTAGCAGTGATATTTAATGTCAAAACATGCAAAGAGCTTTACAAAAAAAGTGTTTGAAATAGTAAAAAAGGAATGTAAAGGTTGTAGGAGGACTAACGAGCATTTTGACAGAAAAAAAATCCAAATGCCACGAACGGCAAAGTTATCATCTTTGTGGAGGATTAATAAAGAGTGGAAAGGGAGGATCATGACAAAAGCAAGGACAAGAAGAGATGGAAGAAAAGAGAAATGATGGGAGAGAGAACAAGTGTAAAGGAGAAAGAGAAAGGAGGAAGAAAGATGAAGGAATAACAGATGATTGTGCTCAAAAGGAGGGTGAGACAGCAAAAAGCACGGGGGAGAAAATCATGTGGCAGGGAGAGGACAAAGGGAAGTGGGGAGCCATAGAAAGTGCGTGAAGGAAGAGGGGAGGAAGGATGGAGGAAAAGAGTAATAAAAAGATGAGGCAGCAGAAAATGGAAGGCAGGGAGGGAGGGGGGGCTGAATGGATGGGGTGTAAAAAAAAAAAAAAAAGGTGAAGAAGCAGAAAAGAGGAGGGAAAGGATTAGAGGGAAATGGAGTGAACGGGGCTGGAGGGCGACATGACAGAGAAAATAGCAGACAAGAAAAAATATTTGGGAAAACTAGATGAAGACAGCGAGTGAGTGAAGATGGACAGAAGAGGAGGGAGGGAGGGAGGGAGACAGAAAGAGACGACGACGGATGTGTCTGAGAGAGAATATAAAGGAGCATTACAGATCTAAAAAGAGGAACGACACCGACTGTGTGAGAGACGGGGTCAGTGAACGAGAGAAGGACAGAGAGGTAAAAAAAGAAAGAGAGAAAGAGGAAGACGAGCATACGGGAGGAGAGAAACAGAGACTGATGGTGTGTGAGAGGGGGGGGGGGGGGGGGGGGAGGGAGAGTAAGGTATATTGCAGGACTAAGTGGCCAGAGCGCAGTCTGCCAAATATAAAAATCAATAGACACTATCTCAGTCCGACCCCCTACTGCTGAATCCATCAAAAAAATTTAACGATCCCTCAGTAAAAGATGCAGCAAGGCAGCACACACAACCTGGGGGAGTGTGTGTGTGTGTGTGTGTGTGTGTGTGTGTGTGTGTGTGTGTGTGTGTGTGTGTGTGTGTGTGTGTGTGTGTGTGTGTGCTTTAAGGACAATATACTGTATGTTTGCATGTGTACACTGAAACAGAGAGGTGTGTGTGTGAATCCGTTTGTTAGCCTCACTGTCAACATGACAGGGCTATGTATCTGAAAGTGTGAGTGTGTGTGTGTGTGTGTGTGTGTGTGTGTGTGTGTGTGTGTGTGTGTGTGTGTGCGCGTGTGTGTAAGCTGACAGGCGGTTTATGCCAGAAGTCATTTCCAGGTACATAAGCTAAAATGTTGCCGCCATTTTATGGACTTGCAGTTGTGTTGATGTTGTCAAGGTCTCTTAGTCCGCCTGAAACACACACACACACACACACACACACACACACACACACACACACACACGGCCTCTTGGCTGCTGCACACTAACTTTTGAGAGTGAATATGCAGACAGGGAGAGAGGACGTGTGGGCGGACATGAGACAGACAGAAAACATGAAAGGTGGTTAAGGATGGAAGGACACCTGGGGGGGGGGGGGGGGAATAAAAGGGGAGAGGATGCAGGACACTGGGGAAAGGAGGAGAAGCGAAGCGGGTGGAGTGTCAAAGAGAAAAGTTAGCTGGTGGGGTGAATAAGACGGATGGAGGGAGGGACATGGGAGGACGAGAGACACGGGGAGAGAGGAGTGTAAATTTGCATAGGGGTGAAATTGAAGTAGCTTTGAAAGGCAATTCAGCTAAATCAATTTGAAGTCCTCTATTGAAGGACTAGGGGGTATCTAAATAACTCAGGCAATCTTAGAGGTCCACACACACACACACACACACACACACACACACACACACACACACACACACACATTTCATCCAAGGCAGCATTAACGTGCACACCCTCCCCCACAGATGCACGTTAGCACATTAGTCTCTAAACTTGTTGGAACATTCAAAAGAACACGTCCAATTTAGTGTGCACACACACACACACACACACACACACACACACACACACACACACACACACACACACACACACACACACACACACGCCAGTAAGCACACACATGAACACCAGAGAGCCGTCATGTGGTTTGAAGAAGCAGGATGTGTCTGCAGCTAACTAACATTAACGCATATTTAATGATGGTAATAACGCAAATCGGTGAGTTCACTACCTTTATTCAATCACAGTTGGGCTTTATTCTATTTTTTAATTGTTTCATCGATGTCCATTACGTCATTATCGTTCCCTCTATGAAGCTCCCCTTTGTCTACTATTTGATATAAAGGTATATTTTTATTAAGCATATTAATCACTGGATTCTTCTGGAGGAAGAAGAACCACTATGTGAGCAAACATCTAAAATCAGGCAATTTCCTATAGATGAGGTTCTTCAAGTAATGATTTTTTTAAATCACTTCATTATTGGACAGTGACCCAAACGTCTCCTCAAAAGAAAGGGTTGGCTGACGTCATCATTTGCCAACAATATTTCTTGTAGGTCCGCCCCCCTGTTCTAATACAACTCCTATGATTCCATCTTGTTCTTAATGACTTATATTATGTTTTTTTATTGTGAAGCACTTTGTAACACTTGTTTTTGAAACGTAAAACATATATATATTAATTAATCCGTCGCTTAGGTCTTAGTTGATTCAGATTTCTTTAGATTTTGTCATTTGTTGTGCTTTTTTTCCTGCTGAATGACTTATTTCCAAGAAACGTATGAACACATCCCTGGTAAACGCAAGATATCAAAGTGTCAAAACGCTCTTTGAAAAAGAAGCCGCAGCTGATGGGAGTTATTTTAAGTTACACACCTATCTACGTTACAATGTAACCGAATGGTGCAGTACATGACGGACCCGTGAACCTCAAACAGGATCTTTTCCTGACCTAGCTGTGACGACCCCTCCCTTCCACTAGAGGTCTGTGTCCTCTTTGCTGTCTCTTTGTCTTTCAGGATGTTAATCGGCCACTGATGAAGCAACACCTGAACACGCCTCCTTTGGTCCCAGCTATGAAGGCTCCTCCTCTTCTTTGGTTGGCTCCTCCTCTTCTTTGCTGCTGCTGCTGCTGCTTTCTTTTGATCGTTAGTTTAGTTTGCTTATTTGTTCTTTCTGGTTAAAATGACTTGATGGTGAACAGGAAGAGCCGCTCTGCATGCCAGGAATATCTCTGGATCTCTATCAGATCTACCTGCTGACCAGAACCCTCCTCTGCCTGCCACAGATACAGATGTTCTGAAATGTTCTACTCAGATGTTTCCCTATGACTGCATGAAGGATTCCGTCTCTTCCAAATGTCCCCCTTTGTAATGTTTCACACGAGGAAGTATTTAGTCCCTCGTCTTCTTGTACCGATTGGTTAAACTTATTGCTCTTCTAGTATTTATTGAATTATGAATACATATTCATATAATCATGAATATATATTTGTTTCATTAAACCGAGCCACTTATTCGAGTCTATAAATATTTCATGTCAAATCTGTGCACCAGTTCCACCGAACGCGTCTGTGTTTGCCGTTGAAGTGATTCCGATTGGCTGATGAGTTGTGGGAATTAGCGGCATCAAAACTACAACAATTTTCATTAAGCCGTCCTCACATCACAAGCATGATCGTCTTTTACATTCATTTTAATATCACCAGCATCATTTGATTGTCAGTCAGTCCCCCGGGAGAATAAATCATCCAATTTACGCCAAGCTAATGGGCGGGATTTTAATGAGAGCTGCCAGCGTCCCTCTCTGTGTTATTCCAACAGCTATTCATCTTTTCTTTTCTTTTCTACCAACACTCGTTTTGTTCTGCTGATTGCTATTCCACAGGGGCTATTCTACTCACTTACCCGCACACAAAGAAACACTCATATACTGTACAGCCACCACCCCACACACACACACACACACACACACACACACACACACACACACAGACTGTTCATCATCAAAGCGATGCTATGTCAGATTAGTACTGAGGAATGAGAGCTGTGGGACTAGAGGATATAATGGGCTGAGGTTGTAAACAGTGGGACTTCATGTCACTGTATCATACAACATCCGCTGCAAGCAATCTCAGCAGGAATCAATTAGGAATACTTAAGTAGGTAATAATCTGTGATCCTTTCACATAAATACGCTCATTTACAAAACATAAATTAACAGATATTCAGCCAATACCACATGTCACAATGACTGTTATTCATAGTAACCACGGGAACTGAAAAGTTAGCATGAGCACCGACGACTGCCGAGGTGTAATCGGCTCGTTGAGATGCTTTTCATACACCGGTGTTGACTATTTGTGTTTGTTCTGCTGCATCTGCTGCATCTGCCAGTTCCTACCAACGTCATTCATTCATGCATCGCATCCTTCAAAATCTGCTTTAGTCGAAAATTGCACACCACAGCGCTGGTCGGTACAGCGGTTTATCCGCTATACCACTTTTGATTTCTCGTACAGTGTTTGTGTTTCTTATACACCTCTGAACCTGAGCATGCTGGGTAATGCTACAGCTGCTAGCTAGTAGCACAGCGGTCTGTAGAGAGCTTGGGTAAAAAAAAAAAACAGAAAAGAGATGTGGAGGATGAAGAAAGAGAGACCGGCGAGAACAGCTGTGTCTGCTGTTTGGAAGTTCTTTTGTTTTTTTTAAAAACCTGAGGTAGCCACTGTTGCTAACACTAGCGATGTCCGTTACCTCAGTACAACACATGCTGGAAGACGCAGGGTGCGATCGGGGATCACAAGGTACAGCCATGAGGCTGTGGTGCTCTACTTGTGACCGACGGTCTCAGCTCAGCGCAGAACATTCTGACAGTATGAGGTCGACATCCACCGTTTACAGATTTCATCATAATTAAGCTGAATAGCTGGCTTTGAGAGTTTGTTTAACATCCTCAGTATGAGTTGACTGAGCTCATCCTGTTCAACATTCACACACACACACACACACACACACACACACACCTGTACTGCTATGACCTGTGCACATAGATAAGATGTCGTACGGTAGTTTAAAATGTGGTGTCATTAAAAGGCGTCTGGCTCGATAAGAAACAGACGAGATTTATAAAAGAAACTTGTTTTGGTCTTGCAGCAGAAAGACAGCATTTTGTAAATCCACAAACCACGACACCAACATAACCTATCCGCGGTTGACAATAGATGCAGTGTTGATGTTGTTGATGGGATGCCGTTGGCTGGATGAGGCCATCATCGTCATCAGGAGGGGGAAGCGGCTCCTAACTGAGGCGATGAAGGGTAAGTGAACCAGAGCGGAGCCGCCTCTTACATTTTAAACAGACAGAACGATAATAGAGCAGGTTAGCATATGAATCACAGGAGCCAACTTTCATCTGTGCTTAGCATTAGAATATTGATTATCAAACTGTTGCCATTGAAGCAAAACTAGGAGGTATGGATCACTGATTAGTGTTCAATGACACCAGATCAGTGGCTCGAGGACAGCGCAGCTATACGGCGCAAAAAGTCCACCAGGTTATGAAAAGTTATGGCGCACCTTTAAGATGTTGGCAGCCAAATACGGCGGCTGCATTGATTTTGTACATCTCGGTTTTGATTTAAACTTTCATCCGAGGCTGTGTTGAGCCAGTGAAGCAGCTGAACACAGTGGCCCACTTAAGTGCACAGTCAGTGCTACGGTAAGCAGTGTGACACAGTCTCTTCCTCTCCCAGCCAGCGTCTCATTACGACCCTGACAGATGCAGCATTTAAAACGCTTCGCCGATTGTTCGGGACCCGGTGCATGGGCGTGTGTGCGTGTGTGTGTGTGTGTGTGTGTGTGTGTGTGTGTGTGTGTGTGTGTGTGTGTGTGTGTGTGTGTGTGTGTGTGTGTGAGAGCCCTTCCAGATGACTTAAAATAATTCGACAAACTGCCTCCCTATATTTCCAAGAATGTGATGACAACTGCTACCATCGACTCTCTCCCCGTCCCTCTGCTTTGGACCTAAGTTATGTCTCTTTGTCTCTGCTCATACATAAACACACACACACTGGATACCAGTAAATCTAACTAATCCGCCTCAGCAGCATTTCATTACAGCGCTGACACACAGGGTAAGTGTGTGTGTGTGTGTGTGTGTGTGTGTGTGTGTGTGTGTGTGTGTGTGTGTGTGTGTGTGCTCTTCTGTCTGTTGTATATTGATGTTTGTCTGTTCCACGCATGTGTGAATGTGTATGTTTGCATCTTCCAACCTTGTGTGATTTCAGTATATGTCTAGCATGTCCCCTTGTGTGTTTGTGTGTGTGTGTGTGTGTGTGTGTGTGTGTGTGTGTGTGTAGGTGTGTAGGTGTGTAGGTGTGTGTGTGTGTGTGTGTGTGTGTGTGTGTGTGTGTGTGTTTCCTGCCCTGCTTCCTGGCCTCTGTTAAAGGGGATATGTACTACCAGCTTTTAAATTAGTCAGGCATCACTGCAGGCATAATACACACACACACACACACACACACACACACACACACACACACACACACACACACACACACACACACACACACACACACACAGTGAGCACTGGTGAATAACAATAGAGACAGGGAAAATGCTTGCCTCTCCAAATGGTTAGAGGGGCGATGAGAAGCAGGGGGGGGGGGGGAGAGAAACGTGTGACGATGACAACATGAGAGGAAACGGGAGAGCGATATTTCAAATGAATAAAATCATTAAGAAAAATAGTTTGACATCCACATTTGATCGTGGATTAGTTGGGTCTATTTCTTCAGCTTGTGAAGCTCAATGAACTGCAGGAAATGCCTCCTTCATTTCTGGAGAAAACATTTGGAAGGTGGAGGAAGCAGAGAAAGGTGCTTATTTGAGGCACATCTGATCAAATATCATCCTCTTTATTTGTAGAGGAATCGTAGCTCAAAGTAAAAGCATTATCAAAGAAGTTTTATTTCATTTATCTGATTAACTATTGGTCAATGGAAGTAATCATCGACAGATTAATCGATTATCCAAATAGTCGTCAGTTGCAGCCTTGGTTGGCTTTTTGGTTCTCTTGTCCTCCATTTACTCCTCTTCATCTCTTTCTTCCTCACTCTCTCTTTCTCCTACCCTTGACTCCTTCACAGTGAAGCTGTGTGATGCTCTCCCTCCCTGCCTCATCCCTTATAATGAAGTTTTATGTTTTTTTCCATATAAATTTTAAGTCACAGAGTCACAGGTGTGTGTGTGTGTGTGTGTGTGTGTGTGTGTGTGTGTGTGTGTGTGCTTGCGCATGCATGCCTGTCTTGTCGATTGGATTATACTGTAGTGGGCCCCTATTTTTAGTGCAGCACACAGGGAGGATGGAGAGTTCAGCAATCCAAACATCGGTCTTGATATCGCCGTGCAGTCACCTTGAAATCAGATAATCCGGCAGAGGAAAAATGGGAATACTTCCTCTTTCATTACTTCTGTCTGTCTTTTATTATAGGTTCCCAAAAGAGTGAGAGGCATAGTGACACAGGACGGGGCCCCGTCACTGACATGATATAGCCTTTTTAGGATTACAATTAAATATATTAAAATGCATATTATAGTTGCTACTATCTACAGTGTCTGAATCATTTGGTGCTTTAAGTCCTTTGACTTCTACACCACAGCTCCAGTCCAGACGTCCCATTGCTCAGCCCCCCCCCCCGGTGCTCTTCTCTTGAGCCACAGCTATCTTCAGGCTCACTCTGCTGCTGGACGGCTGTGCCTTTCATCTTTCCCTGAATGCCCCAAAAAGCTGAGAGCTGGGGGCATTGGACTGCCACTGCCGCCACCCCCCCCCCCCCCCCCCCCCCCCTGCAACTTCTATGGGCAACCCTGCACTCCAGGTTGCTTCCAGACCTTTAATTGAACAATCCAGCATGTCGCAAAAGACTGCTTTCAATGTGACGGCGACCTTCCCAAGGCGCTCCCAGCTCCTGCGGGACAACATGCCTGGCGGATGCAGGCGGTGGTTTTCTTAAAAGGAACATATGCTGAAGGACTTTCATTTGTTCATCTGCAGCCCTCTGCAGAGGACAGGCTCCCTACAGACCAAAGGGTTTCAAAGACTGAAAACGTGGGTCCCTCTTCGGACAAAATCAAGACCACCGGGCCGGACTTATCCTGCCACCATCTGCAGCTCCTCTCTCCTCCAGCCCAGAGGCAGCCCATGTGCTCCAGGGTTAGAACATTTAGCTCATGTTCCCGTCTCGTCCTCGAGTGAGGAGGCGATGTTTGATCGGATTCAGATTCACACGGTCCAGCCCAAATCCCCCTCGTCGACATGAAGGAACCCATGGCATCGCGCCGCTGCTCTGGACTCTGCAGAGAGAGCCTGCTTCTCCTTCCCTTTAGTGGAAATAGAGTAGGAAGATTCTGCCGGCGCTAAATCGTCTTCCACTTTCTCATTTCTTGTGCTCGTCTTTATTTCAGACTTGTGAACCTTCAAATCAATCAGCTGACATGCAACTCTTTACTGTCATCTTGAACTTACAAGACTCTGGGTGGCAGTTTGTGTTTCGGCAGACTCGGCCATCTTCCTCTGCGAGGCTCGCCAGACATTTGTCCAGAGAAGGACAATTGTTGCTGGAGGTGCTGCAGGTGATTCACACTTTGTGTATATACAATTACAGTACTAAAATTCAGTATTGATTCATCAGCAAATGTGTAAAGAACTGAGAATGCGATCCGGAGTGAGAAATAGATATAAGGGTCCAAAATATATGAAACATGAAAAAAAAAAAAGCAAGCTTTTGAGAAAGAGGAAGGAGAGAGTCCATCGTAGAGCGAGAGGTAGAGTGAATTATTATGGCAGGCAGAGAAGATCACAGACTCCAGACACCCTCAGGACATTTACCCAACACACACACACACACACACACACACACACACACACACACACACACACACACACACACACACACACACACACACACACACACACAGATGGAAGGCGAGGGTGTTTAGTGTGGATGTCTGTATGCGTTTGCTCTGAAAGCTCTGCTCTGAGGGTGTGTACCATGCTGTGTGAGTGTGTAAAGGTGTGTGTGTGTGTGTACCTGCTGTGTTGGTGAGTGTGTAAAGGTGGTTGTGTTCTCGTGTGGACTTGTGTTCTCGTGTGGACTTGTGAATCGTCATCAGTCTCAGCCCAAGAACTGTTCCAATTCAAGAGTCTGCATCGAGCCAAGCACGCTCCAAACGCCCGGATGTGGCTCCGCCCATTTTACCGGGGATGCATCGGAGGTGACTTGTGTGGACTTGGGACAGCCAAATATCCCAGAATGCATTTTGCTCCAGTATAACCAGTAAACCAGTATAACTAGTGAACCACCTGAGCAATGCATGCCACTAGTTTCTCCACACAGGAGGCGTCTTGAAGCTCGTCATTACCAACAAAGGCTTTTCTACGAAGTATTAAACGCATTTCAGAATTCTTTTTCCCTGAGAAACTTCATTTCTGAACGTATTCATTTGGTTTTCTTTGTAAGTATGGATTACTTGTGTTGTTGCCGACATCTGGTGAAAGCTTCACGTCAATAGCACCTTTAGAAATATATTTACCGAGAACAATGGTGACGTGTTCAATACTTATTTTACCCGCTGTATACATATATGTATATATACACATATATAAACTAAATATGACAACCCTGCTTTTTTCGTTTTCATTTAACACATTCATTAATTAACGGCGACAATTATTTTATCGCGCGTTAACGCCGTTTTTTTTTTTTTTTGAACAGATGGAATGAATAAAGGACTAGTAGATATTACCTGTCAGTAAAATACACATCTGCAAATGTGGTATATGTTTCACCAAGTGTTCAGATTTTAAGCTGGTTTGAGGCTGAAAGGACTATTGAAAGAAAACAAAAGAAGTTCATCATTTACTCATTCATACATCCGTCTTTCCTTTTAGGGAACGAGGGAGCGAGCGCTTTGTACTTACTCAGTTTGAAGGTAAATCAAACTACTTTGCCTTAAAATAGGATCCTGTTATTGTTTTAAATGACTCATTCATGAGTGAGCTCACTGCTCTCATGTCACGCTGCATAATGTTCAAAACCAGCAGAGCACTTGACACCTACGACATCGGGCTGAGCAGCGTGCACGCAACAAAAGTGCACGTTCTTTTTTTGTTGTTGAACGTTGAACCTGCACAGACCTTTTTAAGACCAGCAGGATGTTCATCACTTCATATGCACACGGTCATACAGCAGCGCAGGAGCAGCTGATTAGGCATGTTTCCACTTTTGATAAGGACACAGAAATAATAGCCCTGAACAACACACACACACACACACACACACACACACACACACACACACACAAAAGACAAATCCACACGCATGAGCTTAAACTAAATTAGCAGGCTAACAACAGTAAGAGTTCTCCAATCAGGAAAACAAAACACACAGCATCCAGCAGGACATTGGAGTTTCAATCAGTCTTCTCTATGAATACAGAGAACAACAATGAAGCAACAGAGACACTAGAGGTGGAAAAGCAAAGAGATTTTTTAATATGCCTTAATATATAAGAAATTGGAAAAAATAAGAATATATCATAACATGCTTTATGCTTAATTGAGGTGGTAAAGTAGCACATGAAAAAATGTGTTGATCAGACTTATTTTTGGAAGCGACCTTAATGACACAGCTCACGGTGCGTCTGCTTATTTAATTGCCGACTAAGCATTGTTTTGCATGCTTCCGCTCCACCAGAGACACCCTCAGGTTTGATTACAGACGGATGTCAAACCCCAGTGATTCATAAAAACATCAGCGGGAACAAGCAAATCAGAAGGAACATGGAAGTGGTAGAAGGCACGTCGCATCAACTGCCTCAGTGTGAGTTAAATGATCCATCAGAGGTACATGTGCTGGTGCTCAGTGAAATGTGAATCCTATCAAGTCAGTTAGTTCATGTATACGTACACTGATCAACGCTTGTCATTGACATTTCTTAAAACCAGGGATGAAATGGTACTACAGTGAGAGTAAAATGACTACAGCTCAGAAACAAACACTTGTGTGTAGGATTTAAGGGAATCTATGAGCAGAAAAGGAAGAATTGTTGTGTCTACAATACAGCATTTGAGGCAACAATGGAGGCATTTCTGGCATCAGTATCAGAACAAATCTAAAAGACACAGCCTCATGAGAGTATGGGGGGAGAGGGAGAGGGAGGACAGCGGGTGAGAATGGGTGTGAAAATAAAACAACATTTACAGAAAGACGAACAGAGATGAGGCGGGGGGGGGGGGGGAGACACAGAGAGCAACAAATTAGCAGGAAGGACTTCAAGTGTTAAATTAATATTGTTTCCAAATGTCAAGGGAACTAATGTGACGGGGGACAAGCCTCTGTAACATCACAACCAGTCGATGGAAGTATTTTTTTTGGAACTGAAGTTGGAGTGAGAGTGTGTGTGTGTGTGTGTGTGTGTGTGTGTGTGTGTGTGTGTGTGTGTGTGTGTGTGTGTGTGTGTGTGTGTGTGTGTGTGCAGTTGGACATTAAAGCAGGGGTCACTAATAGCATGCATGAGCTAACGTCAAATCACAAATTGTCTCATGAATTTGATTTGAAGGGCTTTTATTTTGAAATGCTTCATCAGAATGTCCTGGTTCTCTCTGAGTGACACCTTGAGGTGGTCTGCTAACAACCTGAGGTGAAATGATTTTGTAACTATGCACCGTTTCCTCCAAACATCAAATCTGAAATTAGACAAACTGTCTCATGAATGAGATTTTGCTACTTATATTATAGTAAGTTATAGTTATAGTAAGCATGTGAACTAGGACCAAATGTTGCATTTTGTTTTACAGGTGATCAAAGCATTTCACAAGCCACAGAGATGCCCGAGCTTCTAGAGCCACAACACAATTTCAGTAAAAAAAATCTTTACTGATGTTGTAAAGTATTTCAACAGCCGGAGTCCGAGTTTAAATTAGTGGTTAATGTTCATTTAAAAAGCAGAGGAATTCACTGTCCGTTTCTATAACGTAGAGCGTTTGATTAACAGGACGTGTTAAGGTGGGACACAGCCAACACTAGTTCGACGCCTAAAACAACAAGTTCAGGGCACAAAAGTCCCAGGATGCATTTCTCGATGAGGGAACATCTGCGTTGTTTACCAGGTACATTTTGTTTTCCCATGACATCTGGCGGCGTCTGTCATCGAGCGGAGCATTAGCAGTAGGGTTATTAACGGCGATGGTGTGGCTCTGAATTTCAGACTTTCACTTTATTTTGTTGCACTGGAGCTTAGAGCATAAAGCCAAGCAGTGCACTGGTAGAAAATGTGCATGCTACATACAACTAAAGACCTGCTGATGAGGGCACATCAGCCTGTGTTTAGGCACGGTCACACCAAACCATTCTTTTCATTATAGTAAATAGGAGGCAGGCAAAGACAGAAAGCGGTCATGATAGAAACGCTCTCTAGAGCTGTACACCAGTAGATTAAGGGTCAATTCTCCGCACCGTGAATATGACATGTCATTGATATTATATTGTACATCACTTTAGATTCAACAGTGTCAGCAAAATGAGTCAAATGTAAAAATGAAAAAGATGGACTGCCTTGTATTGTTGAAATTTAACGGTGGTTTCAGATGGGCCCCGGTGGTCTCATCGGCCCTCAGGCTGCGAGACACAGAGGAGTCGTGAAAAAGAAGAACATCACACACACACACACACACACACACACACACACACACACACACACACACACACACACACACACACACACACACACACACACACACACACACACACACACACACACACACACACACACCAAGAAGAAGTGAAACATTGTAAAAGAGAGGAATAATCATAAGGGAAGCAACTGATATGAGATTTATTGAAGCTGTTCTAATTTTTTTTATGATTTCTTGTAGTACCGAGTATTAAAACGGGCTCCGGTGTTAAATTATTAAAGACAATAATATTGATAAGCTCTGACCTGACAGGTCATTTTATCACTACTTCTTAACTCTCTGGAGTAATTCTTTATCACGCTGCAGACACACACACACACACACACACACACACACACACACACACACACACACACACACACACACCCAACAAGCTGAAGCTAGAGGTGTCTGTGTGTATTCTAACTGTTTGAGTCTTGTGAAGTTAATGCAGGGGATCACATCAGAGGACAGGATGAATGACTGACACCGTCTGTGGTCTTTACTATTAAAAATGTCTCTAATGAATATCATTGATTTTATTGTCAGTTTAGTCACTTAGCTGTCGTGAACACTACTGTTGCAGTTCTGAATTCATTACTTTCATAAATAATATATAAAAAAAGCAATTATTTAGTAATGAAAAAGAACCAATAAGAGTATTGATAAAGAGCCTAAAAGATAACGGGTATCAATAATAGCAGTAGTGTACACTACCTACCAATTATAAACAATTGCCTGATATTACAAGTTGTCCATATCAGCGTAGGTACTGTAATTATACACTCTTTCATACCGAGACACACACAGTATAAATACATGCTTACATGTACACAAACATAAATACACACATGAACATTGACCCCTGTGTGTGTGTGTGTGTGTGTGTGTGTGTGTGTGTGTGTGTGTGTGTGTGTGTGTGTGTGGTAAACGGACTGCTACTGTTGTTGGTGAGTTGTAATGTAAGAGCCTTCTCATGTTTTATGGCCCTTCAGGGCTCTATAGTCTCAGGATGTCATGTTTATGTCCCATCAATATTCCATCACCATGGAGAGCCGTTATCCCCATTAACCCACACATGAACACACACACACACACACACACACACACACACACACACACAAATATAACTAATACAGCCACAAAAAGACATCCAGAAAAAGCTGCAATACAGTGAGTTTGCAAATGCTCAGGCACAAATAAATTCTCAGTGACACTTACCTAAAAATCACACAAACAAAATGCATACACTGCATATTCATGCTTTCCAAATTCATAGATTATTCAAGACATCCTGCAGGCCCACAACTCAAACGCATAAATATACACGACACAAAATACCTCAAAATACAAGGAAAAGCGTCTTTAAAATAACAAATCGAAAGACATTATTCAAAACGTTCAAGAGGGTAATTGCACTGTGCTTAAAAAAGGTCATCCTCTGTTGTAACGGCAAACAATTCCATCAGCGGACCATAATGTTCCCTCACTGCCACTCGATGCAGCTGCTTCCTACGGAGCACAGATGAACCGATGCCAGTCGGCCGTCCACTCTCACACCTGCTCTCCTGCTCTCCTCTGACGTTTCTTCCAACGACATTCTTAACCTCTTCGCCCGCTTCGCTCTTGTTCCGATCAAGACGTGGAATATGTCTTCGTAATGTGGGTTTTAGGAGCAATCTTTGGCCATGTATGTGTGTGTGTGTGTGTGTGTGTGTGTGTGTGTGTGTGTGTGTGTGTGTGTGTGTATATATATATATATATAGCACATTCAGAATACGCGTCTCAAACGACCTCTCGCCTGTTTTATACAAACTAGCTAGTACATCGTCAATTGGAGAATGAAAAAGAAAAACTGGGATATTTTGTCCATGTAAACAAATTCACTGTTACTCACACACACACACACACACGGCTTATTGAGAGAATCAATTGTTTCTAAACAACAAGATGCTTGAAAAGGTAGGAAGCAGAAGAAAAACGAATCATCACCTGTGTGTTAAAAGCAGACCAGTGGGGTTATTCATCCACTTCTGCAGACACAAATTCACTCAAGATTTCCTGGAATTGCAATTATGTCAGACGGTGATGTTAATTGGGACTGCAATGTTTTCTTTTTTGGAACATCAAAGCCAGGTTGAATAACAGAAAACCAGAGGAGTCCAGTTCTTGAGCCGTAAGTCACGATTAATGGCTCACAGTCCGACTTCAAGATGGATGATTAAAGATGAAAGAGGTAGAGACGGACGTATTTTTACATTTTCATTGTAAACCACCGACACAAGTTCACATTTAAAACAATTGTATCGCCATTTTATTAATATTTCCTGTCCAACGCTTGCATATTGATTCAGAGTAATGTTAACTAGCGTGTGTCTGAATGGAAACAGATGTAGCGATTATATATCAACAACACTGCTGTTCTAAAAAGGTCAGACTGCTAAAGATTCTGACAAACAAGACGTCAGCGACGAATCCGCGCCGCTTCATTGATTCTCTGCGCAGACATACGAGTCCACCGTTTGAGTCTCAGCCACCGTCAGCCCAGCGGGTCACAGCTCTGACTCCGTCTGACGGGACGGAGTAGAGGTGTGTGTCTCTGGGTTCTCTCGCTGGTAAACTTTACAATCACATTTGTTGATTGGATTGTCCAAGGTCGTAGAGTAGCAAAACTAAATTCATTAAAAAAGGTGCTTTTTAATTAAATTAAATTGATTTGTGTAGCCCCAAAATCATAAATTTGCCTCACAGGGCTTTCCAATCTGTATAGCGTACGATATCCTCCGTCCTTGGACCCTCGCATCGGAAAAGGAAAAACCCTTAGGGCCCGATCACATCGAGACACGTCGCAGCAGGACGCTTCAAAAACGCCACCTTGGCGAAAGCCAGTCGGGCAAAACAGCTGATGAGCCGGTGGAGCGGGGGTGCGCGACCAGGCGATCATAATTAACTGTCGCTTATATCAATGTCTGTTCAAAACCACATCTACCAGCATCAAAACAGGAAGTCAGTGGTAAAGTAGCAAAGCCCGCCTCTTGCTTGATTTGATTGGCTGCGTCGGGTCAATCGTGACGTTGGCGAGCGGCGCGACTCACCGTCAATACACAGTCACTAGCATTAGACACGGAGGAGGCGGAGCACAGCAGTTTGCTACTGGATGTAAACATTTTAGTTTAAAGCTACGGCTCAGCTAATGCTAAGGCCAGGCTGGGATTCAACTTAGATCCGGTGAGCCCGGCTTGTAGTACACTGAAACCCTGTGTGATGGGTTAGGAATTTACATTTAACTGTGTGTTTTAAATCAGTTTGACCAGAAAAACTGCCACACTACAGATGAGTTCTAAAACAGATGATCACATGAGGCGTTTGTTGACCTGCAGGAGAACGTCTGACACAGCTCCAGGAGCACAGAGGTGAACTAAAACAGAGAGCAAATGAAAGAGAAGAGGCTCGAGAGGAAGACGGGGACGGTGGAGAGGCTGAGCCACAGTGAGTTGTGTGAAATCAAATACGTCACAGACTTATTGTTGAACCTCAGTAATAACTTTCAGCTGGTGGCTCAGGTGTATTGTTAACCCAGCAAGCTTTCACCTGTAATCAGACGAGTCTGAAAAGACACCATGACATCAAGAACCTTGTTTAATCAACCACCTGCTCTCTTACACACACACACACACACACACACACACACACACACACACACACACACACACACACACACACACACACACACACACACACACACAATGCTGGATCGTTATTGCCATCGATACTATTGTCGTCGTTATCGTTTTTACTCGGACACAGTGTGAATATGAATTTAGATGAAGCTCAATAACCCACCAGCACCACAGTGTCTGTGACCTTTTCCTGGAATGCATAAGAAAAGCATCAGATATCTCACGTCACTCTTCACTTCCCCCTCCATCTCTCTTCGCCACCAAGCACTTGTATATACACAATGCATTTGAGATAATCAAACTACGTACCCGTCTAACTATCCACCTTCATGGTCACTTTGTAAAAACTATTTCATTTTGGAACGTGTCTCGAACTTTCATTTTGCCATACTTGATGACCGAGCTGCAGTCTTTAAATCTTCTGCAGCCTACAACCTGTAGTTTTTCTGTCAGCGGCACGTTCGCTGTTAACCTTACTCATGAGGAAGTTGCACCCCCCCCATTGACTTCAGAGAAGCAGGATTGAATTCTGTTGTTCCTCCATCATCTCTGACTCCAGCTGTGGCCATGGTTTCTTGAGACGTGCAGGTGCAGCCTACATGTGAGCTCCTCTGTGTCGTCTTTGAGCTGCAGGATGCCGGTACGATACGCCGCGCCATCTTTTGACGCGTCGTTTCCTTTATTTTCCTTCAGACACGCAGCTATGTGGGGGTGCAGAGTAAAAAAAAACTAAAGTAAAAGAATTGCGGAACCTTTTGATTTAGAAAATCTAACGCTGAATTTGTTTAGAATGTCAATTTAGAATCAAAACTGTGACAATCCTCACACGTACCCCACACACACACACACACACACACACACACACACACACACACAATAGAAAGCTAATTTCCTGTCATGTTATTATTTAGACAGCTCAGAGTCGGGTGTATTTATTTTCCTTATTATTATTATTTATATGTTGACAGGAGAATCTCTGCCTACTGCACTGCATTCTCATTGAATGCGTTTACCCATTCAAGGAGAGAGAAAGTACAGATATATAAATATATAAATTAATAGGATGTGTACATTTATTGGCAGTTTCCCTTTTCTGGTCTCTACCGCTTCTCTTCATCCACCTTCCCTCTGCATAATCTAATTCACACTAGATGTATCCTGCCATAATATTTTAATACCTGAAAAGTTATGTTCCTGTTTTGTGTCAAACCTTCAATCTTGCCCAGAAAAAAAAAGAAAATCACACAATATCCAATACTGGCTCTACAAGGCTGAGCCATAAATAACCGGATCACATCTCCCACACTTTCTTGTAAAATGCAGAGGTGAAACAAAAAGACTATTTTTGTTTTAATAGATCCGTTTTCATAATAGCATTCTGCCATTTTTTTTCAAAAATCCTCCTATTCCAAGTTGCATCCAGTCTGCATCAGTGCAGGCAACTCATTTATGAAAAGTCTGAAGTAAAAGTAAATTAAAGTAACGTGAGCGTCTTTGGAAGGTCATTGGTCCTCTTCAATAAAAGGTAGAGGCAACATCTCCAAGTGAAAGCCTCAGAATGTATGTCACATCATAAAGGCACAGTGGCATTACAGATGACATTTTGAAATGCAAATGAACAAATGGTTGGAATCTCATTTTGCAAGCTGAAAGCCAGGGTTCAAGATGGAAGACATCATTTCGGATGTTGTGATCATGAAGAAGAGCAAGCTAATTATTTTCTAAATCAGCTCTTGCTTTCATTTGCTCCCCGTTTTTTATATATATAGTCGTAGTCCTAATTGATCAGTTTTGTACAGTTACAAACCTGCGATCAAACCAGTTGCATTGAATCTGCCCTGACTTCAGTCCACATTGTGGTTATTTCTACATTTTGAGATGAAATCCTGTTTGGAGTGAAGCGTCTGGCCCAGCAGGCCATCTTCAGAGACAAACGTGTGCAACGCTGTACGGTGCGTCTGCATTAGAAACACATCGCCTATAGAGTAGTCATGCATACAGATTGGCAAATCAATAGCTTCCTTTTGGATTGCCATTTCAAAAGGCCTGCTTGGAATCCAATTTAAATTGTGACTTATGTTCACATCAATAAGCATGTATAATATAGCTTACAGCGGTTTTCCAAAAGGTTGTGTGTCGAATTTAACATCCTGTATAAGTGTGGACGCGCATACTTTGTTATTTCTGTGTGTGTGTGTGTGTGTGTGTGTGTGTGTGTGTGTGTGTGTGTGTGTTAACGTTTGCGTCTATACATGCATGACAATTTTAATATACGTTCTTGTTTGTCGGACTGTGTGTGTGTGTGTGTGTGTGTGTGTGTGTGTGTGTGTGTGTGTGTGTGTGTGTGTGTGTGTGTTATAATTATGATGATGTGAGGGTTCTCTGGTCTCTTAAGAGAAACCCTTCATTACGTACGCTCGTTCCAGGCGACGGTCACGCGTGTGCGGTGTCTAAGTGTGTGTGTGTGTGTGTGTGTGTGTGTGTGTGTGTGTGTGTGTGTGTGTGTGTGTGTGTGTGTGTGTGTGTGTGCTTCCTGCAGTCGGCTGCAATGGCTCAGTAATGCATTAGACATGGTCGATCTCAACGTATTACAGGACCGACTGGAACACTGTGTAGCACTGTCTGGCACGTTATTCTACTGGGTTGAATCCTACTTAAAAAGGACAGGGACTACTTTGTGCTTTCAGGTAGTGAAACATCTGACCTACCGAGTTCAGCAAGGCTCCGTTCTGGGGCCTCTTCTGTTTAACATCTACATGCTTCCACAGGCTCAGGTTATGGAAAACAAAAAAGACACAAATGTACATAATCATATCGCCAGGGGATTATGCTCCAAGCCAAGAACTCTAGGTGTAGTCGTGGACTGAGACCTGCATTTCAACAGCAACATTAAGACAATTACAAAGGCAGCCAACTATCGCCTTAACAATATACCAAGGAATACAGGATTTATGTCTCAGCAAGAGTTGGAAAAAAACCGTGTCTGTGCGTTTATCTTCGGTAGACTTGACAACCGTAACAATGTCTTCACAGGCCTCCCTAAACAAGGGATGGGACAGCTGCAGCTGACTCAGAACTCTGCGGCTGGAAGAAGTGGATCGACTCACACCAGGTCTGAGGTCTTTACACTGGCTTCCAGTCTGTCACAGAATTCATTTAAAAATACAAATTTTTGGTTAAGGGCAGGGATGTATGGCCTAAAATGTATATCCCAGTATAAATGTGAAGCACGTACAGTAACTGTAAATATCAAGGTACATTTGTTTTCCTTAAATGTTGATAGAAATGCTTTTTCTAAGTATTATAAGCTGCTTAGACATAGTGTTAGGAAGTTAAACAGGTCACAATTCCTTCTAAAGTCCATTTCATTTTGCTCTGAAAACAAGTTTCTCACGTTCATTAAAAGCAGTTTCAGTAAGTATATTTTAATATGATATTCTTGCCAAATATTGGAATTTTGGTTTTCTGAGTTTCTTGGTTTTCTGAACACACCATCAAGACAACCCCATGAATTTCCCCACAGTGCACCACAGCAGACAGTTGTTACATTCACATGTGACGACACAACACAAACGTCAACAGGGTGATGTGGGAGATGGAACTCCTAATTGTCAGCCGCATTTTTTTTTTACATTTAATTTCATAGCTATGGTCGGAATTTTCGGATGCATTTCTGGCCCAAGGCCTCATTAGCTACTGGCCAAACAGTGTGTGTGTGTGTGTGTGTGTGTGTGTGTGTGTGTGTGTGTGTGTGTGTGTGTGTGTGTGTGTGTGTGTGTGTGTGAGAGTGAGAGTGTGTGTGTGCTCAAGACGGCTCTTATTTTCATTTCTTCTTATGGAATGCCATCTCTCCTCTTTTGAACCACATATCAGAGATGAAAGGTGTAGCCATCATTGTAGCGATGACGATGCCCGTTGCCATGGAGATGAATGTTTACTATCGGTACAGGTCCCCGAGAGGAATCGCAGCCTCGTGCTTCTTACCCCTTCAAAAACTGAAAATCATCCCGGAACGTGTGATACAACAAATTAAAACTACTTGGAAAGTTCTCCAAATCTGACCAGGTGCCACCTGCCCATCAGGACTCTAACACTGATGCTCATTCACACACGGCAGCCACAGCCTAGGGGAGCTATTTGGGGGTCAAGTGTCTTGCCCAAGGACACATCAGCACGGACTAGCGGAGCACGGGGATCGAACCTGCTCTACCGCTGAGCCACAGCTGCCCAGAGATAAAAATGATGGGATGTATGAAAGTCAACAGTGACGAGAGGAAGGTACATTTTCTTCCACAGTTTATGAAAATCTCTCTTATCAGAAACACATAATTTTGTCCTTCGTATTCATCCAGAATGTACCATTCAGTACTTTATAATTTGCTGTACTTTTACTGCAGAAGACATTTTTACAGTAGGCAGCATTTTCTTTAATAGGCGTAATCAAACTGTTCATTATGCAGAGTTACAGCAGTAATTTACATCTGCCTGCATCTGAAAAATTAAAAGTTCACCTCGACAATCTGAGTCTGATTTTCAGTGACATAAATGCATCCTCTAACAATTCATTTGCAATAAATAGCATTATGGACGTGATTAGAGATATTTATAAATGGTATTAAAAATGTGACTTTTTGCTACTGAGATACATTGTGTGCCATATTATATTATATATATAATTATATAATCATTCTAGAATATTTTGGAAGCAATTTTGGACGTCAAGCGGGAAAAGACAAATTGCAGTGTTTTTGCTTTCCAATCAGTTTATTACACATGCTTCATTCAGAGTAGTTTGTATCCAGTCAATCAATGACTTTCCCTTTTTCTGGGTTGATCAGCTATTTTTAAAATCAACAAATAATCACTTCAGTTAAAGTCTGAACAACTAACTGATTCAAGCATGCCTTTCTTTCTTGTTTTGGAGCATTTTTTTTTTTTAGCCGTCTTTGGCAGATTCACTGATCAAAATTCAAAGTAGTTCGACTAAAGCCGTGAAAATCTGCACAAATCCATCCATCCATCCATCCATACATCCATCCATACTTCGATATATACGCACATCTGAGGGATCATTGCGATAAATGTGCGGTGTGTTTACGTACTTTGATCACCTTCCCAAACGCAGGTAGCCATTTCACTTTGTAGCCATTTTTGAATGCCGTGTAGCAGTGATTATCCTCGAGTGTTTGTTTTTCGCTGAAGAAAGCGAAGATCAGTCATAATGTGCGACCCGCGCTCAGTCGGGGGCCTGAGCCGAGAAGACGCCGCATGACACCTCACTGCTCTGCTCAGCTGTGATGCGATAGGGACCGCCCACATTTCAATGCCTATACCTTTGATGTTTGACGTTTCAAATGTTTGCACATTTTCCTTGTTTTTTTTATTCATTTGCTATATTTGTCTGCGAGCTCATCTTTATGGTTCATAATTACGCGCCGTAGGACACATTCTTTTGTTAATTTGAGATTTTGAGAATAACTCATAACGTGAATTTGTTGGACAGCCTCCATGAGATGAGGACAGGCGTCACCGATATGAAACCTAATCACCAGCTGCCATTTGGAACAGCTTAGAGTGTTACACAGGGACAGAGAGACGGACACAGGGACAGAGAGACGGAGACAGATCCTCGACAGTGAACAGGTGCAGCCAGCCTTTCTTCCCCAAGGGAGACGGTTTCTGCTTCTGGTCAGACTGAGGTGTGAGGTGTCTGTTATGATAAAAAAGCTTGCAGTTTTGTTACTATAGTGGTGCCAGTGTGTGTGTGTGTGTGTGTGTGTGTGTGTGTGTGTGTGTGTGTGTGTGTGTGTGTGTGTGTGTGTGTGTGTGTGTGTGTTTAGGTTGATGTATCCTTGGGCAGTGCTGTATTGTAGCTGTATAAGCTTCAGAGGTATCCAGTTAATAAACATATTTATTGCTAATGCCTAAACTGTCCCTAGTAAGCCATGAAAGCCCCTTTAAACACACACACACACACACACACACACACACACACACACACACACACACACACACACACACACACACACACACACACACACACACACACACACACACACACACACGATTTTAATAAAAGCACACTTTAATCATACTAACGTTATTATTTTTTTAACCTTTTTTTCCTCCCAAGAACCCTACTGCATGCCAGTAAATAAACCACCTACTGTAAATTATATCACTGGTATATATATATATATATATATATATATATATATATATATATATATATATACACACACACACACACACACACACACATACTGTTTGAAGACCTTCATACATACAGTGCTGCTCTTCTTAACTCATTAACCCGTGTCATGCGTTCAGTGATCATCAATCACTTCTAGAAGTGAAACAGAAACTCGCAGCAGTGTTTCCCAGCCTCTTAAAACTCAACGTCTGCTTCCATACGGCTCATTATAGCTGTGAGCACAGAGTGATCCGATGTCTTGGATTCCACGCAGCACCATCACATCATGCACATATGAATTGTGCGCAAGTTAGCAAAGTCTGGAAATAAAGTCAACAACAGCCCTGGCACAATCAGTGCATACTGTCATTATGAGTCCTGATCATCACGGTCAACGTCACAAAACTTAAAAAAAAGAAAAGAAATAAGTTGTGTTCAGCAATCAAACTTCCAATTTCAAAACGCGACCATTTTGGAAGCAATCAGTCCGATTGCTGTAAACGTACAAATATTGCGATGACACTGCGAGAGGACGACGTGATTGGACATCAGCTTTTGTCAAGTCACATCTCATAAACAACTGACTTCATTTGCATCTTTTAGAGATAAGTTGTCTAGGATAAAGTCAGCGTATTGTAGGTATCAGCAGGTGTTTTGGCGAGAGGAAAACGGCCTATTATTTTGTCACTACGGTCTTTTCTATACTAAATTCCAATGTAAAAATTGTCTTTTGCAACAACACAATGTAGCAATTCAATACATGTAGTCATATTTTTCATTAATTCCACAAAATGGTGAAGCCTACACAGTTAAAGTGAACTGAAGCGTCGGTGCAAACTTCCTCGCCGAATACCTGGGGACTTGAATTTTATCTCAAAGTGATGGAAGATTATTTTTGTTGAGGATGGAAGACTTGAGGGACAAACCATCTAATCTCACATATCAAAGCTTCTTATCTGCCACACAGTATTAAACCGTCTGCAAAACTTCACCTGAATTAAATCCTGCAGTCTGAGAAAGCAACGTGGATTCGGGAGAGCAGCAGAGCTCGTCAGAAAAACATTTGCAATACCGTTCGTGGATCCAGTGAAATGTTGACTCGACTGACAATGAAACTTGGAGGCGAGGAGATATAAAAAAAAAAAAAAAAGTGGATGCAGAAATGCTCTAAAAGAGAACGCTTTGAGGAAACTCTGAAGGGATCATCAAGTCACAATCACAACTGTGAGCAAATGAACAACCAGACTTAACGAACCAGCAGCTAAACCGGTGACGTTTAGGGCTTTGCGATGAGAAGAGCCCATCTGGTGCGACACATCCTAAAGGTTTGAGCATCCTATCAATCTGGTGAAATTCATAACGACTCGTGTAGTTCACTTCGTAGCATCTTGTTGCATGCCCACAAGCTGTTTGTGAAGAAAATCTGTCCCACCGAGAAAAATGGATTTCTGCAACTCCGGTGAGAATATTACTCCCCTGGAGAATAAAGCTAAAACAGGCCGACATGCATTGTCTGAATAAAGGAAGCATCTAGTCTGATCGTGTAGTTTCTAGCAGCCACCCTCGTCGTATGAAGTCCAGCGGAACCAGATCACAGCCGGAGCGGTGCGCGGTGGAGTAGCGCTGATCAATAATTGCGATATGAACATGCATGAAAAACTCCTGAAACAGGATGAATAGGAACACGATTCTTACCAAGGGATAGTTACCAAAACCCGATTACATCTACTCTCATTAATGTAAGTAAGTGCCGCAAAACCTTCGCAAATATAAAACCCGTTCAATAAACATGAAGTATACATGTAGAAAAATCTATATTTCGCAAAATGTAGTGTTGGTGAGAAAGTTGAACAAATCCATTTATTTGAAGGTTTTACAACTAGATATTAGAGAGGTAATTATGACCTGTTTACAATACCTCCATGCAGCTTATAATACATCATTAAACCTACTAATGACAAGATTTGTTCCAACCACTACAAATACAGTCTTTTACTTCCTTATCATTTGAATCGCGAGGTGTTTATGAAGAAAAGAAGCGAGCTTTATGATCCGCTGCTCCACTAATCATTGGCCCATCATCCTGCTGCTGTCTCTCTGAAATACGACCGGCTCTCTACCTTCAGTACGTTCATGCTGCTGCTGCTGCTGCTGCTACACAACCCTCCGCCTCCACCCACACCCATCAGCTTCATCCACTCATTCCATCAGCCTCCACCACCAGTGTACCAAGGGCCGAAGACTCTGCCCACACTTTATCATCACATATATGTTAATAATAAACTATTGTCTCATCTTCAGCTGACTCGTCTCTCCTGATTGAAACACCAATGAGTTCAATAGTGATCTGTTTATGGACAGAGAGGAAAGTTTATTCTTCATTTTATGAACGTGGGCACTGACGTACAAAAGTGAACTAATTAGGTTTTTATTTCTATTATTTTTAAAAAGAAAAAAGCAGACTAGCCTACTACACACACATTTATCTTAAAGACAGATTCTCCAATATTTTTCTTCTTTTTTTAACTGCACAAAACCAACACACACACACACACACACACACACACACACACACACACACACACACACACACACACACACACATATATACAACTGTATTAAAATGATGTCCTGGCATGGTGCTCTCCTCTCCATCTTGGGGATGGTTTCATATTTATTTCTGTTCTGGTGATTTATAGGGCCAACAGGCTGCTATTAGTTAGCTTAAAAAATGTCTGCGCACTGAGAAATACCAGCCCTTATTGGACGAGACACGTTCCAACTTCTCACTTCCTGCAGCTGAGAAAACAAACTTCCATAAAGTATGCACACACAGACACTTTTAAACCAAGCTGAGGGTTTCTTCTCTTCCATCATTGTCCTTCCTCTTCCCTCAAGCCCAAGAGGGCAAATTGAATAATCAAATGAAAATTACTTATTTGATGAATCTTCAGCATTTATCACAACCGTGTTTGCTACAGTAGCTGCCATTCATTGTTCAGCGTGTAAAATGTCTCGGCACAGGTGGTCCCGAAGACATGTGGGGATGTGAATGAACACTCAGCCTCGAGGCCACTTGAGGGTGCAGGTCTTACTCGAGCGGTAACACAGTTTTACTTGACCTATGTTCTTCGGACCCGTGTTCCCGTCACCGCTCACACGCAGTACGGCCCGAACAGGCCCAGTCTCTCAATGTTCAGCAACAAATCAATAAGGAAATGACAACCATGTGACCGTGAGACAATCATTAGGGTTCGCCCAGTGACCCCCGTTAACACAGCTGTTATGAACTGCCTAATGAAGCCAGCATGCAGAGGAGCTGCCACAATTTATCAAATACTATATCTAAAAAGGTCATCAACTACTTTGATATTTGAATATAAATGTGTATTTATTTTCTGAAATGCCAAACATTTGCTTGCTCCACCTTTACAAATGATTTGATACGTCTTTGTCATATCACAATTTGGTGTATAAGATATTAAAAAAAAGGAAATATGTACAATGTAACCATTTAAAAAGAAAAAGGGCAAGAATGTGCAGAAACATGGGGATGTGCAAAGTTAAGACTAAAAATAATATCCAATGCACAGAGATAACGGTCCAGAAAGACATGCTGGGTCTTGTTGATGAGGCCAGCTGCTCTGGGAATAAACCGTCCTTGTGGTGTGAGGTTCTGGTCCTGGTGGACCGCAGCCTCCTGCCAGAGCGGAGTGATTCAAGGAGTTTGTGTCCAGGGTGGGAGGGTCAGCTACGATTGTCCCCGCCTGCCTGCCTCCACAGGTCCTGGAGGGGACGGAAGACAGCAGCCAATCAGCTTCTGAGCAGAGCGGACGATGCGCTGCGGCCTGACCTCGTCTTCAGCTCCGCCAGCAGCGTAACAGATGGTGACGTAGGAGGGGAAAATGGATTTCACGATGGCAGAGTGGAAGTGCACCATCATGGTCTGTGGCAGACTGAACTATTTCAACTGCATCAGGAGGTACATCCTCTGTTTCACTTCTTTCTTTTTTTTATGAGGGCGCTGATGTTCAGATCCCACGATGATGTCGTCCAGGGATCTGAGGGACTCCATGGCGTTAACACAAGGTGATGGGTTCAGGTGAAATCCACAACTGGTGACCTGGAGGTGCAGCTGTTGGCGTAGAAGGAGAAGAGCAGAGGGGAAGGAAAGCAGCCTTGAGGGGAAGAACCGGTGCCGATTGTCCGGGACTCTGAGACACGTTTCCCCAGCTTCACGTGCTGCTTCCTGTCAGACAGGAAGTCTGTGATCCAACTGCAGGTGGAGACGGGAGAACATGCAGCTGGGAGAGCTTGTCCTGCAGCAGGAGGTCCTTGTTTCTTTTGGGGAATATGGGGAAGGTCTGCTGGTACGTAACACGTATTCAGTGAGGTTTTACAGATGACATTAATGATAGTAAACTTAAAATCTTTGGGTTTTGGACTGTTGGTCAGATATTTAGGCTGTGGAGAATTATGAAGGTCATTGCAAACGTTTTCTGATATTTTCCGGACAAGACAGATAATCAATTATTGATTATATTAATCAATGATTAAAATAATTGTTAGCTGCAGCCTAGTAAGGCCACATTTTGGCTCCTCATTTCTTTTTGATGACCACATGATGGCAGCAAGAAATAAAATGGTGAAGATGATTAATATGCAAAGAGAGGGAAAAGAAAGAAATTGAGTTGTGAAAATGAAAAAAAAAAAATAAAGCAAATTGCGAGAGGTTGAGGTGAGAAGAGGAAAGAAAGGATGAGCTGAAGAGACACTTAAACCGAGAGATTGAGTGAGAGTAAAAAGGAAGACTGAATAGAGGAGATCAAACGGAATGAGATAACGCTGAAAGGAGATGAGAAGATCGAAAGAGGCCAAAACGGAGGCAAGGCCAGATAACAAACAGAGAGAATGACTCAGAGTGACAATAAAAAATAAAGACAGGCGGAAAGATACTCACACATATCAGAGTACAATAGGTACTGAACCGATCCATTTTAAGCTCACATACATCTTAAACAGACTGAAACAGATCTACAAAGACACCAAAGAGCAGAGTGTCCCGAGACACTTCTACCTCATGTGGTGTCCACACACACACACACACACACACACACACACACACACACACACACACACACACACACACACACACACACACACACACACACACACACACACACACACACAAACACAAACACTGGAGCTTTTACTGCCAGCGCTCAACAGATCATTTTCACTATCATTTTCGCTGACAACCACATGCGTCACGCTGAATAAATTGGCGACTGCCTGATATTAGAGAGAATTGTTCCATTACATTCCATTCCGCTGCTGTTTGCAGATGATGTGGTCCTGATGTCTTCATCGGGCTGTGACCTCCAGCGCTCACTGGATCGGTTCGCAGCCGAGGGTGAAGCGGTTGGGATGAGGATCGGCGCCTCTAAATCTGAGGCCGTGGTTCTCAGCAGGAAACCGGTGGATTGCCCACTCCGGGTAGGGAATGAGTCCGTGCCCCAAGTGAAGGAGTTCAAGTACCTCGGGGTCTTTGTTCGCGCGTGAGGGAACAACGGAACGTGAGATCGGCCGGAGAATCGGAGCAGCTGGGGCGGTATTGCAGTTGCTTTACCGTCCGTTGATCGCCGGTCTTGGTTCCTACTATCACAGGCTCAGTCAAGCTGAGCTGCATGTCTTTGGACTGTGAGAGGAAGCCGGAGAACCCGGAGAAAACCCACGCTGACATGGGGAGAACATGCAAACTCGGTGGTGACAATGCCAACCATTGGGCCACTGTGTCGCCATTATTTATGTACATTACGCAGGAATTTAAACTCGTTAGTTAAGATTGTTTTCAGATGTCCCAACACGGCCTCTAAGAGTGCCTGCAAGTGTTAACAACAATATGAATTTGTGACGCCTGTAAATCATTAACGTATCACAAGATGAGTATTACAATACATTCCAGATATTTTGTCGACTATCAACTCTTCTAGAGTGGTTTTCATTTTCAGAAAAGCTGCTAAATGAATACCCGTCAGTACTTCAAACCCAAGCTCTGTTGTACCTTCAAAGGCCAAACTTTAGTAAACCTTTATGATGTAAAGATTTTGTCAGCATATCATTTGTGATTTATTTTTATACTTCTTCCGTGCAAGCGGTTTGTATCATGTTTAAATAAAGGGAAACCAAACAAAACGTCCTCCATGAAACTCCTGAGGATTGGGCTTTAGTGAGTTTAGCAAGAAACTCTCAGTTGTTATGTTTGATCGTTTTTTGTGCAAAAAACAAAAAATCAAATCAATGATGGTCTCATGTGTACGCTACTAACTGAAGAAGCAACCAGACAGGTTAGGAAATAGAGCTCTCTCTCCCCCCCCTCTGTGTGTGTGTGTGTGTGTGTGTGTGTGTGTGTGTGTGTGTGTGTGTGTGTGTGTGAGAGGTTAAAATGCAGGATGCTTCACAAGCTGAGGTCCTGAGAGTTCATACACAAAGTCAGCACAAAGGATGCATGAGCCATTCTAAGACTGTGTGTGTGTGTGTGTGTGTGTGTGTGTGTGTGTGTGTGTGTGTGTGTGTGTGTGTGTGTGTGTGTGTGTGTGTGTGTGTGTGTGAGGGAGGGAGGGAGAGAGGGAGAGAGAAAGACGAGTGTGTGTGTGTGTGTGTGTGTGTGTGTGTGTGTGTGTGTGTGTGTGTGAGTGTGTGTGTGTGTGAGCTGCAATGTTAGCACGCCCTTGGTGCCCTCTCCCTAATCAATCTAAGAAGGATGTGTTGGGTTAACCCCGCCCCTCTGCCAGGGCTACAGGAATTAATATTAATCAAGCATTGATTAAGGCCTTAACACTGACCAGTCATTATTCACAACACCACCCTTCTATTCATCCCTTTCTGTCTATTCCTCCGGCCTGTACTCTTTCCTTTCCTTCCTCCATGAATACACAGAACGTCATCCAGCATTTACAATCGCTTCTTTTTTTCCATCATACTCTCTTCCTTCTTTTTACTCCAAATTACCATTTCTTGAATCATGAGTTAAATAGAAAGGCATTCATCTCTCCCTCATCCCCCTTCCTTGATCTATTTCTACTCTACTTTCCTTCTACTACATTCATTATTCTTTCCAGTGGACTATCCATCCATCCGTCCATCTGATCCTCTTTTATTATCTCCCTTGTTCAACCTGCACACAGGTTTTCTCCCCATTATTTTCTAAATGTATTTATTCAAGCCACCTAACCATCCCTGACTTCATTCATCTGCCCATCCTTCCTAAAAATACCTTGGAGAGACACAGTCAAAAGCTCTAAAAGAGGGAGAAAATAAAAGGAAAAGAGGGAGAGGAGGAGACGCAGGCATACTGAATAAGAGGGGGGAAGGAGAGCGAGATGGAGAGCAGGACATGGGCAGCTCAATAAAACACAATAGGCCATTGTTGTGACATGACATTACTCACCTGGGCAGAGAATAGAGAGAAAAGGGAGTTTGGGGGTAAAAGAGAGAGAGAGAGAGAAGACAGAAGATGAGAGAGAAAGATGGAAGGAGGAGACAAAGGCAGCACAGAGGGGAAAAGAACAGGAGAACAGTGTTGGAGGGAAGGAGTAATGAGGAAGTCATGAGGAAGAGTCATGAAAAGGGTCATGAGGAAGAGTCATGATGAAGGGTCATGAGGAAGAGTCATGAGGAAGAGTCATGAGGAAGGGTCATGAGGAAGAGTCATGAGGAAAGGTCATGAGGAAGAGTCATGAGGAAGAGTCATGAGAAAAGGTCATGAGGAAGAGTCATGAGAAAAGGTCATGAGGAAGAGTCACGAGGAAGAGTCATGAGGAAGAGTCATGAGAAAAGGTCATGAGGAAGAGTCATGAGGAAAGGTCATGAGGAAGAGTCATGAGGAAAGGTCATGAGGAAGAGTCATGAGGAAGGGTCATGAGGAAGAGTCATGAGGAAGAGTCATGAGGAAGAGTCATGAGGAAAAGTCATGAGGAAGAGTCATGAGGAAGAGTCATGAGGAAGGGTCATGAGGAAAAGTCATGAGGAAGAGTCGGGCAAAGTCCTTCGTAAGCTAAAATGAACAATCAAATGGCTGAAATTTGAAAAAGTACAATAGATATATTATGATACATTATATGAAGTCACAACCTGCTCAAAATGTAATGAATATGACCAGGTTGTGACATATACTGCATCATAATATAAATATTTAAATTATTGTAAATCTCTGGTGGGCCAGAAATACAAGCTGGTTTATTGTTTTCAACAGTTAACCCAATGCTCACACACACACACACACACACACACACACCTTATTTTAGCATCACATAAACTTTGCCAAACTATAATATCATTTTCTTTTTCCCCATAGATATTTGTATCTATCTATCTAGTGTGTCCTCGTACCTCTTCTGTCACGCCATCTTCTGTGATCACTGAGATTATTCCAAACAGTAAGAGGCGTGCAGAGGAGACGCTTTTCTCTGCAAAGAATGGCCCAGCAAAAAAACACACACCTGGTAGACATTGCTGGGAGACCATTCTTCTTCTGAAATTCAATGTCCAAAACAGATTTGATTTGCTAGACACAGGCGCAATTCAAGCAGTCGTACATCAACACGAGAGGAAAAGGAAAAGAGCTCTTTGGTCTACACTGTGAACCCCGACACTGTAGGATAAACCGTCAATCTTTATATCCCAATTAAAGAAGTAAGGAAACTCAATCCTAAAATAAGTGATAGGTCAATCAATTTGAGCGACATCGACGATGAATCATCTAAATACAGAAAAAGTGCATATTCTGTAGTCAGATCTCAACATACCAGTCAAATAATACTCTTGCAGGAGACACTGTACACCTAAGCAGTTGAGCAGAGGTCTCATAATTATTCCATAGACCCGAACAAATGTGCTGCAGAATACACAATCATGCGGAAGCCCGCAGGAATGAGACGGCGCTCACTCAGGCACCTTGTTAGGTGAGGGACGAGGAACAATTCCACTTCCAGGAAAATCAGTCGTCGAGGAGTCATCCAGGTCCCGTTTACACGTGGTATTAGAATGACATGGGTCCGTTCCTGAACATATTGCTCTAGAACCAAAAAAAAGAAAAGACTCCTCTAAGGTGGAAACACACAGTTAGCCTACGCATGGAATATGATCGCTTCTCAACCGAACACATGTATATCAAACGATGCCTGTAGAAAATGATCTGCTCATGGGACGAAAACACGATTACTTCACTGTGGGCGGAGAGAATTAATGAACGCACTTGTTGAACTTGCAGAAACCGACATGCCTGTATTACATTGGTTGTGTAATACTTGTTGGTTGTATAGAGGGGAGAATCAGTGGCTGATTCCAGCAACAGCACCATGTGACTGATGTGCTGCATCGATGGACACTTCTTCTCGTCTCATGCGTGCTTTTGATGTAGCGACGTCAAATCTTGGGAGTAGGTCAACGGTTTCAAAAAGGTTAAATGGACTTTCCTGTGATAAAAGTCAACCCCAGTCTGGGGGCGAATGTGGATACCAGCTGTACAAAGATTGAGTATTTCTTAGTGTAGATGCGCATCACATTTTGATACCAGACAACCCATCGTCAGAGAAGGAGAACTCAACCAGACAACAAGAACACTTTACCACACATAAATACTTAAATCATCCAAAATAAAACTTCCTGTACATGAATCCATCAGCACAATGCAATGCATCCAAATATGGAACAACGGATCTCTCTCTCTCTCTCTCTCCCATTTGATAAGGTCAGTACTCTTAGCCTGTGAAATAAAAGAATTTCCATTTCTTTGATAGGGAACCCAAAACGGAGACAAACTTTTCACTTGGGGGGGGGGGGGATTTGGTCCAGAAACTATTTCATTGTTCACTCGTCTGTGCCACAAAAACATTCAGATGTCTCTGCTTTGATCTGGCTATTCAAGACGGCAGTGTGAGAGGGAAACCAACAAGGAAAGAAAGAGACGTGCTTCTCTGCACAATCGAAAACACTGGCGAGCCACAATCACTCAGGTGGAAAAAGAGGGAGGGAGGGAGGGAGGGAGAGGGAGGGAGAAGGCAACAAAGGAGACACCTTTCTTTTCTTTTTTTGTTGAAATCAGCCCATTTTCACCTTTTGTCATTCATTTTTTTTTCTTTCTTCATTTTCAAATGCTTTTCATCTCTTGTGCATGTTTCCCCTGTGCTGCAGCAAAACAACATCAAGCGATTTATAAGCATGGCTGCCTCCTAAAATGGAACCTAGGCCTCTCCAAAGGAGGAGCCTATAACTCCACCACTAACACACACACACACACACACACACACACACACACAAAATCTCAAACACCATCCAACTGTTTTATAATAGAGGCTGAATTCATCCACCGTCCACATATCTTCGACAAATAGCACTCTCTTAAACACAAACTGGTAAACATGTTTATTCTTTATGAGCTTCATCCAGCTGTTATTGTGAAGGTTCACTTTATTCTCCACAAACACACAATCACGAGATTGTTTAACCTCACTTGAGCCACACAAACACTTTTTATGTCCGAATGATTTTATTCGTAGAATTGATGTTTCTTATCTACAACTTAATTAGTAGAGTAAAGTAAAAGTAAAGAGCAGGTACGTGTCAGCAGCTATAATAGAGCTGTAAACCAACTTCACCACTTATTCAATAGTAAAACTACAGTTTGACAAACAAATGTAAAACAGAAGAGAGTAAAAAAAAAAAAAAAAGTGAGATAAGGTGATGGAGGATAAACAGAAAAAGAGGGCAACACTAAATCCAGATTGAAAAAAAGATGAGAAAATAGGTGATGTGAAATGAAAGAAGGAATAAGAGCACAAACTGAAGAGAAGAGGGAAGCAGCGAGCGGAGCCTCGAATACATTCGGAGGTAAATCAGTTCCAGTGGTTGCTTCCTGAAAAGTAGTTTGGCTGCCTGGAGACGGATGGTATCCCAGGACCAAACCCAGCACCACTGCAATTACTGGGCCATAATACTGTCATTGGTGTTTCTGGGTCTTGCAGTTTTGGGAGAGGAGAGTAGAGGCAGGAAGGACTAGATCCCAAACAACTCAGACCTAAACATGGCTACTGGTGAAATACAAGGATGCAGGGGACAAGGCTTTCAAATACGCTCTCACTGTGTTCACACAGAATAATTCTCGTTCTGCCGAGTGAAGCCATTGCGGAAGTGTCTTAAAACGTGCGTTCTCTGCTGACCAGCAGGGGGCGACTCCTCTGGTTTTATAGAGAAAATGACCCTTCTTCTCACTTGATTTATTCCCTCAGTAAACATTGTAAACTTGAGTTTATGGTCTCAATCGTTATTTTGAAGTCTTCACTACAGCATGATGTTCATTTAGTGAACAATGTTTCATTTAGAGTCAAATGGACCATAAAGCGGAGGGCGCTTTAGGGCGGGCTTACTGTTGATTGACGGGCCTCTGCCACTACTCCTCTGCATTCCAAATATGGCAACTTCTGTTTATTGGTTGCAAAAAAAAAAAACATGGCGACGGTCGTAATCCAAGATGGCGACAGCGTAGTCGACATATTTTAAGCTTCATAATGGCAGTCCTAAAATCAATGGGTGACGTAACAATTAACACACAATGAGACATGAACTCACTTGTGGCTGATGTCTGAGTTACTCGGCAAACAAAGCGAGAAGGAGAGAAACAACAACAAGAAAGACAAACTGAGCTCAAACCTGAGGGAGCCGGGAGAGGCCAGCGCGCACAGAGCGTCGCTCGTCTTTGTCGAGACGCCGCGCTGGACGACTGCGGGTCTCCGGGGGAATTCAGCCTGGCTGTGAATGTAAATAAGGCTTACAGTATGGAGGCACAGAGCAATCCTGAAAGGACGATGAGAGGGAAGAAGCTAGTGTGGAGAAATGTCAAGCGTAGCGGAGAAAAGTAATTTTAAACCAAGAATGGTCATGTAGGGATGGCGCGCACACACACACACACACACACACACACACACACACACACACACACACACACACACACACACACGCACTCTGCTGGGATGTAATTTGTATCGGCTATTTGTAGGACCACCAGAGATATACAGGTACAAACATGCACACAAACGCGGACATACACAAACACACGCAGGCACAAAAGTTAGCACACACAAACAGAATGCACCTGCAGCACAAATCCAAACACACACACACACACACACACACACACACACCTGCACACACACACACACACACACCTGCACACGTGAAGACGTATGTGCATGCATGCACGCACATGCTAAACAACAAGGCCCTGTGACTTCAGCGAAGAAGAAAAACAGGACCGCGGTAAAAAGTGTGTCTCAAAGTAGCCATACATCACCACAGCTGGGAGGGAGGAGGACTGAGACAAGGAGGGTGGAGGAGATGAATGGTGAGACAGAAAAAGAGGGACGGCAGGTGGGCAGCGAGGTAGCCTAACAAGAGGACGTGTCATAGGTCAGCTCAGTACTTTGTCAACACGTCTTCTTACTCTTATTTTGCATTTTGCATACAAAGTGTAAAAGTAAGCACGCTATAGATTTCACTGCTTTTTTCTTCCAGTGCAGAATGATTCTAGGTTCTGTCTGACAAAAGTAGCAATAACACGATATGATCATCAGAGATGATCACAATGCTCCATTTGTAAACACCAATATGAGCTGAATTCACACTGTAGACAAACAAAGGACGCTCTCCAGTCAGGAGCCCTTCAATGTACGTCAACGTTGAAGAAATTACAAATTTGACTTTTTCCAGGAGAAGATTGTATTTGCTGGGTTTTTTTGGTTTTTTTTAAATATAGTGAATTTAGCTCATGTCAAAATGTTCCATGGCACACTATTACTATTTGACATGATGCAAATGTTGACTATCAATAAAAAAGCATTCCCGGTAAAATTCTAATCAACCTGATCTCAAGTGTGTTTCTGACAGATACGCTGTAAGTTCAACAGAACTGAGGTTGGTTGAATTGAAATAAAAACGGTTCTGGTGATGTGGTCAAGAGATTTGTTGATGGAACTTTAAGTCTGATACCAGCATCTGCTATATTGACTCTTTGTCATTCTTTTATTCCTCTTTCTTTCTTTTCCATCTCAGGTTTCTTTCTTCCCTTGTTGAATCTCTAGTTGTCATTAAATAGAGTAGAGCTGAAGAGGAGTAGACATTTAGGGCTCTGAGACTGACCGAACACACACACACACACACACACACACACACACACACACACACACACACACCTACCTTATTAGTATAGTCTTAAGTAAACACACACACAGTCATAAATCAAGGAAGACTTAGCTGGACCCTTAATAGGGGAGTTGGGACAGATGGTGGGCTGAACAGACACGTACCTGAAGCTGAATCTCTTCCGCCTGTCTGCTGGTGTGAGAAAAGTCAATAATACAAAGTAAGAGACCTTGGTTGTTTAGTGTGTGCGTGTGTGTGTGTAAGCGTGTAGTATAGAAATAATTAGGTTGTGCATCTCGTGCTGACCCCTCATGCTTGTGTGTGTGTGCGCGCGCTTGTGTGTGTGTGTGTGTGTGTGTGTGTGTGTGTGTGTGTGTGTGTGTGTGTGTGTGTGTGTGTGTGTGTGTGTGTGTGTGTGTGTGTGTGTGTGTGTGTGTGTGCACATGTAGTTCTGAATCCACGGGGTGAACTGGTGGATTTAATTGCAGAGAAACAGTCACTGAACCGTGTGAGTTTACTTGGATTTTGTTGTTTTTTTTGTGTGTAGGTATAGAGTACATTTTATTTTGTATTTGTGAGTATGATGCCATTGCATTCCTTACAATGTGCGTGTCAATTATATTTGTGTGTGTACGCCAGAAGTAATGAGGCCATTATCTGCTCCACCATTGACACAGAATAGAATTTAGTTGCAAAGTACGTGCATCTCTATCTACTATGTGTCTATCTGTTTAAAACAGTGAATAATGCAACCATCTATTAGCATGTTAACAGATCATGATGTTAAGTGTGTGTGTGTGTGTGTGTGTGTGTGTGTGTGTGTGTGTGTGTGTGTGTGTGTGTGGGCGTGTAGTAAATATCATCTATTAACCAGCAAGCTCAGTCAGGCTGTGGATAACCAAACACCTCAGGAAGGTCACAGAGCGATTAATGAGCCATGGATTACACCTGTCTGTGTGTGTGTGTGTGTGTGTGTGTGTGTGTGTGTGTGTGTGTGTGTGAGTGTGTGTGTGTGTGTGAGTGTGTCAGTCACTGTTATACACCCAGTCACAGCCCATCTTACACACATTTACAGTGCATTGCTGCAGATCTGTGCGTCTCACTTTTCTAAGTCAACTATTAAATCATTAAGATGATTGAACACAACGTTTGTTTCTGTCACTTACAGTAGGAGGGAAATGCAATGACTTACTGTGCACATAGTTACCCTAACCTTTACCACTACATGCCTAACCCCGACTTAAACCTAAGCCTAACTAGGGATACACCGATACCTGTTCTGTATCGGGTATTTGGTCCGATAGCGTGCTCATGTACTTGTATTTGCAAAACGGCACCCGATACCACGATGGCAAAGTGTCGTTGACCTCTCGTCAGTTGAGCCTAATAAGTCGCACAGCTGCAGCGTTAACCCGACGCATGAACGGGTTAAATCCATCGTTCATCGCCAGCTAAAGCGAATCCCAAAACAGGCCGATCCCCAGTAAGTCTCCATCGCATCAATTAGTTTAGTCTGCCGAGCAAAAGCTCTCAGCGTTTCTGCCAGTGTGTTGCAAGTCAAGCGTAACTTTAGCCAGCGTCCGATCGAGAAAGAGTGTGTGTGAGTGTGTGTGTGTGTGTGTGTGTGTGTGTGTGTGTGTGTGTGTGTGTGACAATGAGTATGAAGTCAGCAGTAACACTACAGCTGTGTATGTAACAGTGCAGTGTCTGACGGTGAATACATGGTAAACGTCTGAAGAATGGGGAGGAAACCTGAGCCGAGTTCAAGCGGCTGATTAAAGTGACGTTAACTGCTCCAGCTCAGACGCGCTGGTGGACCAATAAATATTCCTTTTAAGGGTTGATTAACAGCAGGGCTAAACGGTATGATTATCAATATCCCCACTACCAACTATGCTCCGTTTGAATCAGGAAAACACAAAGTTTAAATGTGAAATGTCACCAACAGCCTTGTGTTGTATATAAAAGTCAGAAAGTGAAGAACATCACAATCTGTGAAATATTCGGGAATATTTACGTGAGAAAAAAAGCTCACCCATAATCTACTAGATAACCCAACTAGACACTAATTTTTTATATGGCCAATATAATAAAAACTAATATTGATACATTTTAGTAAAAATATATACAAGCGGTTGTTTTGTGCTTTTGGATCAGTTAAAATTAGGACTAATTCTGTCTACATTCAGCTAGTATGACCTCACTCTCATTCACAAAGTTATACTTCATCACAGTTAAAACTACTCACACTTCATCACTTTATCACTGTTAAGACTACTCACACTTCATCACTTTATCACTGTTAAAACTACTCACACTTCATCACTTCATCACTGTTAAGACTACTCACACTTCATCACTTTATCACTGTTAAGACTACTCACACTTCATCACTTTATCACTGTTAAGACTACTCACACTTCATCACTGTTAAGACTACTCACACTTCATCACTGTTAAGACTACTCACACTTCATCACTTTATCACTGTTAAGACTACTCACACTTCACTTCATCACTGTTAAAACTACTCACACTTCATCACTGTTAAGACTACTCACACTTCACTTCATCACTGTTAAAACTACTCACACTTCATCACTGTTAAAACTACTCACACTTCATCACTTTATCACTGTTAAGACTACTCACACTTCACTTCATCACTGTTAAAACTACTCACACTTTATCACTGTTAAAACTACTCACACTTCATCACTTCATCACTGTTAAAACTACTCACACTTCATCACTGTTAAAACTACTCACACTTCATCACAGTTAAAACTACTCACACTTCATCACTTCATCACAGTTAAAACTACTCACACTTCATCACTTCATCACAGTTAAAACTACTCACACTTCATCACTTCATCACTGTTAAAACTACTCACACTTGCAGTCATAAATTACACACCTTCAAAGGTACAAACCCTCCCTTGCTCTCTCAACCCACACAGATGGTAAAGCTTAAAATCACAACTTACTGTTCAGTATTTCCCTCTTTGGCACTTTTGAATTCACCTTTCTGTCCCTCCATTTCTCTCTCACACACACATATACTCTCTCTCTCTCTCTCTCTCACACCCACACACACACACACACACACACACGCTCTTGGCATGCATAGCAGCAGTCATTTTTCTTGTTAATGTAGCGTGTCGAATTTGCAGGGCGGCGGCGTGCAAATGAAAGGTTGCACGTCTCACTCGCTTGGCAATATGTATTTGATAAGAGCTGTAAATCAACTGGTGTAGCAGTGCAGAGCCCGCAGGGACGGACAAAACACATGTTAATGGGAAGCGGCTCTAAATTGCAGCGGAATACAGTATGTTCACGAGCAACTGAGACGGAGAGAGAGAGCGAGACGGACAGCTGGAGACACGGAGGGTCAGGGCGAGAGGAAGAAGAAGAAAGGCCAACCGGAGAGGTCGAGACGGCGAAATGAACAGAACCGCAACAACTGGGCTCGTTACTCACAGTGCAGTAAAACCGTCGGGAGTAAAAAGCCTTTACACCTGTTCAACAAGCATGAACGGGATGTAGACGTGGAGAAAAGGCGATATTTAAATGATGCTCTGCCCGCAGTCTCTCATCCACCACCGCTCTGTTTACACAAGCAAAGCAAGCTAGTTCTTCTAAGAGCAAAGTGTTACGAACGAGCTATTTAGAGCCGTCTGTTTGTAGTCTAGCTCAGTCTGCCAGGTATCTTAAAAGCAGCCCCCCCCCACCAGCATTCTTTATAAACTTCTCTCAGCAAAATGATTTATTTAATTGAAATTGTTTATTTGTTTCTAGCGGGATATTATTGAATTTAAATAGTTACTTGATGTTGGAAATTCTAATCCTGCTCTGAATTTATTCTTTTTTTAAATAATAATAATTAAAAAAGCAACCGAATCATTAAAATGCACACCCACCTCTAGCTACAGCTACTTTTTTTTTTGTATTTTACTCTCTGCGATATCAAAAAGTCTAAACTTATCAATTCCATCATTGTTGTTTATTTAGAACAGCGGTTCTCATCTGGTCTGGCTGCGGGACCCACCATCACCCCTCAATGACCCGACCCACGTCTCTCAATCCATCTCTCATGTAGTCGGTGTCGTACTCGCGTTTTCGCTCAATTAGCATATGAAAACAAACTGTGTGGGTGTTCTTCTATACTGTGAAATGGCGGGTGTCTACTAGCATTACAAGGCATTAACGTCAAATACTGTTAAGGAGTGTGAATAACTCCCCTTCAAAATAAAAGCACAGGATTTAGATTTTTGATTTAGAAAAACCAAACCTTCCTACCTCCCACTCCTCTCTCAAATCTGTCTTCACAACCTCCAGCCTGTCACCAGGGCACAGCGTGACAGTATTGTGACTAATCCAATGTATGCTGGACATTTTAATATTTCTGCATTGCATTAAGAGAGCTGTTGCCCAATGTTTTTTCATAAAATAAGTCATAAGATCATCCCTCTCAGTGATCTCATCTGCTTTTCTGTCTCTCGCTGCAGAGGAGAGATGGACAGCGGAGGGTTGACATCGGCCCCAAAGCACAAGAGCTTTGTGGGTAAAAACACAGGATCGGATTGGGCTCAATAGCCAAATATAGCTCATACCAATCCGTTGAATGGCCCGGTAGCGATCTTTGAGATCGAATCGCAGCATTTCTACAGAGTTTGGTACCCAAGCCTACCGGTGAGGCGTTGCCAGAGGAGGAGAGATGAACGGACTGGACAGACGGACGCACGTTTATAGATTGTAGCTCGATAACAACTGATCAGTAGAGGCGTGGTGATTCCTTGCGTATGAGCTGCATCGTGACGCAGTGACAGAACGTAATCCAGAGTGTTTTGCCATCTCTCTCTCTCTCTCTCTCTCTCTCTCTCTCTCTCTCTCTCTCTCTCTCTCTCTCTCTCTCTCTCTCTCTCTCTCTGATCAGAGTTTCACAGGGCAGGGCTTATTAGCTGCTCTGTTGTCAACAATGCTGGGCTGAAAAAAATAAATAAAAAAATACCTTCGAGCTGTAATTCAACCGCCGAGTTGTTAACCCCGTCGTTAAACCGAGTAAGAGTTCAAGAGCTATGACTACGTAGAAGTCCACTAGACATTAAGAGCCCCGTCATGGAGCTGCTATGTGAAAACCTTGTAGATTAACACACTAATGCACTGCGGAGGCTTTTATGTGCTGCGTTAATAGTGTTAATGTACTGCGGTGGGTCGCACAGATGCTGCTATTAAATAGATGCAACTTTTTAATATCATTGACTGTTGAAATCATATTTGTGAAAGTATTAAAATGATGAAAAAGTAGCCGTGTGCAGTAGTGTAGAAACTTGAGGAATGCGACGCATCTATTGATGAGCAACACACACACTAATCTATTCATATGAGTATGTGTACTGGATAGACGACTAGGTCACCCTAAATTCAAAGTGACAATAAGTTAATATATACACATTTTATTTATATGAAAAATTAAAAATATAAAAGCAGAGGTAGTTGAGTAATCATCTGAAGTGTGTGTGTGTGTGTGTGTGTGTGTGTGTGTGTGTGTGTGTGTGTGTGTGTGTGTGTGTGTGTGTGTGTCCGTCCTGCAAGCATAAAAGAAAGTCTAGAAGGTGCATTTACCTTAATGGACAAAAACACCGGGTCTATTTTGGCAAGGTGAAGGTAATACTGTGCTCCCTCTGAAATGACTCCAACAGATTGTCCCATCATAACATACATGCACTGTCTCTCTAACACACACACACACACACACACACACACACACACACACACACACACAGACACACACACACACACACACACACGCAAATACATAATTCATTGTAGTATTTATGCATATATGCTCTACTTTAACCAAAGGACTTACTGTAACTCAAACCCTAATTTAATCCTGATTTATTCCTGACTTGAATCAAACGTGTGACTCTGAACTTGGTGCACGACATCGTCTCTCTTTGGAGGTTTTCCTTTAACTTCATACGGGCTTTAGAACTATGTTGTCCTCACAAGGGTAGAAAAGCCAGTGCACAGACGAATACACCCATAAACACAACACACACACACACACACACACACACACACACACACACACACACACACACACACACACACACACACACACACACACACACAGATGCATTTGAACATTATCAGAGTGATGTGTGATAGAGGAAAATGGGATGCTATTTTGCGAAATGGCCTGAGAGGCTCTGTGTGACCCTTATTACTCATAACTATACCATATGCTCATAAAGAGTAATAAGGGTCTAGATTTGGACCGCTGCTCTTGTTTTTCCCTCATGAGTCTGGCTTTTCTCAATAGCTGCATTCTCACTGGGGCGTAAAATACATTTCAGTGCAGCATCCTCATGGCTCACAGGAGCTGGATCGTGTTCCTGAAAACGGAGCAGAATGCTCCTCGTTATGAAGAAATAACCAAAGCAGCGAGTCATTTACTACTGACCGCTTCACAGTTGTAAACGTGAACATTTAAAATGTGTTTATTTTCCTGTCGCGCTGCAAGAAACCTATAAAACACAAAGACGGGTCATTACGTCGCCGTGACGCAATTCTAATTTTGCAAGTATAAAACAGGTCCAGATTTATACAGTAGAGGCAAATAAAAAGACATAAGCTGACAGGAAGTGAACGACACAATTCCCTCCCAACGGTCCACAGCTTGATTAAATGCGCGTCACTCATTCAACCCCACAGACACCGGGACTACTAAGATGAAGATATGTGATAAAGCTTGAAGATGTATTAAACACAGTAGAGAACACAAAGCTGGTTTCTGCTGATGAATAGGTGAATAATTAACAACACGAGGAATGACAATACCCCCAAAACCATTTCCTTTTCATGCCAAGACAATTTAATGCAAAATAATATTTCCCATCTGTCGGACAAATGCTTAAAATGTGCAGTGAAATAGCAGACATCTGTAACGTCTACCACTACCACCGAGAGATGTGCATCAATTCAGCACATATTGGTAATAACTACGATAATCTATCATTGAAATGTTTTGTTTACGCTTGTCAGTGAGGTGTTGATGTAACTGTGGTCATTAAAAGGAGGCTGTACTTCGTGATGGCGGCGCTTTAGACTGCTGGTATTAAAATGGTTTCTGAAAACACAAAGTATTCTGTTGTAAGAAGCATTTGCAACATCTTTACACAACCTTTTTTTTTCCCTCCCTTTCATTTAGAATTGGAATCAATAGTTCTATTTTTTTTGTTATTGAAAACCCAATTCAAGCTTAGAGTATTACATGTTTTTATAATTTTATTTAATCCATGATCCAAAAAGAAAGCTACGTGCAGAAATCTCCATTTGACTGTGTGTGTGTGTGTGTGTGTGTGTGTGTGTGTGTGTGTGTGTGTGTGTGTGTGTGTGTGTGTGTGTGTGTGTGTGTCTCTTTACGCCGTCTAGATGAAGGCAAACACTGGATGTTAGGGAATCCTGAAAGGCTGCAATTCATGTTACTCTGACTCTTATTCTGACTTCAGATCATTCAAATGTGTACGTCAGACTGTACAGCACATCAAATGAACAACTAAGCAAAACATTGTTAAGACTAATGGAGGGTAGATTATGGATATAAACATTTCTTATTAGAAAATAAGACCTGAGAGGTTCATTCGGAGAAAGAGTCCAAACTAAAAACTATTATGAGGACAGTCATTGCTGTGGTTAGCCCTAATGGACAGCTATTCTACTTTTAGGGATGCTTTGTTGTGCTTGCAGGCAGCACAGCCTCCTGTACCAAACAAACAGTCTTAGCATTAGACCGTTTTCAGAGGTTGGGTCTGTCCATTACAGAGAGGATTATCTGGAGCCCCATATCAATACTGAGCACCGTCAACAAAGCATGAATTGCATTAGGTCATTTCTTAAACCTTACTGAAGTCACATCAACAACTTACTCAAAGAATAATCCCTAAAGTCTCAGATGTGGTGTGTTGGGAATTGTCACTATTTTTTGTCATCGTCATGGGGCATGAGCTATAACTGGGGGCTTTAATTGCCCGTCTTAATTGGTCAAAAAAATTATAATCATAATTCTTTCTAATCGAAAAAAAAAGCCCCTCTAAATGGAGCAGAAGAGTGCGTCCCGAGCCATCAGCCTGGAGCTGTATGAACGCACAGATGTTCCCCAGCTTCAATAAGCTTCATCTGCACATCAGGTGTGAACAGATAATTGGGGGGAGGGGGGGTTCGCAGGGCTTCAGGTTTGGGGAAAAAAAAAAAAAAAAAAAAAAACAGACTTTACATATCTCGGAGGTTCTACGGGAGATGGAGGAGCTGGTAAAAAGGACTAACATTATCAGGGAAGCTTCATCACTAATATATCTTTAAATCGAGATCGACATTTTCCCCGATTTCCCCAAACAGACCAGGCTGACACCATCGTCCTGCAGAACGAGCAGGTGTCAGCTGAGGACCTCAGTGGGCTCGGCACAATGACAGGTGTGATCATTTCACTATGCTGTGTTTTATATGTATTTTTGCCCAGTTGTGTTTTTTTGACATATAAACACAGAGCAGGGTTTCCACCAGCGGTATTACAAAGCCGTGCGGCCTGCTGGGCATGAGGCGCCTCCCCGTCGGGCCTCAGGACGGGGAACTGTTAGATTTTTTTCTATGTATTTTTTAAGATATTTTTGAAAAAAAGTGTTTTACAAGTAGTGAACTTCTTTAAGTAATAACTCAAGACCAACAGCCCCTGTAGTGCCGGCAGACACGTAGAAATCACCTCTGTATGGAAACATAAATTGAGTTTGAATGTCTTGTGCCTATATTAAAGTTTATGGACTCAACCGTACACGATGAACTGACTCCTCAAGAGTACAAACAGTGTGCTCCAAATGCACCGTTTCTTTGCATTCATTTGGCTGATTGTTGTTACCTTCATTTTGAGATCAAATCTGACCTCCATACGGGCCGCAAGGAGAGCAGCTGGCTGCCCGCTGCCCGCCGCCCGAGGGTCTCCAAAGCCCAGGGAAATTCAAAAGGATCAAATTCAGGCTGCAAACTTTGCCAAGAGGGATGTAGGGAGAGTAGATCAATGTCCTCTACCGTTTATTATTTACTAAAAATTAAACCATCTCAACACGGGAAAACCACAGGTGTGCTTTAGACTAGAGATGCACCGATCCGATATCAATATCTGTATCGGTCCCAATATAGGAAAAAATTCTAGATCGGGTATCGGTGACAATGTGACCGATCCATAAAGGCAAATCTATTCAGTCCAATTATATGCGTTGTGCTCTGCGTAACGTCATGCGCTAGCGAACTGGCCGCATAGATTGTTTTCAAAATGGAGCGAGCTAAAGGATCAGCCATCTGGAACCGGGCAGCCGCTCTCAGTTGTCGGGGATAAGGGATTCCGGCTGCTAGTTAACCACCTGGAACCACGCTACGACATGGTAAGCCGAAAATATTTGTCGGAGACGGCGCTACCTGAACTGCACGGTAAAGTGTGCAAACACATATTGAAGGAGATAAAAGATGTCAAATCGATAAGTTTCACGACAGACATCTGGAGCTCCGACGTTTCCCCCGTGTCACTTTTAAGTTTAACAGCACACCGGCTGGATGAAACTTTTGTGCCACACAGTGCAATATTAAATGCAACAAACTTTCGTGGGTCGCACACCAGCGAAGCGATAGCAGCTAGCCTGAAGGAAATGTTTGACAAGTGGCAAATTCAGTTGAGCAAAATTCACGTGATTCTGAGGGACAACGCCAGCAACATGAGAAAAGCGATGGACAACCTGGGGGCGCGTAGCGTCGGCTGCGTTTTTTAAATCGATTCAGCACTGTTTTTCTCTATTAGATCGGTATCAGATCGGTATCGGCCGATACTAAACCTCAGATATCTGTATCGGAAGTGAAAAACGTGGATCGGTGCATCCCTACTTTAGACACATTTGTGATTTGAAGTGTTTAAACTCCGTCTCGTTTACCAGGCTTTGTGGGTCATCACCGATCATATCAATAAGACGTACGCGTTTATTGATATGATACGTGGCCATTAGTGCTGAAGGACCACATCGAAAACAACTGGAGTGATTACAGCGATCCAGTTCATCCAGAGCTGACAGAACGGTACACAGAGCTACACACTAAACATGTGCTTGAGGAAAGGTCCCCTTTGAAACAATGCACTTTAATTAAATTGTGACTTGACCCAGTGCACCGATGGCGTCCCCAGAGGGTTGTGGCCTAATAGCATGTGTGCTTAGCACCATCCGAAGAAAATGAAACCACATGATGTCCCCAGTTAAGACGGGAATGAATCATCTTCTTCTTCTTCATATTTGTAAATGAAGAATGTATAAAGAGTAAATGCATGTATAGAGATAGAGGAGGTTTGCAGTGTATTTCTCACTGTAAAGCAAGCAGGTGTGGTAATGCTGCATGCCTGTGTGGGAGTTAATATCATCTGGAGTCACTTATTATTATGTCCCGTCCAGCTGAGTCCTATTTGAAGCCACTGTTGGATGTATCGTCTCTCCCTCGCTCCCCCAATCGAGCGCTGGAGAAGAGGGAAGGCTGTCGATACCACGGATACGAAGACATGAATTCAGACGTTCGACCGGTAAACAGACGATCAGTTTATCGGGTTTCATATTTCCCGTCACACAGGAGTGGTCGTTTCACATCAGCACACAGAACGTCACGAGCGTGGAGGTTCTTCAGCGTCAGTGAAGAAGACATAAAAACTGGCAATTTGTCACAAATGCGAGTCCAAAATAAGCCGCGGAGGAACAACTGACTCAATCAATATTATTGGCTTGTCATTCACTCCCAGTCTCTCTGCTCAGAGTGATCACAGTCACCCGCAAGTCTGCAGACAGACAGCAGTCTCTCCCCGGCATGGTGTTACATTATATATTCAATATAAAACTGATATTAGAGAGGGAATTATGGACCTGTTTAACTCCCTAACTCTAGCTCTAAGCAGCTTATGAATCATAATTAAAATTACTGATGCAAAGAGTTTTTTTTAATTAAATCAAAAAAGTGAATTATGTGAATCTTATTCAATTGACTTGTGTGTTTGTATGCAAATAACCACTAAAGATGACAACAAAGTAAAAGGAGAACATTATGAATGCTTGAGAGTTTTTACTGAATATCTTACAGCTGATTTAAAAAGTCAGTCCGGATCCTTAGTGTCCCTTATAGTTATTAGAGATCAGTTATAGTTATTAGAGATCAGTTATAGTTATTAGAGATCAGCGGGTCAGGCTCACATCTCTACCGTAGAGTGATCCTTACTTCTTTGTTGTCGTTTCTAAATAAATATCCAACTTTCATCTTGCACAAGTTTAATTTCCAAGTGGTGATTCTGGCCACTTCACACCACAGGAGCAGTCAGTGCCAGTTTAATCATGGTGAGCATGGCCTTAGTGTGAAGGTTAAAAAAGTGATTTTGATTAAAAAAAAAAAAAAAAACAGACGAAATGTGAAAAATATCTAGCAGTACACAAAATAAGAAGCCATAAGATGATAAGTGACAGGTCGTCTAAAAAAAAAAAAAAAAAAAAAAAAAGTATAAACCTTGTATAATGCGCCATTTTACCAACACAGTTAACTAATTAACATACATATTGTAGCATTTTCATTTAGAGAACATATGCATGTTCAAATCAACAATGCACATATCATAGTGCAGCAGCAAGCAACAGCATCAGTGGAAACACGGTCCAGAATAACACAGCATCAGTGGAAACACGGTCCAGAATAACACAGCATCAGTGGAAACACGGTCCAGAATAACACAACATCAGTGGAAACACGGTCCAGAATAACACAGCATCAGTGGAAACACGGTCCAGAATAACACAACATCAGTGGAAACACGGTCCAGAATAACACATCATCAGTGGAAACACGGTCCAGAATAACACAGCATCAGTGGAAACAAGGTCCAGAATAACACAACATCAGTGGAAACACGGTCCAGAATAACACAACATCAGTGGAAACACGGTCCAGAATAACACAGCATCAGTGGAAACACGGTCCAGAATAACACAGCATCAGTGGAAACAAGGTCCAGAATAACACAGCGACAGCTTCCATACAGTAGGGCTACTGTAAGTCTACTGTAAGTCTGCTGTAAGTCACCCACACAGTGGAGGGTTAGCTACAGACAGAGAGACACGTTACACCACGTTGTTGTCTGACTCACGTTTCGAAGTCCGTCAATGGAGATGAAGTGGTCCATATCCACGCCAATGCACTCGTAACGGTCGTTTAGTTCGTCAGTTTCTTCAGAGAACTCCTCTTCTCCTCTATTCCATCACTGCTAAGCTAACTAGCCTTAGCGTTAGCTAATGTTAGCAGCGTCAAAACAAGCCAAACACCGGCGTGTTTCTACAAGTTTAGCTAAGTTAACGTGACGTGTTGTCGACTTTCTGTCACTTACAGTGAGGCCAGAGTAAAGTTAAGTCTTCAGAGTTCTCCTTTTGTTTCTTTTCCATAGACTCGTTGCACTTTCGCAGTGACTGTCACCGTTAATTGATACTACGATGTAAACGCTAATTAACTTCACCTGGCTTCTTTTCCCGCCGCAGATGTGCCTGTTCCGTCTTTGACCACACACACACACACACACACACTGAATGGCGGTTACCCACTGTTACCAGGGGGGGCGCTGTTTCACTCATTTGAGGAAAGTACATTAAATCTTTTCACCAAAAAAGGTCCGCAACGTTTCTTAGTCATACCACCGTGGTGCGATGTCTCGATTTTTTTCCATTTTGTTAAGTGTGCAGAACTCTTTCATCAATCATTTATTTTAAATAAACAGAGTTGATGCAGAAATGACTGATCTGATCATTGCCGAAAAACATGTTTCTATATAAAATGTACATTTTTAAGGCTAGATTTAAATTACTGGTCCTTTGTCTGTATGTTGACAATCCTTCCCGTGCAGTATGGGATTATAATACTTTTAAAACCACTTTATATGACCAAGAATCATACAGGGTGACTCAGAGACTCAACATCAACAAATATACTGTTTTTGTACATCTGCTTAGATTGTGTTTCTGTGTCGAAATCCACTTTCCTCACCAACAGCACACGCCTTTCATGTGCCTCTGGGTTTCATACGGGTGTGCTGTCTTAATATTTAGACGCGGCTTATCCTGTATTTGTAGACGTTGGTTCTATTGATGGCAGTGGTTCAACAGGTATTGAACTTCCCACCACTGGGACGGTGTTCAGTGCGCCTCAGGGTGATGGAGGCGCTTAAGATCAAATGTAAACTTTATCGTGGATATCTAACTTCACACTCATTCGGGGTAATGCTGCAGCTACAAAGGATTATCTTAATCAACTTTTCTTGTAAAGGCCTCTTCATCGTGACGACTCCCACTGGGCCTCCGAGCGGCTGCTCACAGAAACCTGCCGATTAGAGCGCTGAGAAAATTAGCAATGGATCTCAAAGGATCAGAGGCCCTCAGAGGTAATCTGTAAAATATGTAAAATTGTGACCATCCAACTCATGTCTGCTTTGTGAGCCATTAAAAAAAATAATATTGTAGCTGTTGGTGGACTTTTTTAGCCAAATAGCGATAAACTCAGTTATGAGCAAATCAGTTCATGCATGTGCCCGATGCAGGTGAAGAGTAATTGCTTTGCCTGGTTGCCTTGATGCTTTGATTGCCTTGTCACCAGTTTAAGTTTGACACAATTCATCAGCAGCAGGCATTGTTCTAAGCCAGACAGCGCTGATTGGTTCTGGTCAGGCCTGGCTCATCTCAAACAGGGACAAAAGATGCCGCCAGGGAATTTCATTAGTTCCTTGTCTTTGATTGAAAGCGTGCTAATCTGTGAAATCAGTTACTGTTGTCTTGTAGCCCTCCATGTTACAGTTGCTTATTCCTGGTTAACCGAACAGCCAGTTGATCTTAAATGTTTCTACAAAAACAGCGCTGGAAACGCTCTTATCTTTCGTCAGTGTAGAGACGAGTCATCAAACGCTACAGACTTAATATAATGTATAAAATATACTACACATTACTGAAATATCTTTTAGTCATCCCCACATGAAGGTACCAGGTACACCTTTGGAAAAAGTTCCCTTATTAGTATTGCAAAGCTTTCAAAAGTGTTTAAGAGTTATTGTGTGTTTTCTTTTCTTTTTACGTTTTACATAATCTTACAGAAATAAGTAAACAAATCTCTGGTTTAGAGAGACATTTTAATAACAAAAGTCTGATTTAGAAACACACACATATTTTGGAAAAGCTACTGTACCTTCTGATTGTGTTCTGTACCTCCATCGACATGGAAGGTTGAAATGCTGAAACACGAGTCCAGAATACAAGATTATCATAGCAACAATGTCAGGTTGTTATTGTGACTCTAGTGGATTAAACAGAGCATCATAAGACAAAGGAGCAGGCTGTTTTTGGTTATGGGTCTTTATTGGCCTCCATGAGCCATGTTTAAACAATGACAATAGCAAAAAGAAAAAACAAAAGAAAAAAATCTTTAGGGCTGGTGTCCACTGGCACCTCTTCATCTACCTGTAGCACATTCAACCACTACCCATGTGGACCTCCCACTGTAACTGCACAACAAACTAACTCACAATGTCTATTTGTCTTTTAGTGGTTTGATTTGTTTCTGCCACTGTAGAGGTCCAATTGTATCCTGCTGGTGGCTGAATAGGCTTCATCCAAGATGAATTGTTTAGAAAGATGCATTACAAGCTACTGGAGTTGGTCTGAAAACAAGAGGCCTGTTGCCATGCAGAACTAGTGTGGTTGGAAGATAGCATACTCACTTCACCCAAGTGTTATTGCAAGATCGGGTTCAGGAGGAGACATCTACACCGGCTAATTTTGGGCAATCATCCTCTGAAAACAAGGCCTCATGTTTTTTGATCAGGAAAATGTGGCAGCACTATATATATATATATATATATATATATATATATATATATATATATATATATATATATATATATATGCAGATCCTAAGCAGACACAAAGCCTAACAAGCGTTGTACAACAAGGCTGAGTGACAACAATCCTCCGGTTCAAAAGAATCCAGATCGGTCTTCAAACCTTTATCGTCAGATTTATGTTCATATCAAACCGTTTTGTCTTTGCAAAATAAGCTTTTGGATGAAATGCAATACGTTGAAGACTGAAAACGTTGTGTTGTGAACTGAGCACATTGTAGGCCCGATCGCCTCCCTTACCGCCACACCCTTGCTGTCTTTTACTTGCAACGTATGAACATCGCAACACTACCCGCATTCGTTAAAAATTGCTTTCACAAATTGGTAAAATATGAACATATTTCTGAGGCAGACAGATCCATTTCCCTGTATACCAGCAGAACAGCCTGAGGAACCAGAGGAATGTGGAAAATAAAAAATAAATAAAAAACCAACGGTGCTTTTGTTTCAGCCTGTGTAAAGAATTCTCTGTTGAACGTTGGTGGTTGAACCGAATCAGCACGAGTCAACACAAAATTAGACTCTATTTGCAACCAACTATTGTCATTCTGTGTAACTCCTGACAGCTGCGAAATCGACAGAGAAGCCAAACATTTGTGCTGTTAAAACAACTCTTCTGGGGACCTGTGCTAACGCCCAGCAGTGGTTTAGTAAGCATGCAGTTAATTGCGGTCCTTCCACATTGGCTACATACAGAAAAATCATCTTTCTCTGGAATCAAATAAAAGCTGAAATGCCCCACAAATAATCAAAAAATACCCTTGTTTTTTTTTTGTTTTTTTTCAGTTGACATCCATAAAAGTTTCAAAATTATACAACAGGCAGAATGGGTGTCACAGGCTGTGATGATCAAACTCACAGTTCTAGTTAAGAGTCAACATGTGTTTCATTGAAAGCATTGCTACACTTCTACCTTCAGCGACTATCGAACCTGTACCTGTTCCTTTCAGTCACAGCGGCCGCTACGTTAAGAGTAGGCGAGACACAGTAATGTTGTGTACGAGTCCGGAATATACAGTGTAGTTGCCATCATCAGTCAAAGTATCAATTGCTTTGGTGGGGGCTATGCGGCCCGTGTAGTTCCCCCGTTCGGAGCTCAGCTGGAGTCTCTCACCGGTGTCGAGCTCTCTGTCCTTTGAATCCTGTGTTCGTTCTGCTTCAGACTCACGTGAGCTCATGTGCATGTCTTAGTATGGATCGTGTTTTAAGGTGCAACGTGGAAGATCTGGCCAGAACTTTTGTCTGATAAAACATTCTAAAAAGTCAACTAACATTATGAAGAGATTGGGAAGAAGTCTCAGTTTCAACAATACGCCAAATTCTGGTATCTATTACCAAGCGGCAAGGTCCGGCCCGTTCTTTCTTGAAAAACCACTTGTTCCTCAAGAAGCGATTGTGGGTCTTGGCAAACTTTCTGCTGCTGCTGTAACACAACCAAGCGCTCAACCGACCCACTATGACTCCGACCACTGGGGGTCCGGGTGTTGTGCTGGCTGGATTCTTCCGTCTCGTGGAGCCGCTGACTGCTCTCCTTTAGGGTTAGGGTGGTCTCCTGACCGACGAGATGAAAAGTGCAGATCGTTGTTTCATTTCTGCCACTTTGGATTCAAGCCAATAAACGCACATGGACCGTACAGCCACATGTGAAAATCACAAGATAGCAGTGTCATTTTGACCTCGGATTTTTTTTTTTGCAATTTGGTTTAATTGAGCTTTTATTGTATGGACCTGGTAGCGGAGGTGAAGTGCTGCCCCCTATTTCTTCGGAGCCAGTGGCCAGGTACTACACATTGCACCTTTAAACAGAATGCGTGAAAGTAGAGACGCTTGTGTGAGGAGAAATCCAGATGTTTTCTTTCGGACTAGCCCGACATCAGAACGTTTGGTTTGGTTTCCCTTCTGAATCTTTTGGACTCACCGTCTTCAAGCAATTTTGATTATGATTCACGACGGGTCTTCCTCCATGTTTACATCGCATTATAGAGGTAAACTGATTATACCCTGTACAAAGACAATAACTAATTCAATACTTTAAACAAAGACAGGAACATCTTTAGAAAAAGAACCAATAAGATCACGTTCACATTGTGGTGGTAGATAGTATTGTGTACCATATTTTCACTGTAAAATGTACAAAATATCATCGTTTTGTTGGCTAGTGACCTGCAATCTTATTCACAAGCACTTTGAAGCATGTTTATTTATCTACAACATACAGTGCACTCTGAAACAGTAACACATTTATAAATAAATATTGCAATCTTAACAATCTTACAGTTCTCCTTTTTTTTTTATTGTCAGTTCTTCACGACTCGTCACCTGAGCTTAACGAAGGTGAGGCGACCTCTGCCCGTTCCGTCTCTGTCCTTTCTCTTCTTCTCTCATGTGCTATCAGTCACCAGCAGCTCTACTGTTGTTGTTGTTGTTGTTTTTAAATCGTTCTTCCTTTCCACCCTCACCCTCTCAAATGTTAATTTAAATAAATAGATCTCGAAAAGAAAAAAAAAAAGAATCACATTTCCTTAAAATCTTAATAAGCCTAAGGAAAAACATAATAAAAACATTCTATTAATCCAAACGGACAAACAAAAGGGAAAACATACACGTCGTTATGTTCACCAAATCAAACATGTTTCATGATCCCATATCTATTCGTGAGATATTCAAGAGTTTCGCTCCATTTTCATTTGTATTGTAATTCCATTCAACACCTCCTGTTGACTCCATGTCACCCTGCAGGTCTCTCTGGTCTGTCTTGTTGCCTACATGGTGTCTGTTTTAAATAATCCTCATGATTAAGTGTTCGTTCAGGCTTTCGCAAAGCCCAAGCAGCCTCCTTTTTATACGAGACACCTTCGGTCAGTCCCCGTTTTTTAGTTTACGGACAGTATTTCACAGTATTTCACTGTGTACTTCAGTTCGCTGCTGTCCAATCGCAGACAAGGAGAGGGGCCAGGGGATTGATGCGATTGGTTCTGAATACGGGGAGGAAGCCGTCATTGGCTAGAAGGTTTCACAAAGCAGGAAGTGAGCCTCAAATATGGCTAGTGTCCGTTCCTGTTGTTTGTAATTGTGCAAGTTTAAATGCCTCTGTCCTGGATCCAAGGGAGAAACAGTCTGTTGTTCCGTCAAGTCATCTTCCAACTCTTGACACATTCTGTTGTTTGAGGAAAAGAGTGAGATCGCCCTCTTTCAGTGCCGAATAGCAGCTCCCACTGGTGCCCGAATTTATTGTAGAGTACTGGGAATATATATATATATATATATATATATATATATATATATATATATATATATATATATATTTTACATTTCACATATGAGCAATGCCAAAAGCAAATGGGTCACATGATAGAACAAAAACAAATAGATTGCATCTTTGACACTCACTATCTTCAGAGTCATCGTAATCACCACATAACCATTCAGGAGACTTGGCTGGTAAATATTAAAACTAGATTGATCAATAATTAAATCGACAGCCACAGCCGATAGTGGCGAAACACCATGTGGGCAAAAAACACCTCTGAAATGATGCTCTTGCCGTCCTCGTTTAGATGTATAGTGGCTTGATGAGTTTGTCCAATAGCGTACCCTGAATTTTCTGAATAGCACAATGGTTTACTGGTATTCTGAAAATAAACATTCATAACCAATAGTGACTCTATTATTGATCTTTACACTAATATTTTCACAATGAATAATAGAAAACAAACGTATTATGGTATTTATTGTTTGCTACCATTGCTTTCAGTGTGAGTGAGGGATGACAGCATGCTTTCCACAGCCTGTTCTCTCATCCCTCCCTTTCCTCCCTCCCTTCATCCGTTGCAAAGGCATTACAGGTGAATTGTACTCATTGTCCATCCTCCCCGTCCTGTACTCCTCCTCCTCTGCCCCTCCGTTTCTCAGTCTCTTTCCCATCAGTCACAGATTGTCTTGTAGCCTCTCCATGTAGGTTCTGATTTCAGACTGACCCAGGTCCATATCCTGGCACACCCACTTGATGTCATCCTCACTCCCGTTGCTCACCAGGACTGAGGAGTTGGCGTACGGGCCACCCCCGCCCGAATTATCATTGGGCAGGACGGTGGCAAAAGACGTGAACTGGACGCGTTTGCGTTTGGCGGCTGCAACTGCAGCTGCCGCCGTGGCTCGGGGGGAATTATTAAGATGCTCTGCTTGGCCGGTGGCGTTTTTGCCACCGGTAGTGATTGCTGACAGGCACTGGTGCGGTTCTGGCACTGATCTGGGCAAGGTTTGTCCGTGGGTGATGCCCCGGTGTCCGCCTGCGCCACCACCCCCACGAATGGTGCCCACGCCTGTGCCAACACCCATCACCAAGGTGTTACCGGCCCCGTTCAGCAGGTACTTGTTCTCCTCGTATCCTCCTTCGTTGCGGTCAATGATGGTGGTGCACTCGTCGGGCAGCCCGCCCTGGCACTGGTCAGAGTGGTCAGCGAGAAGGTCAGCCTCGTTCCCAAGCCACACCCAGTCGTGGGCGTGGTTCATGTTGCCTCCTGCTTCCAGCACAGGGACCTGCTTGTGACGGTATCTGCAGATGAAGGGTGATAATTAGCCTACGTCTGAAGCGCCATTATGAACAACTGCAACTTCAGGCAGTGGAGAATTGTTTAAATTGTACACTGGGCGTCCCTTTATATAGACAGTAAGGTACTGAGGAAAAGACAAGCAAACCCTATCTAACAACCAGCATCAAATTCCTCATATTGAATGTTTATTATGCTCATTTACAACATTAATTCAGCACCTCCCTTCAATGGATGAAAAGTATCCAAAGACCATTCTAGGCTGTACCTAATAACTGGAAACTTGAGATTCTAATTCTGCAACACTTTGCATATTATTCTAAACTAATATCATTAGTATTATATTACTTGTAGAATTAGAGTCCAGTGGTGGCTGCAAAGGTGTGTGTTGATCTACGACAGAGCATTGTTGAGTCCAAATATTAAAAGTTATTGAATATGGATAGATGTAAACATTTCCAAAAATGTACAACATATATTTTATTCTTCAATTCATAATTGTTGGCGTTTAGCCTTTCAAAAACAACCATTTACAGAGACGTCTCACTCTGGCGTTAATGGATGGAGGCCTTGGGACACCTCACACTTGTATTGCTGATATTCTCACAATTCATAAAAAGCAATTAAAATCCTCAATGTTTTACCTAAAGGCAAAGCTGACACAGTTGATGAGGAAGACCAGTATTGCCAGACAGAACACACCCAAAAGGGCGTACATTCCGATCTCCAGGTCCGACAGTCCTCTCGTGGTCTGGGTGAGCTCACTGTCCCCGGTGCCTGGTACCTCAACTTGTGCTGGGTAGCTACTGTAGTCCCCTGCTTGGCTGGGGCCTCCGCCCCGGCTGCTGCTGCTGCCTCCGCTGGCAGCTTTACCTCCTGAAGCACGATGGGTCACTGTGCTCTTCGTCGTTGTGCTCACCTGATATAACACATAGACACATAGATATAGCTCTAAAAAATATATATATATTATACATGTTATTTAGGGATGGTTAACGACCTTTTACATTGGTAATTTTACATTGGTAATTTAGGATAAATCCAACATCATAGGAGGGACATACGATTGATCAATCTTGATTCAATGTGTGTAAAAAGCTGAATATATCCATTTCAACTGATACGAATACAATTTGAGTAAATTTCACTAAAAATCAGATTGTAAAGAATCTTCCTCCATCCATTGCTCCTCCCACCTTCCTCATGGCTCCTTCCTCTCGATCCACTGCGGCACTGTTGGACTTCCACTCTCCCCCGTCCTTCGTTTGGTGCTCGCCGGTGCTGTTGTCCGTCCCTCCTCCGTCGTCCTGTCCGCCTCTACCCATCGCTCCTCTGTCCTCACTCTTTGCTCCAAACTTCACGATCACATTGCCAACTCCGGATGCCAGCACACTCTTCCTTTTGGATTTCTGGCAGGTCTCGGAGATGATCATCTCTACACGAACCAGCGCCCCCTGTCCGTCGCCCTCTGCCACTACGATGGGCCAGTGTTGCTCCTGATAAGGAATAGAGACAATGTGAAGGTAAACAAACAGAGCACTCTGGACATCAATCTGTCTGTCACTTCTGTCAAAAGGGTTTCATGAAGTATGCATCAGTGAAACGTCCATGGATTTTGTTTCTGGCATATTTTACACAGCTTTAAAAACGTTTACTTGTCAACTTCAGATGGACAAGTACCTGATTTGTTATGGAGATGACGCTCTCATCCAATGACACAACCGAGAGGAGGAAGTCCTTGGAGTCATAGACATCAAGTGGTGTCACTGAACCGTCACTGTACTGGATCCACGCACTGATCGCTGCCTCCTGAAAGAGAACAGAATAGCGGAATAACACAAATGTAGTAAAGAAAAGTGCATTAACAGTGTTTTGAAAATAAGCACAGAACTGTCAATCTTCCTTCATGGGGCTATTATACGCTGTGATGAAATGTCATATTCAAATCTGTGAAATGCTTTAACCTTGGTAACAACATTTGTTTCAGCTTAGAGGTGGAACATGTTGCTAATGGTTCTATGAGAGGGTCTAACAGAAGTTAGACCACGTTTACGCATTTAGCAGCTAAAGAGCCAGACGTTTCTCTCCGTAGTTGGTGGAGGCCAAAACCAGAGCAAAAAGAAAGTGAATATTTGACTTTCATTCTCCACACTTCTGCCATAATAACATCGCAAGGTGATCGTGTTTACAGCTTGTTCCGGCGCCCCCAAGTGGCAAAAGAAGAATAGATAGAATAGTTAGTTCAAAGACTTGCACTAACAGGCCTGTAAGTCTTTACAACATCTGCTTCACTCGGCACACTGTCTCACACGGTGAAACGCGTATTGATTTCTTTTAACACGTTGTCCTAGCCTTTTTTTTTCCGCTGTGCACGCTAAAAACTGCATTGCTAACCAACAATATCAGAGCTTATATAACATGTCATAACATAACTATTAGTACCAAACATTAATGTGTGCTTAAAAGGTGCAGGGTGTAAGATCTGGACACCAAGCAAATAGGAAGAATGTGCCAGATTTGACCAAATTGCCGACACTCTGATCGCCGGTCAACGTAACACTGTCTGCAAGCGTAGCATTGACCTTATTGTGTTTACTGTGTGTGGTTTGAAGAAGGGTGTTTATTAGACTAACAAGAAAATTATGTTTTCATTTCATCCTCCCCACCCCAACTCAAATTCAGCCAGATCGTACACACTGCATCTTTGAGTGGCTCTTAAAACATATATTCACTGGTGCTTGCCTTGGTAGCTCCACAGCGTGTTGTTGAATGATTTAGCCGTTTGCGTCTTCAACACAATGGAAATAAATAGTAGGTTGTAACTCTTGGAGAAAGACACAAAGAGAGATACCTCCACTCCCATCCATCCACCCAAACAAACACACACACACTTGACAATAATTGAAACCTAACCACCACTTTTTATGCACCGTTTGTTCCAAGCTGCTTGTATCTTTCTCCACTCTCCATCTCTTCAATTACAACGAGGACAAACACTTGGAAGATGAGAATGAATGTTTTTTGTCAACATTCTTCTTCCAGCAGCAGCGATTCCATAAATAAAAAGAGAACGTTTTTTTTTTTTCTGCTTGTCTACTGATCCTGCCTCACTAATTTCCCTTGATGAAACCCTTTGCTTTCTTTAATCAGAACACAGAAAAGATTGTAGAGCAATAACACACAAAAAACTCCTTACAAAAGTAATTAAGCTCCAACGTGAGGAACAACACTTTATCTCTTTCCCTCCCTCTATTTTCATTATAAATTGTAATTTTTCCTTGCCTCCTCCACCCCCCCTCCCCCTCCCCCTCCTCCACCCCTTTCCATCTAATCTGTATTTTTACTTTTCTTATTACTTCTTTCCACCCTATTTTCTCCTCCTCACTTTCCCTCTCCACAGTCGCATCATCCTTCCACAGGTAACGGTGAATGATGTAGATAAAAACAGACGGATGGAAAAAGAAATTAATGTTAGAATAAAGGGCAATATCTGATCTGTATTTTCGCCGTAATGAGCGGCTTCTCCTCCAATTAGCCCTCGGACAGAAATTATAATGTGGAGTATTGTTTAATAGAAGGGACGGTGGGGAGGAGGGAGGAGGGTGTGAGGGATAATAGCTTGAGATAGAGGAATAAAATAACCCGTGGCAATGTGAGCAGAGAGTCAAGAATAGCTTGTAACACAGTTTTCTTTTTTATAGATACTGTGTGGTAATGCGTGGAATAAGAGAGCAAAAGTGGAGAAAAGAGAATTAAAATAAACTATTAATATAAAAAAAGAAAACATAGTATTGTCAGAAAACCTTTATATGATTCCAGCTATCAATAAAGAGCACCATTTTTTTTTTTTTTTGCTGTAGCTAAACTGTGCTAAAGCCTGGAAGTTCCACACTCCTAATTATAAACTGATTATAGGAGCGATAGCGGCGATGTGTTGTGATGTTAGAATTACTGTTTAACCGCTACGATTACAACCTTGGGGGTATTGGGTATCTGTAGAGATGGGAACAGCTTAAGATGTAGTCCATCAGTGTGTGTGTGTGTGTGTGTGTGTGTGTGTGTGTGTGTGTGTGTGTGTGTGTGTATGCTACTCATGGGTCTGCATGTGCGAGTTACATTCTGAAAATCAGATTTTACAACCCTGGCAGATGTGATTTTTATCAGAGATGGAGATACTGGGCTGTTCCTCAAAGTCAAGGATGCTTCCTTGATAGTCGGGTCCTATAGACTAGACTAGACTAGAGGAGAGGAGAGGAGAGGCAAGGATCCGTCCTGACATTCAGAGAGCACACATTGGAACAGTTTTGTGAATGTGCCGCTGTCCAGAATGGATGTTTGTTTGTTTTTTATTTGAAATGACTCAGCACAATTTCTAGTAGGAATATTAGTTCTGCATTACTCAAACAATATACACACATTTAAGACATGTACATCTATTTAAAAAATGAAAAACATCAATAGTTTCAACAAAAACGTTTGAATTAGGCCTTGTAGATCTAATATGAGTGACGATTCAGACTTTTTCGCCAAGAAATTAGTTCAGAAGCTGATTTTTGGTGGCCTGCTGAGGTGAAATAACTAAGTTCACGAGCACATTCCACTTGTTTCCAAATGGGGAGACAGAAAACACATCTTGCACAGAGGATTGTGGGTGCTTCAGGAACACGGAGGATTCACACATGCATCATTAAAAATCCTCCGAACAAAGGACTCAAAATCAAAGGATCCTGTATTGGATAAGTCCTTCGGTGGGATTCAATGCCGCAGCATCCTTGACTTTGAGACACACCCACTGTGATCTCTGTGTGAGTGTGTTTGCGTAGCCACAGCACCCCCTACCTGTTTGGGTGCGTGTAGCAGGTCTGTGGCTGTCGTCGTTAGCTGGATAGCTTGGTTATTCCCCGGACTTGCTGTCATGCTGAGGGACAGCGATGCAACCAGCTGCACTCCCAGGTCAGTGATGGTGACCTGGACAAACAAGAGAATATCATAACGCATGCCAGTAAAAAGGGACACGCATCCCAAATACATAACATAATTCAATGTGTTCTTTTACCTTGTCGTCCAACACAGTCACAGTCTTCTCTGCCAGGATGGAGTCCGACAGTGGGGACAGAACCTGCAACCAAAGATCGCATTAACAGATTTCAAGTGCACTAAAGCAGGTTTCTCTAAATGCTCCTGACTTTCTGAAAGCTTTCATTCACAATTTGCATTCCCTGGCAGCGTTCCATTTCCTGCTCTAATGTCTGCCAGATCTGTGCAGGAAGGAATCAACACAAGTGTTAAACCAGCTGCACAGTCCAAGTAAACCACACTGCTGAGTACCTGGTAGTTTGACAGGTGATGGAACGATGGCTCAAAATGTCTCAAAAATGATAACAATGGGAACAACAAGGTCCTGTTGATCATGCTGCATCAAGTATAGCAGATTTGGGAAGTACATATAAGGGAAAGTCTGACAGACAGTTCTGGAAAGAGCTGTAACGAAACAGCTTCAGTTGTTGCCTCGGTGATTATTGCCTTAAGGTGACAGTGAAGTGTTTAACGTTGGCAGAGGAGCGGCGATAGCTGGTTAAACAGCCCCAGTGCTCTGGGCCACACAGACTGGCGGTATCTGTTTGAGTTCGGAAAAACACACACACACACACACACACACACACACACACACACACACACACACACACACACACACACACACACACACACACAGTTCCCGTCTGCCTCTCTGTGCCCCTGTGTGTCAGCATTCAGCTAAGACAACTTAGTATAGACAAAGCACAACGGCAGAACTAAAGACCTAAAAAAAAAAAAAAAAGAGTGAATGAACAGAGAGGAGAGAGCGTAAGTGAGAGACGGCGAGCGAGCTGGAAAGAAATAAATGGAGTAGGTGTCAGCGAGCGAGCGACAATGACAAATAGAGGAGGACAGAAAGTGAGAGTGGGCAGAAAGAAGGAGCGCAAAAGAGATTGAGGTACAGATGGAGAGAGGGAGCAGGAGACAGACTGCGATAGAGATTAGGAGCCCCGAGCTGTAGTGTGCTACTCCGCCTGGCGACGGGAGGACAGGCAGATCTGATTGGTGTACAAAGAAAATCTCTCAGTGAACGTGTTGGGGCGTCAAACTCAATCCCACCCTCAGCGAGCTAACAAAATGCCGTGATTGACAGCTCTGGGATTGCTCTTCAAGACAGGCTGAGAATAAGAGGGCGAGAAAGAGAGACTGGGCGGGAGAAGGGAGAGCGAGAGAGAAGGGGGAGAGAAGAAGAGGCGAGACTCGGGGGGGGGGGAGCTGGGGGGTAAAATTGAAATGTCAAACTATCAAATGACGGCTGTCGACTCTGGCATCTAAATGGGAATGCTGGGTAAATTCTCTCTCCTGGCTCCCAAAAAGAGCACAGCTGTCTGTATGCTTGCATCTGTGTGTGTGTGTGTGTGTGTGTGTGTGTGTGTGTGTGCGTGCGTGCGTGCGTGCATGCATGCATGCAGTCCCCAGTCGAACGGATGCAAAGACACACTCAGCTGTTCCCCAAAAAATCTAAATCCCCAAGACACAGACGCACAACACACTCATCAGAGCAATCACGCAAAAGTAAGCGCTTTGAAAGAAATCGGATCACTTCAAAATACATAGTTATATTGTAACATAAAGAAGATGGAGATGTAGCATCATGGAATATAACAAAACCGTCTGTGAGATACATGGCTTTTCTATAGACCAGCACACCAGTGAGCCTCAGGACTGTCCTCCACTGTCACATTCAGTCGCGATGGGCCGGCTTATTGGAATTCAGCAAGTGCACGAGTGTGTTCACGGTGTGCCGGCGTAAGTGTGTGCGTCTGTGTGTGTGTGTGTTGCTGAACATCACACTGAGATGTCGGTGCCAAATCCGACAGTTAATTGTGGCTAATTGTGTAAACGGGCAAGCGGGCGAGGGCTCGCAGTGACGGCGGGAGAGGAAGAGGAGAGGAAGAAAGAGGGGATAATGTTTACATCACTGGAGGGCTTATGGCTGCAATGCGAGTTGCCCAATGACACTTCACATTCTGGAATATTCAACCGTCGTTCTCTAGACTTGTTGGCCAACAAGAAATGAATACGTGGTCAACGTGGAGTGTTTTCTGAATCCTTAACAGGCCATTCAAACACCAATCCTCGGACGCTTTATCGCCAGTAAATGGCACACCAGAGTTCCTAGTTCTAAAGTTTACATTCAAAGTTGAATTAAAGTGACAAACTTTGAAACCGCATTAGAATTTAAGTGAAGGGCTATTTCATATGGGTTGTTCTAGGACAATAATAGTTAGAAAGCTGTAGCAGTAGTAGCATAGTACTGTTCTGTAGTAGAACAGAGGGTACATATACCTGTATTGTAGTAATCCCCAGGTCCCGCCCAATCAAGATTCGTCCGTCTATCAATCTGGCGATGCGAGGATCTTCTACCTGTGGAGCACAGAAACATCTGTCAGCCAGGACTACAACTCACCAATCAACTCGTTTAGAACTAATGTTCAGAATATTAGTTGACCCACTGCATATAAATTACTTGTTTTAACTATTATTTCAGTCCAAAAAGGAAAGAGTTGAAAAGAAACGTTAAATTAAAAAAAACGCTATGCTAAGCTAAGATAATCACTTTCTGTCTAAATACTTACAGACATGAACGTGGTATCGATCAACTCATCTGACTCTCGGATAGCGAGGTAGTTTATTTCCCAAAATGTTAAACTATTCCTTCATAGATAATTTGGTTTCATATATATGTGTGTGTGTGTGTGTGTGTGTGTGTGTGTGTGTGTGTGTGTGTGTGTGTGTGATTATTTGTGTATACCTACTTTTAGCTGGTCCAAGACCAAATGAGTGATGTCAGCCTGCCAGTCCGCACCCAACATGTAGACCATCTCTCCTCCAGGGTCAGAGGGCTCTGCGACAAAGTGGGTGAGGACCCGCACCAAGGCGTACTGGTACTGAAAGGGTTATTAAGAGAACGGCTGTGACTCTGATACTTCACCACACAACAGGCTCTTACTTCACTGCGTCAGAAACAAAAGACAAAATAATACTGCACTATTAATATACATTAATATACTATATCATAGCAAAGCGCTGCACGGCAAGTCACATTTCCGAGGGAAAGTTCTTGCGGTCTCTCGGGGATATTGGCGTTGAAGAAAAGGATTAAAGAACTCTCTTTAAAAGTGTGTTATGAAAACCAATCTAATACTACCTGGAGGGTGCAGCCTTTGCCCTTCCTCTCATCGTCCTCATCATCTTCACTGTCCCTGGTAGGTCTGGGAGGAAAAAAAGAGATAAATGAGACCAAGAGAGAACGAGAGGGTGAGATTATCTGCTAATTAAATGCCATTTTAATACTCCATGCTCAGCTCCAGGTAATCTACTGTATAATCTCTGCTCCAGGTTACACTCTCTGTCAAAGAAAATACACTTCACTGTTTAATCCAGCTCGAACACTTTTAAAGCACTTCAGTTGTACAATGGGCATTTATTGGAATGCCTGGGTGAGCACACATTATTTCAGATTCAACTGGCCTCGCACTGTATTCTTTGGTAATGCTGTCCCTGGGTGAGTTTTTCTTGAACAGTGTCCTAAAGCTAAACTATTGTTACTTCTCTTTCCCTTGTGAATGCAGCCCCAGTTCACCTCACCAAGTATACAAAATAAATCCAATGTGTCAGGTACTTGATGATGTTTTAAAAGAGCAGAAAGCCTTGCTGCAGTAAGTGACACAGTTGCTGCTTCCATTTAGTGCTTTTGACTGGCTGTGTGAAGTCCCACAGGGATCAACTATTTGGCCGCTTCTGTTAAATGTATGTGTCTGATTGTCTCTATCGACAACAACAAAAGACAGTTATCATCGCTATGCAGATGACAAACCACTCTATATTTCATTGTGTCCTGATAATATAAGTGCTGTAGAGTCCATGTTTCACTGACTACTTTCAATCTGTAGATGACAGAAAACTTGATTCAGGTGAACAGGGGGAAAACATGTATTCTGGTTTTGTTTAAGCCTTTAGTTAGACTCAAAATTGTATCTTTCAGAATGTATTTATTTGTATTATTTCGATATCGTTTTATCTATCTGTAAAGCTGCTCTCTACAAATACATGTTTCTGGAAGTCCTTGTTGGGGGCAGCCTGTTCTCACTCCCAAGGGCTCACATATGACAGCTTGGTCAGCGACCTACGACCTAACCTACGATGCTCGGCGAGGCCGTAACGTGGGAATAAAGGAGGAAGTGAGGCTACGTGGCAAAAAGAGCGACGAAATCCATGTAGGGAGGTCGGGATGGACGTATGAGTCAAAAAACACAGAACTGGAGACCGAATGTTGTTCCAGAGAAGTTAGCCTTGAATGTTTCTATTTAGTAGAAGCTAGCTTTGCATCTAGAACCTGTCCGATGTTGGAGGAAGTGATCGCCCTCGTGACCGAATAGCTTTGTTTTCAGATGTAAAGGAATATAAGTGCAGAGAAGTTAGACGTCATAGCTCTGGTATGTGGTTATTAGATCACGGCTGTGAACCAGATCAGATTGCTTGATATGAGCTAAATATATATATTATATTATATGAATACATATATTATAATTATAATATTGAAAACACTTTATATATATATATATATATATATATATATATATATATATATATATATATATACTTATACTGGGTGTAATTCCACAACTGAGGAGGCGGAATAATTAGCGCCAAATAGAAGAAATAAACTGAATCTGAGAATGCTTTAAAATAGAAAACCTAGCTCCCGAGTGGAAGATCTCTCTGTCTCACACACACACACACACACACAAACACACACACACACACACACACACACACACATTTTCTTTTCTTCGCCTCCTTTATAATATCTACACAATACCACGTGTGGGCAGGCCCACACCGGATCATACCTTCACACAAGAACACACACACACACACACACACACACACACACACACACACACACACACACACACACACACACACACACACACACACTCACGACTACCTCGGTGTTCCATAACTGTCCCGGAATGTGAAACCCCGGTAATATTACAAGAATCCTCTTTCTATCTCCTGGTGTCCCAGTTGCACACGTGTCTGTGTGAGAATGTGTGTTTCTCTTGGTGAGGTAGTACTGTAGTTAGGGGAGACAGAGGTGTGTGTGTGTGTGTCTGTGAGTGTGTGTGTGTGTGTGTGCGCACACAGGGGTTGGTGGCTATCTGAGCAGAAATTGGTGGAATTGAAAAATAGGTCCAGCAGATCAGAAAGGAAGGCCGGCAAGATGGGGAATAGAAACAACACATACACATAAATGACCACACACACACACACAACCAAGAGAAAAACACAAACAGACCATAAGGAATGGAGTTATTATAACATGGGAAAGACAGTGCACATGCATATTTTAGCTGAGTGTGTGCGTGTGCCACAAGTTAGTATGCGAATGCTGTCAAATCGAAGCTTTAAGAACTACGTCTCCCCATAGTGACTCTGAATTTGAGTTCAAGAAACTAAGTGTGTGTATTTAAATGTGGCTTCTTGCTTACATATCCCTTCTCGATACTGAAGTCAGAGTTGCTCAGATTATATAAATCATTTAGGTACATGGTAGAAGTAACAGAACGGAAGAAAGGAAAAGAAACAGTATGTCTATATGCTCAAAAAGAAAAAGCTCAAGAAAGCAAAGAATATACTTCCTTAATCTTAAAAATGTTGTATTTCCACCAAAGTTCATTAAGAATAGTTCAATTTTAGAGATTCCCTGTCAACGTTACATTTTGAGAATTGTGGGAAAGAAACAACAATTAGCTCGTACTGTGGAGTGTTTATCTGGGATTGTCTTTTCTCACTGCAGGGTAGATGAAAGACAAATGCCCTGAGGTCTACAGTTATAGTCTGGCCTACATTTATTCTTTCTCTATATATTTCTACGCCTTCCCCCCTCCTTCCTCCTTTCACATTGCACAAACACACAAAAAGCTGAACAAAACAGTTGAAAAGGATGTGCGTGTCCTCTCACACACACACACACACACACACACACACACACACAAGGACACAAGCTGACGCTCACACGCCAACATCCTGTCACTGATCGGTCCTCTTGCATTGTCTCCCTTTTGAGAAAGTGTGAGTGCATGTGTGCGCACGTGTGTGTGTGTGTGTGTGTGTGTGTGTGTGTGTGTGTGTTGACTGAACGCTTCATTCAGTGGCAATGATGCTAAAGCCATAACGGGTGTCATCAGTATAGCCAGGCAGGCCTTGACCTCATAGGAAATTATAGACTGGCTGGAACGATATGTGCTCTCAACTTCCCCATTCAATAAGCACTATATCACTCACGCACACACACACACACACACACACACACACACACACAAAGACATAGAAACACACACAAAAACAAAAGACACACATTCACAGTCACACATTGCCTCGATTCTTTCTTTCTTTTCTCTCTCAGTTGCAAACAACGTGCTCCTGTGTGGATCAGTGTGTGTGTATCAGCAGGCTTCCTTATGCTAATGAAAAGTGCACGTGATACAAAAATGAACTACATTTACTCTATTTATGAATAAAAAAAAACCACTCATTGTACCGCGTTACAACCTCCACTCTCTTGCCCTACTAGAGCAATTAGCAGCATTTAGAAATTGGCCTAAATTTCCAGCTATAAGTCTCCAACAATTTCACGCGGAGCTGGAGATGATTCGAGGAAAAGAGAGGAAAAAAAGAAAACCCGCTCACAGCCTCCATGTTTCACACAGGTATTCTACCTCTTGTTGGTGACGATCGGCACCCTCCAGCCTTTGACCTGGCTCAGCTCGGTGTCCGACACGTCGATCTGCAGAGGGAGCTTGGGCACCCAGACGGTGAGCTGCAGCTGAGCAGACAGGTGCAGGTAGGTGAAGTTGACCGCCAAAGACTGCCGACCGCGCATTTCTTTGCCGTTCACCAAGACCTGGTCACAGCTTGGGGAAACCTGAAAAAAAAAAAAAAAAGAGGAGGACAAGAGCAAAAGAGGAAGAGTTGGGTTGAGTGTGGGAACACTGTGCGCACACACACACACACACACACACACACACACACACACACACACACACACACACACACACACACACACACACACACACACACACACACACACACGGAGTCTGACGTTCCTAACTGACCTCGCACGAACTTAACACGGAGATTTGAGCAGAAACAAATGCAGCCTCTGTTGCGCGTTCCTTGAAGCACAGCCTGGAGCCAATAAAGTTGCTTCCACATTTATTCATAGTGTAAAGCACTTTGGAACACTGTCTTGCAAAGTGCCCTGGAAAGAAAGGTTAATAATATGCTTCTGTGGCTTCTTGCTGCCACATCGGTGGCATTCTGGGTTTGTGAATAAAAGACCTCATGTCACCTCCACCAATCTGGAGCAACGTATTAGATGCGCAACATTTTAAAAACTAGAAAATCACATTCATTTGAAGACATTAGTGTAATTGCTTTGAACACATACCACCACCCACGAGAGCATGGTCGACCTTTGCACTACATTTTAAACGGTGTGCCGATGGATCCAAGGGATCTGTTCTTAAATATGAAGAGACGGCTGGAGGACAAGAAGACACGGATGGATTACCAAACGGGCCTACAGGGGCCCCAAAGAGTCAGGGCCCCCCCCCCCTGCCCTTCACTTACAAAATGTCAGTTGAAGAGACATGTACGGTCCTCCAAGAGCTCACAGACAGTCACGTCTGTGGAAAATGTCTTGTTTACCAACCTGACTGTAGTTCTGCCTTGTCCTTAAGCACCAGTGTGCGTCTTTCCAGAATTATGGAGAAGCAGATATCTAGTTTTAGAACGGCGGTGTCCAAATTCAGTTGACGCTGACGTGCAAAGCATCCATGTAGACAGTGGATTACTGTGGCTGTGTGTCAGAAAGTGGACAGCACCCTTACAGATACTCTGACAAGCAGAACAATGGAGACGCACGGATTTCAGTCGGTTTCATTTTTACCCTCCTCGCTTGACTGACAGCGTGACTGATTGAGACGGCGTTTTCCTGGACAAATCATCCCACATGTTTCACCAACAGTGGGTTCATGAAGAGAGGAAGCCGATCGTAACCTTATCGGGGTATTGTGAGGGTTTTTTTGGAGAGAAAAGACACTTTCACTGACTCAAGCCTCTGCATATTCAAGCTCTGAAACTACGATTGTCAGTAAATACAAAGAAAATCATACAAATGTACAAAGGCATATTAATATTTCCCGTCGTTATGTTCCTCTCTCCGTCCCGCCCCCTCGTTATTTCTGATACTTTTTTGATTTCCACAGCCATTCATCCGTTCCTGGCATGTATAGAACTACTCCTCCCCCTCTTTCTCACACTGATATTCCTTTTTAATCTCTCTTTCATCTCTCCACACTACACCCCCCCCCCCCCCCTCCTATTTCACCCTCAGCCTTACATTCAACGGGAACTTCTTCTGTCCGACTTCCTCCGTCCGTCTCTCTCATTCCGTCTGTCTGACTCTCGCTGCCTAAATGTTTCTCTACGTTAATATGCAAAACTGCTCATTTCCATACATGCTGTCCAGCCAGGGGGCTTCACTTGTCTTGAATTTTGTGGGAAACCATAGAATTTGTGCATTTTTTTGGAAACTTCCCAAAGCTTTAATTTTCCAAGGAGGAATTTTGAGCTGGCAACTTTTTTTTTTCTCTTCACCTCATTTATTGACAATTATTACTTATTTTACTGCGTTCTATGTGTGTGTGTGTGTGTGTGTGTGTGTGTGTGTGTGTGTGTGTGTGTGTGTGTGTGTGTGTGTGCGTGTGTGTCCTGTAAGTATTTCTGAGAATTTGGGAGTTTTAGCAACCTAGGGGGAGTAACATGGTACAAGTGTGAAAAACCAAGATATTTTACTGTGGGTATTTTAACGGCAGACACCAGTATTTTTACATTTTTTTCCAAAATGTGTCAATTCTGCAGTTCCACTCGGCCTTCATCCTCTTTTATGTGCTTGTTTTAGTCCTCTTCTGCACAGCTTCTGTGTGTTCTGTCTTTCTCCTCTCAACCATCTCCAGACCCAGATATCTCTCTCTCTCTCCAAATGAAACAGGAGACCACAGGAGAGTGAATACTGGGCTCAAATTCATCAGGTCAAAAACAATGACTTCAACGTGCTCCGTGCACACACACACACACACACACACACACACACACACTTCAACACTGAGAGAGAACATGTTTGACAAAACATCATTTAATCTACTTGGAAAAACATGGCCTGTGGTCAAAAATTCACTCACACGTGAAATGACAAAAACACACGATGAATGTTACTTTTATATTTTCACCGTGACAAAGTATGATTTCTCTGCGATCATTTTTAAATGTTACTGATTCACTGGCCTCGGCGTGAGTCCACCAAAACGTTCATCACAGCTGTCCTGCGGAATATGAGTGACGCTAACTGAGAGCATGATGATAGGATGTGTAGAGGAGAGGTTCCAGACTCACTACTGGCTCTAGAGGCTGAGGGAGTCTGAAGAACATTTGTGATGTTTGACATTCAAACATTGACGAGGTTTTACATCAGGTTCCGGCTGATTATTGTCAAGGTCTGTCTGGATCAGACGTTCCCTGATAAACACAAACAAGCACAGCGCTGAGACACACACACACACACACACACACACACACACACACACACACACACACACACACACACACACACACTTAGTGCGGTGAGATATTTTGCTCTGGCTTCCTCATGAAAGCCTTTCATCTCAAAAGAGGTTAACATTTTGTACATAAGAGCTAAAGCGTTTCCTCTCTATCTTCTCTCACCTTTTAATTTCTTTCAATTTGACTTTCGTCTCTCTGCTCCCCGCTCCCCAACATAAAAGGAAAGGTGCCCAACCCTTCTCCTCTCTGCTTGCTCGTTTCAATTTCCGTCTTTCTTCTCTCCCTTTAACTTCCTTTATATCTCCCCCGACATCCCCTCTTTCCCTCTCTTGACCCTCTCCTTTTCCTTTGTTTCCGCCTTGCCCTCCCTCCCCCATCGCACCGTCTCCCTCTTCATCTTCCTCTCTCTCTGAAACCTGATTTACCGCTTGTTAACATCAAAGGGATGTTAGACTGTTGGTGCCTCAAACTATTTCTCCAAATCATTTTTATATTCCAGGTATAAATCAGTGTGAAAACGGCACTTGGTGACTGTGGCGGGGTTTGGTTTCCAATGAAGGTCTAAGACAGCAGAAGTGGAGGGAATGCACAATGGCTGTGCTGGAGCTACCGCTGTAGTCATTGTCCAGGTTTGTCATTCCGACCACAGGCTTGCTGAATTACTTCTGCTCTATGGCTGAATGCCCCAAAGGAACATTTTTTAGAAAAATCAAGTTTTACTTCATTTTTTTTTTGTCAGCAATTTGAAAGTTGGAAGAAATAGGCTTGGAACTTTTCTGGTCAGCGACACAGGAGACAAACTATTGATTTGATTCCGCTGCAAGACAAAATGGATGCAGGAAAACGACACGACGCGCAAGTCATGATCGTCATTCTACACTAGCAATAGCATGTTGAATTGTAAACGCCACGTAAATTATTCATAACTCCTCCACCTGTTTACAGCCGAGCAGTTAGCAGCATTCGTTGTTTTCTTGCAACTTTTTCTCAGTTTCTCCTCTCCTCTCTTTTCTTCTAGTTAAATTCACTTTTTACTTCTTGTAGACTATTTTGTTGCTGTATTCTGTGTGTGTGTGTGTGTGTGTGTGTGTGTGTGTGTGTGTGTGTGTGTGTGTGTGTGTGTATTCTGTGTGTGTGTGTGTGTGTGTGTGTGTGTGTGTGTGTGTGCGTGTGTGTCCACATGGCACAGAGCTGTGGAGCAAAGTGCCAAAATAGACTCACGGGAGCTGCTAGAGACATGATGTGGAGAAGGCGACACACAGAGAAAGCATTAACGCATGAATACAAGCAGACACACACACACACACAACACAAACACACACACACACAGACACACACACACACACAGCTGGGGACCTGGCAGCATGAGCGGCAAAGGAGAGAGGAGTAGAACATAAGAGAGCTTGTTAAATCTTTATTCATATATGTATATTGTTTTTTTGACTGAACAACCTATTTTTTGACGCCTGCATCATGCCCAATGTCTGCCTGATTAAATCAGTTATCATACGTGGTTAAAGAAATAGTTCCGCATTTTGGGATATTTGCTTTCCTGCCGAGAAGATCGTTCCCCCTCTAGTCTCTGAATATGAGGCTATAGAGCCGGCAGGCAATTATGCATAAAAACAGGGATAGAATGCTATAATTATCTTAAAATGTGATGGAAATAAAGCACACTGAATAATACCAATAATGATAACAATGTTAAAATCAGCATCGGTATTTGCAGCTTGCACATAGATCCATAAACACATCCAGAGGTCTGCGCTCTCTTCTACTCTGCTCCCGTCTTCTCTACAGCGGCGGTGTAGATTTAAATCTTTAAGAGGAAAACTCAGAAAGTATTTTGCCTCGAGTGCACTCTCTACCACTCGGTGACAAGGTCTCAGAGGCTATGAATAAATATGAATCCAGCTCTCGGCAAGTAAGGGAATAAACTTATTTCCGAAACGTTGAACCGTTCCTTTAAAGTCAACGCATTAATAAGTGGGAATGTATCCCTCTCTGGTCGTTATTCTGGCAAACCACTGACACCTTGATTCTTGGTGAAATAACTTCTCAGGACAAATGGCCTCATACATCAACGGTTTCCTCTGTTCCTGTCCGACAGGGTGTTGAATTAACTTTTAATGGCTTCCAAAGGAAAACCGAGCGGAGTAAAATAGAGTCTTTTAACATTAGACGTCAGCTTGTCCTCAGTCTGGAACAACTTCTAAACATGACAGACCAGTCTCATTCCCTTTAGAGAGAGCAGCGATTTTAACTTCAAAACAGCTGATGTCATCGTGGAAAAAAACAAGCCTCAGGACCATTTATTGGAATCAAGAAATACAGAGAGATTAAAATGTTATTATTATTATTTCAAATGAACTGTTATTACCATCAGGCAAAATGTTATTTCTGTAATAATTGGAAGGAAATAAAAATCAGTTTGGGATGGCCGCTATGCACACACACACACACACACACACACACACACACACACACACACTCAGTAAGAGACACACACACAGATGCAAAACTAGACACAAACACACACACAACAAGTATATCGGGGTTTTTGCAAGTAAACAGCTGAGTTGGAGGTTTGAGGACACTGAAGAATGGATTTAATCTCTCTGTTTCTGAGAAAGAGATGGAGAGAGATGGAGAGAGAGAGAGAGAGAGAGAAAACAAGTGGCGGAGGGAAAGTAAAAGTGTGGCTCTCAGCAGTTAGGACTTGTTGAAAACACTAAGGCCAGAACAACTGTCTTCACCTTCATCAAACAACACCACAACAATTGTACAAACCTCCGAAAACAAGTGCTGAAAACTTTGCAAACTTCTCAGTTTTTTTACTTGAGGTGGTATAAATGTTGTTTTCTTCTCACAGTGTCAAACGCTCTAACCCTTTCTTATCGTAGCATACAAACACCCTACGAGCTACAAAATGATACGACAATGTGACTTTCTAAAAACGCTTTCCGTCTCTTCTCTTTAACTACACGTACTTCTTATTATGCACACCGGAACCTCTGACCCACAGACCCTCAGGCTCCTTTCAGAGAGAACATGACATGTTTCACTTCTGGCGTTCTGCGAGTGTTCCTGTGTCGAGGTTAATTGACGGTCACGTCTAAATATGACGCGCACGGACGGCGCAGCGCTCGGAACGATCCCGCTGCTCACTGCGCTCTTGTCTAACCGCCTGCTGCTGTTTTGGCTCGTCCTTTAAAAAAACCAAAGGCCCTGTCAGTTCAGAGGCCCCAGCATTACATTAAACTAATTTGTTTCTACCACTGTTACCACCGGGCATTCATCACTACTATGAAATGTATCTCACGTGCAAATTAGTGCATGAGGTCGCCTAGTGAGTGTGGAGATTCTTGCACCGGCCGAGTTCTGTTTTACTTGAACTGGCGTCGTCGCGTCTGGCTTCAAACGCTTCCACAGTTCTCAGCTACTGACTTTACATTCCACTATATTGGGAAAATGTCAGCCTATATATATATATATATATATATATATATATACACACTGTTCAGTTCATCTACATTATGCTGCTCTGTGCATGTTCACTTCATATGTGCACTACACATTGGCTGATTGGATCATTAGCTGCACCTTTGTCGCATCTTATATAAAAGTTAAGCAGTAACTCCAGACTGTGTTGAGCTCTCTCACAATGTAAAACCTGCCCAGAAAATGAAAAACTCTTCTTGGTTTTTTTCAGTGCTGCATAAACCAAAAATAGAGACTATGAAATGAGCTTTTAGCTTATTACTCGTCTTTGTTCCACTCGACTACCCTTCCCTTCCTCAAAAACCTACTCAGGAGCCCCGTGTGTCAACCACCCACTCACCCCCATTTACCAGTGATCTCCCCAAGCTGAGTCATTTATTTAAATCCATATTCATCTCCCTTCAAGCTAAGTGATTTGTCTGAATTTACAGTTGCTTCCCCCTCTATCTCTTACAGTCTCAGATTCTCACTGTTAGCCTCCCTCAGATGTATATTTCCTTCCTGCAAACACAATCCATCCATCCCTCTCACTCTCAGCTTTCATTTATCAATCTTTTTTTTTCTCTGTGTGTTTCACACTCTCCCTCCTTCCCTCTCTGCCCATTCCGCTTGTTCTCTGCCTCGGGCAATCCAATCCATCCGACTTTAAGAATCATATCATCCAATCAGGGCCCACTCAGTCGACAGGGGCGGGCCCTGAGGGACGGGCTAATCAACTCTCTGATGGGATTAGACCTCCCACCTGTCCGTCATTTAAGAAAACCCACTCCAGGCCAATCTCCTCTGCACATTGTTTCATATGGCTGTCATTTAGGTAGGAGGCGCGCACACACACACACACACACACACACACACACACACACACACACACACACACACACACACACACACACACACACACACACACACACACACACACACACACACACACACACACACACACACACACACACACACAGTGCACCCGTTAGCAGCCTGTAGCCTGATATATTATTCTGATTTGGCTCAGATAATAGACAGCTGATGGGGAGAGCAGTTGGAAGGTATATACACACACACACACACACACACACACACACACACACACACACACACACACACACACACACACACACACACACACGAGTCAGCGGCATATCACTAGGCCTGTCATTTTGAATTTGGAAAAGGAGGGAGCAAAATGTTCTCTAATGGCTATTTGCACTCTGCTTTTCTCCACAATAAAACTGTCCAATCAAGAGAGAGGAGAGGGATGGAGACAGAATAGGAGAGAGAGAGAGAGAGAGAGAGAGAGAGAGGGATAAAGAAAGAGAAATGAATAGGAGGAAAAAAAGAAGGAAAAAAACATCCAGTAATGGAATGAAATGAAAGGCAGGAGTTATGAAAAGTTAACGAGAAAAAACAGCCAGAAGGTGACACGGCAAAAACCTAAAAGATACAGGAGGAGAGAGAAAGACAGAGAGAGAGAGAGAGAGAGGAGGAGGTATGAAAGATACATGACAGCCTCTCCGTTTGATGGGTGGGACTTTTTCTTTTGTTACTTTATCCATCGCTAAGTATCCGTTAACTACAACTTGTTAGCCCTGCCGAGGTTGCTGTCGCTCCCGAGGAGCCAATAATGGTTGTTTGGTACTTTATCGTCACTGTTCACCACAATTATTTCACCATTTGCTGAGACTACAGAACAACGACTGGCTCGTTATCTAATCATTATATTTCATGAAAGCATACGACATAAGCTAATAGCAACAGATTTAACTGGCATTTGAACAGCGCGTTTGGAATTCATTGCACTATTGGATGGAATCATTCCCACAGAGACGGGGAAAAGGAAGTAAATGGACGCAATGTTTCTCTGCTGCAGTAACAAAGAAAAGCCCTTTTAAAAATCTTTTGTTGTTTTTCTGGTCTTTAACTATAAAACAAATCTATTCACGCCTTGTTGTTCATTCCCGCAGACAGTCTTCATTACCACATCTCTCCTCCGGAGGACGGTCCGCTACGACCGATGCTCTGCCGCATTCAGGGAATATCAGTTCCATGTCCCTCGTAACTGAATCCGTACCAGTCGATAGCAACAGAACACAACAGAAATCATGTGAAGTGTATCAGTGTCACGTGTTTTTCCGTGCAATATTAGTGCAATTACAATAAATAACCAATTAGCAGTCTCGACCAGGGTTTATATTACAGCGAGGATGATCAAATCCTACCTGCCCTTATTCCTTGTTACACTAAACTCTCTTCTCTCCACCTTCTCTCTCCAGTAAGACAATGAAAAGTAGTTTAGACAATCTTTACTTCAAAGTCTCTGTAACTTTGACTCCCCCGTCTTTGTTGGGGAGGTCTTCAGGGCTTTAGTACGAGGCAGCAGGCTTCTCTCGGTGTGGGTTCACATTCGTGTGCGTCTCTGTATGTGCGTGTTGGACAGCGGTGCAAATTAGCATGCTTATTAGCATAGGGATATAAGTCAACACTGGCCCCAATATGTCTGCCTGTATGGCCCTATTGTGGCCTAGGTGTGTGTGTGTGTGTGTGTGTGTGTGTGGGTGCTTTAGTAAGTGTCCGCATTTGCTGTAAGAGTTGGTCTTTTTTTTTGTGCTTATTCCCGACGCCCTATTAAAATCATATTTAAATATAAGATACAACAGTCACCGCACACGTTGTGTATTCCTTCTTCTACCCTGCATAAGATCCAACGCGTTTTATAGCTTGAAGTTGTACAAAAGAATTGGGCAAGTTAGTATAATTTACACGATTACTCCACGGTTTTTACTTTTCTTACAATATTTGGTTTAAGTTGTATTTTTCACATGTAGTAACCAGGTCACACCCTCAGTCTTTGTACAGTTCGATCACCACTTCCACTGTTACTCCTGCATAAAAAGGATATCCGTGCGATACAAAATAAGCTCCATTGCCTCAGAAAGTATTGATTATGAAGCCTGTCTTGTTGCTGACTGCGGTGAATCCGGTTTGGTTGTTGAGAAAACATACGGTGAAAGTGACGGCTTTTATTATCTGTGTAGCGGACATGTTGAGACTGCACTTTGTCATTTATCCAAAGATGAACCCCGCCTCGGGTTCACTCTCTACACACATCGTGTGTGTGTCAACGTTACTCGTGTAGTGCTGGACGGGCCAGACGCCGGACCTCGGTGGAAGCGGTTCGACGGCCCGGCCTTCCTAGCGTCACAGCAGCAGCCCTGCAGCGGAGGAGTGGAGGCCGACCGCCGGCCGCTCACGAGAGAACAGAGCGGAGAGGAAACGCAGCAACACTGCAGTCGATTTAGGCAGTCTCTCTCCTTCTGTTTCATTCCTCCTCTGTGTTTTTCCCTTCTCAACTCTTAAATAGGCGGAAAAAAAAAAGGAGACGTGGTAAACATGACAAAGAAGGGCAGAGACAGAAATGACTGGAGACGGAGGCAATTTAGGAACTAGAAAACAGTCTGATCAGGATGCCTCCTGGACGCCGTTGGAGCTATTCTGGGCACGTCCGACTGGGAGGAGACCCCGGGGCAGACCCACAACACACTGGAGAGATTTTACATCCCAACCAGCGTGATCCCCCAGGAGGTGCTGGAGGACATGGCTGGGGAAACAAGGACATCAGGGCTGATCCGCTTTCCCCGAGACCTCAAACCGGACTGGATAAGTGCTCAGCAACATATCAATGAAGCGATGCTTTACTGCGCCAGTCTCCCTCTTTTCTGGAGTCCAAACAAGTATGTTGATGTTTTATTGATGAACAATCATACGCGTATGTTCTTGAAATAAATATCAAACTTGTGTTTCATGATGTGTGGCCTCATGTCCCCTTCTTCTTTAGGCATATTGCTCCCTTTTCTAGCTCTATTTACTACATTTATATACATTGGTTTTGGCTCTTTTGCTGTTTCATCATCACTTTCTCTCTCTCTCTCTTATTTTGTCAGGTTGAGTTAAACTTTGCACATCTCCTTTGTCGCTTTGTGTGTGTGTGTGTGTGTGTGTGTGTGTGTGTGTGTGTGTGTGTGTGCACAACCATGCGGGCCACTGGAAAACAAGTGCTTATGTCACACACACACACACACACACACACACACACACACACACACACACACACACACACGGGAACAGTGTATGGAAAAATACAAGATTTGAGTACATGTAACAGTAACTATAATTAGATAACGGTCCCTTTTTAAAAATAATAGCGTACATAGATTTCTAAATGGATTCCAAGTGTTTTTTCTTTTTGTATTAATTCAGTTGGAAAATATATCTAGTGCTGCTGCAGTGAATGTAAAGTGTCACTAATGCTTCTTCCCACCACTCTAAAAGCAACCCAGTTTTACCCCAAGTGATTTAATATATGTGGAAATATATAGAACTTAGGCGCTATAGTGCTCCACGGCCTCTGTATCCTGTAGCCACCAGCCTGTTAATGTTAGGCTCAGTTTAACTTGGATAGTAGATGAGAGAGTGAATAAGGGTTGGCTCTCTCAGAGGTCTGCGACCTCACCGCAGTGTGAAAAGGACCCGACAGGCTCGACAGACTCTGGTTGTGTACGCTCATATGAACTTTACTGCCAATTTCATAGGCTGTAGAGCTTCTGTATTTCTTTAGTTTGGCCTCTTGGTGAAGATTTGGGAACATCTGTAAACATTTGTATTGTGTGATCTGTAGGCTTTAGCTCCTGCCTTTATCTTATGAACCTGCATTCTGTGCTGAATCACTTTGACGTCCTCCCGCTTCTCTCTGTAATCACTATTTAATGTTTCCAAAAAATTAGATCATATTAATTCAGGGAGTGCAGTTAGTGGCAGTGTGGGCTCCACGGTAGCTCTGACAGCTTGACAGAGTGGCAGCAGGGGGGCGGGGCTTAGCGACGGGTCGGCTGATCTCTGGTTAATTGTTCTGTTTTAGTGAGAGGCGGAGCGTGTGGTGTGTCTTCATGTCAAAGCATTGGCTTTGGACCAGATCCAGGCCAAAAGGAGTGTTTGAAGGAGTTTGGTACAGAGCGGCTTCTGCTGGAGTTCAGCGTGACTTTAACCGGGACAGGTGAGGTCAGGCCCAGTGAGTCGCAGTCTTTAAAGTAAAAGACTGTTAAATCAGCAAAGAATCATTGAATAATACATTTTTGGTCACAGACAGACACACACACACACACACACACACACACACACACACAAACGTATTTGTTCCCCCGCAAAGTTGCTCCTCAGAGCTTGAAGAGAAAAAACTGAGCTTACTTCTCTTACATCATTACAAAGACAGGCCAAGCACAGGACAGGACAGACCAATGTGTACACACACACACACACACACACACACACACACACACACACACACACACACAGAGGACAGCTAGCAGCAGTCCTGTCTGTAGTGTCTGAACTGTCCTCGTGTGCCAGTGATGGGGCGCTAATGCACTGCCAGGAAACAACATGGCTCCCTTAGGGAATGCAAAATGGAGGCATGGCAACAGCTGCCAAAATGTCAGGGTGAGAGAGAGAGAAAGGGAGAGAGAGAGGGGGAGAGAAAGGGTGAGAAAGAGAGGCCACCGGGGTGCATGAGGGCAGGAAGGAGGTGGACGAATAGCCCCCCTGCAGGCCAAAGTGAAACACCATTAAAATACAATTCAGCTTTTTTTTAAATAATCCTTGTATAAAAAATAAATAAACAAATACATGTTTTCCCCGTTTCTGTTCAAGTGATTGGTAATGAACTATTCTGCAGTGGGTCATGTTTGAAATGCATGGCAGATCTGAAGGATAAACACATCTGAGTGCCTTCCCCTCAGAAACAAATGTCATATTTCTACACTTTAAATAAGTCAAACCAAACAAGAAAATGTCGACTCTATAGCGAAAAAAGGGACACGGCGTCCAACAGTGAGAGTGAGGCTGCATGTTACATGTACATGTGTGTAGAACTTACTCTGTCTCTCTACAGTCTGTGTGCAGCTCTACCACATAACTCTACATGTTTAGAGGCTTTCCCGTTAAGATCTCATCACATTTCAATTTGGAGACGTCAAACGGTCTCTTTGACCTTTTCCCCTTCGTTCAACCGATGGCCCTGAATTACATCCGTGTGTTTGTATTTGGAGGTGTAACACATAACACCACCCTACTTAAGTTATCAATACGTGGACGTTTGAATGTTTATGTGATTGCTGCTGTGTATTTCAGCATGGTAATTAGCAGCTAATTAGTTATTGATTGAGGCCAGTATATTTTATGGAGGTGAGAGGGCGAGTGTGACACAGGGCACAGCATAACACCTCAGCCATAATTCACCCTGCACACACACACACACACACACACACACACACACACACACACACACACACACCCTCTCTCCCTTAATATTTCACTCTCTTCCTCACCTTTCCTCTCTCACTTCCTCTCTTTTATTCACTCACGTCTCTCTCCCACTTTGCCTCTATCAACACCAGTGACCACACATAACTTATTGAGCTCTCTTCGCCAAGTTTAAAGTGCATGGCGCAAGTTCATTTAGGGGCGCGGTCGATCTTAATAACGTGTCCTTTACACGGTGCCATTGACTTTAGATGTGGCAACAATGCACCTGACCTAACCTCATGTTCAGACCAACGTGACCGTGGGTGCAGAGATGGGCTCAAGTACATTTGCTACTTGCACAAAGTGAGCGCTGGGCGTGAAAACGACAACAGCGTCAGCCTGAAACTATGAGAGTTGCCCCGTGCGCCTCTCTGCGCTGGGTGTACGATAGGGCCCTGTGGTCAAACCACATCCGTAGCAAGCATCCTCGATCCATTGATGGCTATCGTGGGACAAAAGTGGCCCAAAACAGAGACACAAAAATAAGACAAAAATTCCTTGGCATACTGTACAAGAACACAGAATGCTGCAGAGATTACAAAAACCTTTTTTTTTTTTTTCAGCAAATTGCTCATTCTGCACATCCGCATGTCCATTGGATGATACATTTGTGTGAGGCATATAAGCTCCTAATCAGACTGTTAATGTCTCTAAAATGAACAATACACTGGTAGCACTGGCACATATGTATGTAGCGGACGATTAGAGGTTACAGAGGGGGGCGGCACAGACGACGCAAGTTTCTGTAATTTTTGTGTAATGCAACATCTAAGAGAAAAACTTGCGGCCTGGCAGTTGGATCTACAAAAACCTGTAAAGTATCTGATTTAACAGCATATGCAGATAAACCAAATCATTCAATACTAGGAATTCTGATATAAGATCAGTTCTGATGCAAGAGATGTCTGTCCTCTCACTGTTTACTCTAGTGACACATTTTAAATGTATGTATTTATTTATTTATTTTGCAGGGACAATGCACACCAATCAACAGTGAAACTGTAGGTGAGCCAGAGTTAGCCAGAGAGGCTGGTTTTCATCTGCTGTCCCTAAAGCGAAGTATTCCTTCATTTCACTTCCTGAATGTTTTTGTCACTAAGCAATCTTTTGAACATGTTATATGGATGCACTGGGGAACATTCAGGTTTTTGCTGATTTAACAACTAAATATCTGTCTGTGCGGTAAGAACTGGATCACTGGAGGTCTAAAAAATAGTTTCAGACCCCATCAAGGTCGCAGCTGCCACAGATGTACGTCTGTGGGTGTTGCTAATGGTCTGGTCTGATGTTGTCCGCTTTAAATCGCCGGCTATTTCCTAAGCCTGTTACTGCTAAATGGAAAATGTGTGTGAGTTGGGACGTGTGTGTGTGTACGTGTGTGTGTGTGTGTGTGTGTGTGTGTGTGTGTGTGTGTGTGTGTGTGTGTGTGTGTGTGACCTCTGCCTTTAATCCACTTTACCTTTCATTTCTTTTCTAGGCTCTCAAATGACCCAAGGCACCTGGACAGAATCCTCTGACAGCTTCTCTCCTCTTCCTCGTCCTGTTTTTCTGACTTGTTCTCTCACAAAATTCATTCTCTCCTCATCAATCCATTCATTAAAGTCAACGTCAAACCCTTAACATCATTTGTGATTCACATTATGTTACTTCTCAAACTTAAACTTAAATCTTAAATCTTATTTGGACACAGTCTCCATGATGTTTCTGAAGAGAATCTTTGGGAAGCTCAAATTGGGAGACTCCGGCTGTCGACCATCTTGGCGGTGATGACGCAGCCTAATTCAGAGGAGACAGCTAGCAGCTAGTGACCTGAGACGAGTTCCCACCTGTCACTCAAAGCGGACACACCCTCAATTAAGCCTAACTTTGAGCCCTAAGTGGGTGATTTCCCCTGAGTGGGGATTTTAGCAATAAAGACCAACACTTTTTTTTTTTTACCAGGCTGCAAACATGTTCATTTCTTCTATAAAGTTGGGCATTTTTTCATGGGGGATTAACTCGCTTTTTGAGTCAGCCTCAAGTGGCCATGTGAGGAACTGCTGCAGTTGTGGGCACTTCAGCGTTGTCTTCAGTTCTCAGCACTGGAGGTTGCCGCTTGAGCAGCACCCAACCAGCCGACAGTGATTCTGTGTCTTTACCGGCGCTTAGCTACAAAATGCTAGCGACAACTTTGATTTTAGATCATCAAAATCCCCTTTTTAGACATATTATTATGTGCATTGTATTGTTTAAATTCCACAACTGTGCTGTGTCTTGCAAGCAATCGGTAGTTGCATGGCTGCAACGGGCTGGTTTACAGGTTAAACCGTGGCAAACTTGATTCCCTCGGTTCATTTCTAAGAAATATTTTAAATGCACGACTTAGTTGGCACTTTTATCCAAATGAACTCACAATGCCATGGTTGCAATTCAGTTCAATTCAATCTGTACACATATGACGCCCTCTGTCCCGGGACCCTCACATCAGTACAAACCCCCCCCCCTTTAACGGGGAGAAAAGAGGGAGAAACCTGAGGGAGAGCAACAGAGGAGGGATCCCTCTCCCAGCATGGACAGACGTGTGATAGATGTCATGTGAACACAATGAACATCATAACACATAAATGCTTTGCACTAGATTTACACAGGACCACTGCGCTGCAGCTTGAAACTGAAAACAAATATCCCAAGGTGACAACAGAGGATGCTTAAGTGGACAAGTGTGCACTTCAAAACTAACTGTACAAACGTGCATAATATATACGCACACACACACTGAGCACGGAGTTTAAACACTCAAGATATGATTGATTTTTGAATGTATGCTATGTGTTTTAATGAAGAGCCGGGCAGCAGCTCCAAATCTTTTAAACAAAGCACGAAGGATCAATTCATTTGCAGAGAGCGATGCATGTACGGTACATGAAATTGTCCTTGTGACTTTGATGCATGTACGCAGTGACAACTCTCACATTGACCAAGAGTAAGCACACAATGGGAAACATAATAGCCGGAATTCAAATTCACCGCAAGAGGAAAGAACATTGCACATACTATGAGACAACACTCTGTCGCCTATATACAATGTTTATAGTCAATTCTGGCAAATGTGACGCAAAAAGGCCGAAGCTATAGAAAGGCACACCAGCAATGCATTTCATTGTGTAGCAAAATGACAATAAATTATCCTTGAACCATGAATGTGTCGCAGCAACATCCAACAATTTAATTTCTCCGAGTTATATTGGATGTATTCATTTTGATCAGTTCCACTTGCTCCTGAAGCTTGACGTCAACTCATCTTGACGTTATGAATCGTGTGTCATAGTGCAAGCAACACTTGGCAGAAACAGGAAATGAACTCAGAAGAAATGGCAGTAATAGAAGTATTGTTAAGCCCAGAGGGAGACGATGGATTTGGTGTCGCGAAAAACCTGCTTATTGATTTTCTTTTCAATTCTCTCCCAAAATGTGATATTGCCTCTGTGATGACTAAGACACTAATAACTGCTTTAAGTGCATATAGTTCAAAGAAGCCTGCGAAAGGAGAAAAAGGGAGCCTTATCACCACTGATGATAACCTGATATGTTTTCTGAAAAGGTTTCCTTTTTCCTAACTCGACATTTTGTGCAGCATGTCATATTGAAGAAACGTTCACTTTTCATCTCGAGTCATTTTCCCCCCCAGTGACCCCACATAGTGTGACAGTACCAGCCCTTCATACTTTACTCTCACACTTACACAAACACACATTTTTGTCACTTGTGTTGACATTGTTTGGACTCATACAAGTCAGCAGGAGGCGTACCCTGACCTAGCCTCACCCGTAGGTTGACCCTTCCTAAGTCCCGCCCCCTTTCGCTCTATACTCCAACAACAGTCACGATCTTTACGTTCTATATAGTCACATCTTATTAGCATAACGCTAACTAACAACATTAGATAGAGTAGTTAGCCTAATGTCGGATCACCAACGTCATCCAGGTCATGCCTAACGCCAACCCCGAGCCTTGCCTTTACTTAAGCGTCGCACTGACCGCTCTGCCCCCTGGTGGCCATGAGGATCCACGGCGCTCTCTCTCCTCTCACCTGCCTCGCAGCCTCACGTCTTCCCCCTCTTTTATATTCAGGCGAAGCGACGACATGTAGGCAGAGAGGGGCAATGTGTCCCTCTCTGTCTTTTAAATGTGATGTGCTCTACCACCTCCATCGACAAGAATAGCTTCATGACCTTCAGAAAACCTGCATCCACTTAATTGATGTCTGCTTACCTCAAAACTATGATGAAGCGCTTCCTTTAACCACAGTCCCACATATTTACAAAAAAGTGCTACACTTCATTCACTCCCACACTTTAAACCATCTGAGGCCATAAAGTCTAACCCACGGAGCAGAAGGACGAGAGAGTTGGAAGTCAATGGTTGCAGGTTTGAGAACGGCAACAGTTAGTGTGTTCATCAATTGTACATCGAAGTACTGGAGCATCTGAGCACAAGCTGCTAATTACGCTGTAATCTGATCCAAATACGAGCGTTAACCGGGACAGGGAATGTCAAATATCCGTCACTTCTCTTTCAAATGTGAAGGATCCTTTTTTTTTGCATTTCTCATCAAATGTCTTCTGACAAAGACACCGTAGTATAAGTACAAACGCACAGCGCCTGTTCAAGGACAGAGAGACGTGTGCATGTGTGCATGCATGTGGGGTCACGGAGACGCGTGTCAAACTCCACCACCGGTTCATTAAATGGCGCACAGATCAATTCTTAATCTGCTTTGTATCTGTCCTAACACATGCAGAAACACACACCCTAAATCTCCCCCCGAACATGCATTCAGACACACACACACACACACACACACACACACACACACACACACACACACACGCCCTCCTCCATCACTTCAGAGTGTTTTTGTCTTCCTCTTTGTCAAATTCAATTACTGACGACATCACTAAAGGAATCTCCACACTAACCAATTACCGCTCGAGTCCCCTGTGTGCCTCTGTGAGATGATCTGTGTGTGTGTGTGTGTGTGTGAACAATGAAGCAAGTGTGACAGGAAGTGTGTGTGTGTATGTCCACTATGGAGGAGAAACAGGACACAAGTATGTATTGGCTTTAGGATATATGTAATTACAATATGGCACAAATATTACACAAATGTGTGTGTGTGTGTGTGTCCCAAGTGTGTGTTGTGACAGCCCTCTCTGAGCAGGCCCCTCCCTCCAGGAGCCGCAGAGGGCGGAGTCAGGTCGTCGGAGGGATTCGGCTCGCCTGGTTTGGTCGCAAGACGGCATAAGCTGTCTTTCCTTGTTACATTTAGCTTATCAGTTCACACATGTCCCTACTAGTTATGTAACATCAACGTCACTTTAGCCTCTGACCTGCCGACTGTGCGTTTACAGAAAAGGCCTTTAAAATGGAGGACTAATCGATGTGTTTGGCAAACGTGACCCCATCTTAGAAAACATTGGCTTAAGTTCCTGGAGTGCAAACTTCCCCAAGTCGAGCAGGACAGAGCCGGATTAGCTAACCGGCTAACCCTCGTTTAGCCAACGGTCAATTGTTCCTGTTCGGGGATCTAGGTGTTAAGCCCGCGGGATATTGTCTTGTGTTTGCTTCAGCAACTCTCCTCTCAAAATCTCCTTCAATCGATCTCTTTCTCTTTTTCCTCTCTTTCTACCTTCCTTTCACTCCCAGTCTCTCCTCTCTTATCGTCTACATTGCTCCCATTCATCCAACATCTTGTATCTTTTCACTTCCCAGGTCTCTCCTCTTATCTCCTCTCCTCATCGATCTGTCCATCACCTTCTCACCGCTCCTCGTCGCGTCCCCTCGTCCTCTCACCTCCGTGCTTTGTCAGAGGAAGGCTTGCGTGAGGTCGGGATAATGGTGCTAATTTGTGTGTATGCGTGCGCTTGTCCCCTACCCGTCCCCTGCTAGCTTTGACACCGCTGACCTACGCATACTGCTTTGTCAACACTCGCGGCGCGTACACACATCACAAATGACAGCGGACCACGATAGTTTACACCGACAGAGAAGAGCGAGGGAGGGCTGAGGGAGCGGGGGAAGTTATTGTCTCTGTAGTACACCACGGCTGCTTATGTTGTTGTCGGCGATAAACGGGCTAAACTCAAAAACACGAGCCACATCCCTGAAATCTACCGCGGCGCACCGCAGCCAGTGACAGGCTCAGCCGGTCGTTTTATTCATATGTTCATTAGCGGGGAAGGCAAAAGCAGTGTGCAATTCCCCCTGCAAACATTCATCCACCATGAGTAATTAAACAAAAGGTTGGTAAATGGAATGTGATGTGAAACCAAATGAGAACTCTAATCGTCCTTAGACTATTGCTTGTAGCTTGCTACGGAGAGAGATTGTTTCTCTTTCGCTCTTCTCACGAGTTTAGGAATGAAGCCAAAGTGGAATGCGACAGTTTGAGCGCATGTGGCGGAAACCGCAGTCGTCCCTCGATTCAGCCATTCATTTTCTCTGCTGGCTTAATGCTTTTTTATTATCGCAGGCACCCGGATCCATAAGGAATTATAAAAGCTACTGCAGAAGTCCATTCGATTCAGGATATGTTGCTCTGTGGAGACGAGGCTTCAAAGGCAAACGGCACCGTCGCATTTCAAGGGCCGCCGTGTTTAATGGACGGGGATATTTTACCTGGACCTGGTGGTGTTTGTTTCCAGCTGTGACAAGAACGCTGGCATTGTTTTCACCCTTTGAGTCTGTGTGGAAGTAATCATGGCAAAATGTGTGAGTTCTCTACCAGGTGTGCATGTTTCTGTCTGTCTGACAGATTGCTGGATGGTCTCTAGTTGTTTCTTTGTGTATTGTACCTTATTTTCATTATTTACTTCATTTTTTAGTATTTAATAGTCTATTTTCTTTTGTTCTGCTTTTCTCTCTGTGCTGTAAAACACTTTTGATCAACTATTAAGTGTGTTATAATAAAGTTGAGATGACCAGGTGAGTGCTAATATTGAAATAGAGGTCTGCGGGTAAGTTACCTTGCACGGCAAGGTGGATTCTGGCGATGGCACGAGATCAAGCGAGAATCACAGAACCATGAAGCAGACGGAAATCCATCCAGCCGGGCTTCATGTAATGCGCCTGGTTAGATAGAGGCCTGTGGCCTGTGAGGAGCTACTGGCTGCTACGCGGCGTAGCTGTTTGCCAGAACTGACAAAGCGTCAGTCATCTCAGAAGTGGAGAGTACTTCTTCACTGAAGGAAGAGCAAAGAATGGCACTGAAGGCTTCAGTGAGACTTTTGTCAAACATCAAGTGAGGGAGGGGCCAGAGGAGCGCACTGCAGCTTCATCGTCAGGTGAGAGGAGAGGCGCCAGGTGTGCGCCCCACAGCCCTCTCAGGATTCACTGTCTCTCCGTCACATTAAGCGCTGACAAAAAAAAAAATCCTTCTCAAAGCTGAAACTAGTCTAATGAGAGCATATCTGAAAAGCTCCATGGCTGGCCATCCTGTGCAATGAAGCTAAACACGCTCGCAGTCTGGTCTTAAAGGAAGGTTAAGCTGTGAGCCTGTAAGACACCTCCAGTAGTCGCTAAAATGAACTTCTATTCACATTTGATGCGGTCCTAATCTTTGTTGCTCTGACCGATTTAAAATATATATATAAAGAAATGTGGCCATAAAAGAAAAGCCTGTTCCGCCTATCTATACAGTACAGATGTGTTACGATCTGAATTAAGTGAGCAGGTGGGCTTTTTAACGTTTTATAACTTCGCTAATAAAACCCTGAACTCTGCGACAAAAACAGTAATGAGAAGCAGCCCTGGACCGCTCTGGATCAGCCCCGTGACAGCGGTTATGACAGCTCCGTGTTAAAAAAAAAAAACACTTTAAAATTGACTCACTGCAATTAACTTAATCTGTGTCCAGTGTTCAGAAATGGTTTGGTACGTTTTGTTGTGCGTTTTTGAAGTATCATCATGAAAGGTGTTAATATGTGCTGCCCACTCTGGATTAGGCTAAAAAGGGTGGTGCGTGTCTGTGTGTGTGTGTGTGTGTGTGTGTGTGTGTTGGCAGGGGGGGGCAGGGGGTGTAAAGTGTAAAACATGTTTGTGTTATTGCACTTTGCAGCTGTCATAGTGACTCACTGACAGCTACAGATACCTGGAGCTGTACCCCATGGGTCCCATTGTCAAAAAGCCGGCTGTGTTGAAGCTTCTCTGAGTTTGTCAGTGTGTGTGTGTGTGTGTGTGTGTGTGTGTGTGTGTGTGTGCGTAGTGGAATACAAGAGAGGAAATATCTGTCAGATCAGATGTCAACAAACAGTTTGCTAACACTCAATCATCAGGCACACCCTCTCCTTTCCACACAAACAAACACAATCAGCACATAGAACGGCTTATGGTTTAGTGCATGTTGATGCACGCGGGTCTGCTCCGATGGCTACGCTCACGGCTGCCAGACTCAGCTGACCCACCGACGGTGTGCTCCTGGCAGCATGTAGCACCTATACCCTTCAGTTCCCCCTCCTCCCTGAACCACCGGCTCATGTTGAGAGCTGCATGCGAGCGAAGGAAATGTTCCACATCTTGTAGAAAGCATGTTAAAAATGCATTACCCAAAAATGTATAGCACGTATATATATATATCAATAATGAAATAAGAAATTAGATTTGGGGTATGTAATTCAGGGGTCCAAGCTTTAATGGTATGAAGCAGGGTGGATGCTGACACTTCAGTAGGGTATACAGCAGCTTCCTAGGAATTCTAATCATGTGTGCTTCGACCCCGGCACGGGAATTCCCTGGTTTGCAGGGGAGATGAAGAAGTGCTGGTAAAATACATACATTAAGCCGCCTAGACTGTATACAAAATGGATGGAAAGGCGAGGTTTTGATCAAGGAGGCGAGAAATGAGGCAAAGGCGCACGAGCTGAACATGTTTCCAGCATGAGCTGTGGATGTGTGGGCTTACTCTGTGAAATGTGCGGGGAGAGAGTCTGAAGTAAGGCAACACGAACAGCTGGAGATCCTGGTAAGTATCGATATCAGTCTGACTCTGTAACAACATATTGCAGCTGTCGAATGCAGGTGGATTTATTGAGGCAACACTTTGCTTTGTGGTTTGCTCATCGTTTTAAATAAAAACAATTATAACACAAATAAAAGATGGGCTACAGTGGATGTGAATGATCTACGTGTAACGTGGATATAGACATCTATTAAACATGTGGTGTGTGCGTTTGTCTATAAAGACCTTACCCCCACACACACACACACACACACACACACACACACACTTACATACACAAAGAGCTAACATTACATCTATCTGAATGAGTTCCCTCCATTTTCGCTGTGTTGTTATTGATCGTACTTAAACAGCACCATTCCTGTCGGCTTGTACCAGGAAATTGGCCTCATATTGAAGCTGTCACAGCGAGAGCGCGTTTCACTTTAGGCCCCGAGGGCACAGAGGAGAAGTAGCACACAAAGAATCAATCTTCAATCCATAGTATCAGCTTGTTTCTGTAAAGGTATTTCTGTTTTATTAATTAGTACAGTATTTCTGTTGAGTGGACGTGGCAGAGCGGCTCGGCACCAAAGATTGTCCTTTCACCAGGTTGAAACTCAAACCTGTCCCGCCCTTCAGAGAGACACTGGATCACTGCCAGGTCCACGACGGCTGCTCTAGCTGACGCTGACCTCTGACCTCCTTGTGGAGGGGATTAAGCGAACAGTAAGGAATGATTACGGAGTCTCAAAGAAAAGCAGCATAGAGATGACATGCATTGAAGCTGATAAATGTGGATTTCAGGCACACAGCGCATTTAACCTTGATTTCATTAAAGAAAATCAAAGAAAACGTATTGTGCATGCGTTGTTTGTGTGCATGCATGCCACATACAGCTAGCTTGCCATGAAACAGAGCAATGCAAAGGAAGGGAAGAGACGAGCTACCAAGTAAAAATGGATGCATATTTTTTCAAAGGAAAAGTCGAAGGCAATGCATTCAAAATATGTGTCTGGCCTCAGGATACACACGATGTGTTTTGGTCAGTAGCACTGAAAGTAAACAGAAACGCCTCAGGGCACTTCTAATCAGCTGACTGTCAGACAGCTGTTTTGATGCAACCTACTACCAGATGTTGGGATCTGGCAGGAGCGGGTTTGGTTACTAGCAAGTATGAAAATGTAGTTATTGACATTAATACATTTATTAATAACAATAGGAGTATTAACATATATATATTTTCTATATATATACAGTATATATACATAACAATAACTGGGCACTACCCTCAGGGTATCAGGGACCAATAACCAAACTGTGGATAAAGTCTGAAAATTGTACAGGAAGTGTACCTTTATCACACAGAAACCTGACCGGTGAACTCAGGTTGGGCAGCCACGGCTCTGGTCCTTTAACTACTAAAGTACAGTTTACCGACTTTACTCACGGTGGCGGATTTAAACACAACAAAGCTCATTGGCTTTGTTACAGCAGCAACAAGCACAACGGTTATGCTACACAACACTAAATGGGACTCAGCGATCCGTAACATACACGGTACCTATGACCTATCTCTGCCCGGACAGTAGCCTCTTACTTTAGATCGCTTCGTAGCGGTTAGGGCGTTCCTTTGGACTTGTTCAGCAGAATTTCTGCGGCTTAGGACCGGCGATCGACTCGCTCTGTATCGACGGGTTTGGGGGTTGCTGCGATTTCTTTATCGGCCACATCTGTTTTCCTGGTATTTGATAATTCTGCTTTACTTTACCAACACACTGAACCGAATAAAAATAACCTTCGTTCCCTCCATGTTGCTTTTCATGGTCATTAAATGAAAAGTTGCCCACATAGCAATTCGGAGACTTTCATATGACTTTCAGTAAACACACAGTGAGATTAAAAGAAGGCTGCATACTGTGATAAGTGTCTCATTATGCTCCGTTGCACAAAGTGAATTAGAGAACAACAAAAATCCGTCAAGATTTTAGAATATAATGATGATTTAAGATGGATCACTTGCTGTGTAAAATAACCGAACGTTTACTTCCCCACGTTATTGTGACTTCCTCCCTGTTGTTTAAACGCTTGTATTTCTCAAACTGTTGAGAAATGATTTCCTAATCCATATTTCACTTACCTGGCAGACCACGACTTAAGACATTCTGTGAATTGCCTGAGCAATTTTTCACTCTGGCACATGTTCAATCACAAAGCAAAAATATCTACTAGTTTACTTTACTGCAACGCAGAGCGATATTAATCATCTCAAATTGAACGGTGTAATGTATCTCATTAAAAAACAAAACAACCCTGTACAGTTATTAACGACGTGTCCTCAGAACATGGATTGTCTCAGTTTGTGCATGTGTCCGGTTTCATAACGTACAACCTAATATAGACGTGACTTTGTGTGTCTGAATATGCGTGAATGAATGAGTTGTGTGAGAGGGTTAGAAATGTGCACGTTTAACATATTCCCACTCATACGTCTCTCCGTGTGTGCTTTGAAGGCGTACCTTGACCACGTCCACGTCCGTCGAGGTACAGGTGACCGAGTCGTCCACCTCCCTCACCTGCCCGTCCGTTTCCACCGTGACCAGTTTGATGGGCACGGCGACGCGGCGACCTGTAAGGATGGCCGTGTTCACCACCTCTGTGTCCTACGGGGAGAAAGAGAGAAGAACATGGTTTGTTTTACGACAGCGTTCCAAATCACACTTAATGTTTGAGACAAAACGTGACTTTTTCGTTTGTTTCTTTTTAGACAACATGCAGTTTAACGTGTCATAAAAATGACATTTTTTGCCCTTATGTGCTGTTATTTGTGCTTTAGCATCAATCTGCCCAACGTGCACGAGAAGGAAGGCGTGACTGGAGGTGGTGAACGATGCCGACGGAGAAGCAGGAGTGAACAGAGACCAGGGGAGAGTTTTAAAAGGAAGGAGAGAGATAAAAAGAGGCGATTATAAATCCCACGATTAATGTAATCAGCAAGATTACATTTGATTAGATCCTTCCAACAAAAATAGCACAAACAAACGCGCGCACACACACACACACACACACACACACACACACACACACACACACACACACACACACACACACACACACACACACACACACACACACACACACACACACACACACCTCAGAGCACAGTCTGCCAGCGTCACTCTTGATTATTCTACATTTCCATGAGTTTCCAAGGTGGCATTTATCACCGCCAACACACACACACACACACACACACACACACACACACACACACACACACACACACACACACACACACACACACACAGAAGCCTGATTACAGGTTATTTCGCCGGGCCCACTGTTTCTGGATGGGATGTGTGTTTGTGTGTTCCTGTTATTCGACTCTGGCTGAGCATACAGGATGCCAACAGAGAAGATGAAGAAGAGGAGATGCACAATGTCCACAGTTCACCGTGTGTCTCCAGACACAATCGGCA
>NW_027176439.1:5213169-5233169 GCF_023349555.1 Cebidichthys violaceus
CGATTCCATTTTCACGGCTGGGTTAACGCATTAATTGAGGTTGTTTCAAGTCGAGTTATCTTCTGCTGCATTGACATAAACTTGGTTCATCAAGGTGCTATTTCAATTTGGCAGCATGCGCAGATTGCACATGTATCCAAAGATATGCAATTGTAAACCATTTAAATAAAATAAAGCATGGGCATACTTAGCACATGGAAGCACATCAGAAGTACCGGACGAACACATAATATAGATTAATACAGATAACCGTCTGGACCTTAACTTCACCTGAAATGTGTCATTTCTCTTTTGATCTATTGCTTCCCTCGTCTCACTCTGTTGTCACATCTGTCCAACCTGTACCTGTACAAAGTGTTTTCTGTAGGAGTGTGTGTTCTTGCTCACTTGTGCATGTGTGTGTGTGTGTGTGTGTGTGTGTGTGTGTGTGTGTGTGTGCATGCGTGTCAGGGCTCAGCTGGGAAGGAAAATTGGTTGAAGGCACTTAGTTGCAATTTACTACAGACCCATTAAACACATCAAGTGTATGGCACTTTCCTTCTTTTTTGTGTGTGTGTGTGTGTGTGTGTGTGTGTGTGTGTGTGTGTGTGTGTGTGTGTGTGTGTGTGTGTGTGCGCGCGTGTGTGTGTGTGTGTGCGTGTGCTTGTGCCTGCATGTGCGGTGTGGCAATGGACAGTATTTTACATTTAACTGCTTTAATGTAGAGCACATGCTGACTACAAGAGGTCCAAGTATTCACATGCAGACAATAATCACACTTGAATAGTGACGATAGCAGGTGTTTGGAATGAACACGTTTTAAACTTATAAACCCTCTGGTTCCACAAAACCATATCAATATCATTCAAAAATGAATTTACTTTAAACAAGTTGTGACTGTTACAGTCTTTATGGTTGCCTTGATTAATGCTATTTTTGATTTAAGTGTATGGTTGTTATAATGAGCAGACTTTTATGTAAAATACAAAAAGGGAAAGAAAATAGGCCACAAATGACATTTTCCCCTTGAAGCTTCTGTTTCTGACAATAATGATCATAGACTATAACTCATATGATTGATTTCTGGTTAGGTTATGGGTAAGGTTAACCAGAACTACTTGGTTAAAGTTTGGGAAAGATCATCTTTTTCATCAGGAAACAATATTGGCTGCTGGGAGAAGATGGGATCCAATCGTTGGTCTCTGATGTTGACCACTGCCACGGTTTATCTTGGAGAGGATAGTAATTATTGGATGCAAAAAAAAAATAAAAGCATAGGTCAGTTCACGCATTTCAACAAATGACCAATCCTGTCATTTATCTTGTGCAGACAGCCTTTAGAGTAAAACACGTAAACACCTCATGAACGCAGCTTCAACATAACTCAACAATGCTTTGGGACACGAACACCCGTAACCTGGGTGAAAGTCCTGTGTGTGCAATAGTATGAGCGCAGTGCGGAGAAGTGGCCACTGTGCAAACCAGTGGGGGCACGCTCACGTGCACTAACATGCACTAACATGTGCACGGCCTCACAACAGAGACAGAGGGAGAGTGACCTCATTCTCTGCTCAGGTAGACGTCGCTGCACAACATCTTTACACAGCAAATAGTCATTTGATGCCAAATGAACGCTTCTTTTTTGATGCTGGCTGTTTTGAAGTCGTCTCACAAATGTTGGTTGCGCTTCTTTCCTAAAACGTCTCCCTCTCTCTTCCTGGGGAGCGTCTCAAAGAGAAGATCTAGAGACAGCTTGTGTTTGCATTTGGTCTCGTTGAAGTAAATGAACCTCGACTTCCACTGATATTGTGATTCAGCGGAGCGGCTGCCCGGTGCCACACGAGTCAATACTGTTCACTAGAGACTGTCGTTCTAACGTGCAAACTGTTGCATCGCCAATATCGCATCGGTCCCTTACGTCTATGAGCACAGACAGCGGGCAGACGCTAACATCACTGTGTAGTTAGTTTAAATTATAGAAAAGACGTAGCACATTTTATACACCACTCTGCAAAAAAACTAAATAGCAGATTAGAGCAAATCTGTCATGTGGGATCTTTTTTTTTTGTCCAGTGGCTGAGATCAGTCCACAACAGTAATGCATGTCTATATAGTAGGTGTGTGCTTCGGGCCTGTGTGTGTGTGTGTGTGTGTGTGTGTGTGTAAAACATGTCTTCTAGTCAGCTGAACTCAGTAAATGTAAGCTATAAGTGACTCTCTCCCAGGTGTGTCTGCACCCATTATCTGTTCATCTTTTACTCGACTGAAAAATGATTCTCTGACTACCTGCTGGGGATGTTCTGCTGTCTGCTGGTTCTGTTTGTTCAAACCTGCCGAGCTTGTTGCCAACCGTAGCCTTCAGCATCTACCAGTAAGGAGCCTTTTAACCTCACCCGGCCAACCCGCTCTGTCCACGCCTTCTCCAACCCGAAACTGTCTCGGTCTTTGTTGTTGTGGTGGAAATCAAATCGGGGGAAATACACATGTGCAGAAAATACACATGTGCTGCAGTGTGAACACAGCAAGTTAAAAAGACAGCGTCGCAACGTGAGACAGAGACAGACGGAGTGAGGGAAAGGTCGTAAAGAAAGAAATAGAAAGATGATGAAGAGGAGAAGAACGGGGGTCCGGATATTTGAAAAGGAAGTGAGAGAAAGGAAGGGAGGTGATGGAGCGACGAGAGAAAAGAGAACAGAGGAAAAGGAGACGAGAGAAGAAAACTGGAAAAGAAGGTTCATGAGGTCTAAACACTGAAGAAGAGGGGAGGGGAGGCGGGAGGGAGAGGGAGACAGATGAGGGAGGTGACAGCTGGGCGAGCTGCCTAGACAAGATAGAGGTTTTGGACTGTGTGTGTGTGTGTGTGTGTGTGTGTGTGTGTGTGTGTGTGTGATATGTCAGGGATAAATGGCTATTATCACTATGACAATGTTAATTACAGCCAGACTATTAGGCCTGAGGAGTGCCGGCTCATTTATTTGGCTGCATCACAGTTGTGTGTGGGCGTGTGCATGTTTGAGTGTGTGCCTACGCTGTTATTTTACACTCGTCAGTGCATAACTGTGTGTACGCGACTGTGTCTGTGTGTGTGTGTGTGTGTGTGTGTGTGTGTGTGTGTACGTATACGTTTGCGCGCGCGATCGCATCAAATCTATTCGTTAGACGGAGTAATTACTTCAGGCTCTGGACAAACGCTGAAATGTTTCTCGCGATCTATAAGACTTCAGACTAATCGTTTATCAGACTCGTTATTTTAAGACTTTCATAACGCGTGTTTTCTCCTCATGGAATCAAAGATTATTATTATTGTTATTATGGTTTCTTTCCTTAGGAAGAATTATTGATTGAGCTTGTGCGCCTTCACCACACACTCGCACCCTCGAATTGCCTCGTATGCATTGTAAGATAATGAGTATTATATATGTATATTATATATCAAATGTGAAGACATTGAATTCTGAAATAACCTCACAGTTTGCGTTTGAATATCACCTTTTTTATAGATTACATAGGGATGTTTCTTGATTTGTCAGCGTGTAAATAACTCCTATACAACAGTTCACTGCAACGCCAGCTCTCACGATTAAACTTTGCTCGATACGTCAGCGTTATTATTATTTTTTTTTTGTTGGCATAATAACATGAACTAGGCACAGCATCCAGTCTGTGTAGGCGTACGCCACTGATGAGAGCTGAGAGCTGAGAGCAGGCGGGGATTGGAGGGCGTTTTTTTTTTTTTTTTTGAAGGTACTGTTGATCCTTGTGTGACTAATTCAACCACACACTGTGCGATGAAACATGTCCAATTGATAACGTCGAGGCAATAAACTCCCAGCTGGTGGGTGGACAACAGCGTGAGCCTTTGATTATATCAGGTGAATGTGTGCTGCGTGTTGCATAAACGACGGTTGAATTGGCTGCTGAAAACGACGGCTGCATGGACTTGATTTTCTGGGCGACCGTCTGTTTACAGAGCGGTTGGGACTGTGTGTCTGTGTCCACTTCTACGCTCATATTAGACCAACTATGTCTGCTATGTTGAACATACTGTAGATCAAATCATGTCTGTCATTCAAAGAGGAAAGATTTCCACCGACTCTCCGCATCCTAAACCTCGGCCGATGTCTCGCCGTCCCTCTCCGTCCCTCGCCGTCCCACCTGTCCGTCTGTCGCGACACTAATTGCAGCTGCTAATGAGATGCTAACAAGCTTGTGGGGGTATCTGGGAGTCAATCACCCCGTTGCTGGGGCAATTAGCACATGACTAACCTACTTTTTTTTTTTTTCTCCGTGTCCCACCGCCAGACATGGAAAGCAAAGGTTGAATCCATGAGGCGAGGCTCCTCCATCGCATGCTCCCCACAACGCTTGTGTTCCCATCACGAACACACACACACACACACACACACACACACACACACACACACACACACAGGTGCTAATGGGGTCAAAAGGATAAGTCTTCTTGGGGACAGCGTTTGGGTTTGCCAGTGGTAATTATGCAAAGAGCTTATTAGAGCAGGTATAATTAGCCAGAGAGACTGGTGTTGTTTTAAGCCTTTCCTGAAACAGACTAATGAGGAAAATATATCATTTAGAGTTTGTGAACGCCTACAGTGTGTCTATGTATGTGTATATTAATATGTATATGTAGGCGTGTATATGTAATCATTTCAAATGCTCGAGTGTGTAAGTGCAATTACTTACCGTTTCTGTCCCCGTGTCAACACAATTAGATCTAATATACGTATATGTCAAGCAACAAATCTGAAATTTGTAATTACAATACAAAGTTTATGAGATAATTATAAGCATTACATTTTAAGAAAATAATTTGACAGAAAGCTATCTGCTCATATTTATGTGTCTAAGTATGCACTACTTTATTTAATGATTTCATAATGGCCAGAACAAACAGATCACATCATATTTAAATGAGATTAATCAAAGCACAGCTGATACTTGATGTTATAGATGTAACATATTAATTAAAAAAATAATTCAAAATGAATGAATTTAAGAGCACTGGCTTTTATTATTTCGTGTTATTGAGACTCTTTTGACTAATATATTTTTCTAATCTTCTAAAAAAAAAAAAAAAAAAAGATCCTTTTTGTTCCACTGCGGCTCTAAGGCCACGCAGAAATTGTGAGGAGCGTCAGCTAAATGTCTGAAACACAAAATGGAAATGTGAAAAGCAGCTGACATGTTTGCTCCCGTCTTTACAAATGTGTGAAATGCAAAAAAAAAAAAAAAAAAATGCAAAGGGAGCTGCAGGAGAAGGGAGAGAGGGGCCGGAATAGATGGAGCGACAGAGAACATTAATGTAGGGAGGGGACGGGACGAGCAGAGAGTCGTTTTGTGAACTTAAATTGAGAGATAAAACGGGATGAAGACATTAGGTAGCTATGAAGGCTAACAGCCCTTCCCCCTCACACACAAAACACACTCTTTCAACGGTCCCAGGGAGAATTGTACTTTCAATTTCCAGACCCCTAATTGCATTACAACTGCCCTGCACTCGCTCTCTCTCTCTCTCTCTCTCTCTCTCTCTCTCTCTCTCTCTCTCTCTATTCCTCTTTCTCCATCTCTCACTCTTTTCTTCCTCTGTGGTGCCCAGGACTTCCGAGGGACTATTACACTTCCACTGGGTCTCTCTCTCTCTCTCTCTCTCTCTCTCTCTCTCTCTCTCTCTCTCTCTCCCACTTCTACCATTTTAAGCTTGTCTAATTCCCTCCCTCTCGTGCGATCTCTTTCTCTGCCCTCTCTTTATTTTTCCATCCTTCTCTCTCTTTGTCTCCCTTATTTCACGTCTATCAATTAGTCAAACCCCGCCCTTCTCTTTCCCGTCTAACAATTCCACCCCTCCCCCATTACTCCTCTCTCGTCACCCTCTTTTCCCAGCAGCCCCTCATCCTGACTACTTCGACCTCGTCTGATTTTTGCTGTCTCCTCGTTCTCTTGCTAAGCCACCTCATTGGTTTCTGCCCACTTCTCTTACTTCTACTTCTCAGCTTATTTCACGTGAAGGAGAGTTTTCCTGCGTTTTTTTTTGTCTTTCACACGTTTTTTTTTTTTCATTTGAGAAACAGCAGCCGACCGAATCTTAAGATGTTTATAGTAAGACCGTCACCCTGGTGGCAAGACTTTGTGTTGCTGACGCACACGAGCACCGCATTCGGTCCTGGGCTGCTTTAGTGGCCCAGGAGGACGTTGCGGTCGGACTAAGCAGCTCCCGGCTGGGATTAGAATTAACTGAGCATGAAGGAGGCCGTCCTCAGCTTCTGATTTGGTTCAGAGAATGTTGTAAGAAAATGAGAGTTGTTTCCTCGCCCCTCCATTGCCCATTTGTCTCAGTTTAACTCTCCTCCCTCTCTGGAGTTCATGTAGCAGACCTCCTCAATTTCAGTGGGTTTCATGTGGGTTTACATTCCAACCACAACCTGCAGTGGGTGATTCCTCTGTTTGTAGTTGCTCCTCTCTCTCTCTCTCTGTGTAAAAGCATAATCAACGGTAGTGTTTGGGTGGATTAAAAAGCAGCTGACTTTGCCCTTGGGCCCATGATGACTCATCCCTCACCTACACTGCATTTGGTCACATAACATGAGAGAATAGTACATTGTTTACTCGGGAGGTCATGAGTTCGCTCACTCGACTCAGTAGTGGTGCACTAACATGATTGTTTGATTGATGCAGGCATTCCTATAGTCATCTCTTTTTTTCGCCTGTACCTCCATTTACCAGTGTCTTCTTTGCAAAGTTCTTCTGGGAAAGTTGGAAATGTAGTTTTCATAAGCGATTTGTTCAGACATTATTGTTATGGCTGCAAAGTATGGAGATGTTGTTGCAATGCTGGATAACAATAAGTGACAGGCATTTGCATTGTATCAGGCAAATGTTTGAGGATGAGCACGTCCTCCTCGCGACACACACACACACACACACACACACACACACACACACACACACACACACACACACACACACACACACACACACACACACACACTGCCCAGAGCCATGAGCCGTTATCGCACTTGTTTCATTCACTTTTCATGCATCTTTGAAAGTATAAGAGCAGCGCCTTCCTCTAGCCTTATACGTTTTGTCATTTTATTACTTCACCACCGCACTTGTGTTCCTAGCTTTAAACCTCTCTCTCTCTCTCTCTCTCTCTCTCTCTCTCTCTCTCTCTCTCTCTCTCTCTCTCTCTCTCTCTCTCTCTCTCTCACCCCTTTCTCTTCCTCCGGTTCCTGTCGACTGATTGGAGCGAGCTAGAGCCGCTCGGTATGGAAATGAACCCGGAGCCCAGGACACGCGAGTTCTCCGTGACCCAAATGCATACTCTCTCTCTCTCTCTCTCTCTCTCTCTCGCTGACATAGAATATGTCATGTGTGTTGATTAATTGGCCGGTTGAAGGCTAGTAACCAGAATATACTGTGATTGAAGAGACTGGAATGCTGGAGGTTAACAGCCAGTATAACAGGGTTGAACTTAAAGTATCTGACAGAGGAAACCCCTAAAAGTGTCAGGAGTCGCTTTTAATAATGAATGTGGAAAAAATTACAGAAATAATCGACCATGATTAAATAACGGCGTTGGGAAGATTGACTATCCTGCTTTCTCCTCTCACCTCGTGATTATAATGTGTTGATTTTTTTTACGAGGCACAAGAGAAAATCTCTGGGGAGGTTTTTTTCTTTTTTTTTTTTTTTTTTAAACAAAATTACAGGCAACTACAGCGAGCAGTGTGTGAGCTAAAACAAACAGTGGAGTGTGTGTGTGTAGTATTGATTCCACAGTGTGTTGCTTAATGTCATTGTAAATTAGCAATCGCAAGCTTTTAAACCACTGCTGACACACACACACACACACACACACACACACACACACACACACACACACACACACACACACACAAATATAGGGAAATTTAGAAAACAATTGCCTCAGACATAAAGATAAACAAAATTGAGGTGGAGAAAACGAAAAAAAAAGAAAAGCTATTTCTTATAGACACGGACCGTGAAAATGGTAAATCTATAATTGAGTTTGAAAACTGTGTGTCTGCTTTCATCAAGAGATTATTGACTACTGAGTTTCCTCTTCCTACTTACTGACTTCCTTTAGAAGAGAACCAATCACAAGAGGTAAATTAAGAAGCCACTTAGCGTAACTGCTCTGCTAAGAGGGCTGTGTGCGCACACACACACACACACACACACACACACACACACACACACACACACACACACACACACACACACACATATGCTCACCAATAAATAGGAGCAAACAGACTGTGATGTAAAGGCATTATTACACAGGTAACAAACATCAGATATGCAGGTTGTCAACATGTCGTCTCATTTTCGTCCCTCCTTCCTTTGTCAATCAATCAAAACTTCAGACGTCGGTCCAGCAGGACACTTTGCCACTAACATGCAAAAAATAATGTTAATTTAATGTATTCAAATCATGCTGATTTCACAGCCTAGAGTAAACATTTCTCTCTCTCTTCCTCACTCTGAGAGCTCGTTCCAGGCGGAGGTGTGTAATGGCGCCGGTCGGGAACATAACACAACATTATTACCGATCCAATTTATCAGCCGCTGAAATACCTCTAAGAGCAAGGGAAGTACAGCGGGACCATTTTCATTCTGTTTTCACCACCTGGTCGAACATGACGGACTGCTTCGTCCCTCTTTCTCCGTCCATTTGTCCGCATTACGTCCTCCCGTGTTTTGTCATTATCACAGAGATGGGCCTCATGTCATACCAGGTGAAGTCATGGCTTCATAGATGGAACTAATAACGACAACCACATTCACATAAAACACAAAACTCATTTAGGATTGTGACTCCACCGAGACGCTGTCCTTGGTGCTGAAATCCTGCTTTATGCAGGGATGCGGCACGAAAAACTGAACTTGGAACATTAACCTAATTGTCTCACACACAATCAGTGTGGACAATGTGGACGTGTATTCATCCGCTGCCTGGTGACCCAACTATTTCAAATGATTCTCTGTCTCTACCACTTTACAGTCAACGCCTCTATTAAGCTATATGCAGACAGCAACTGGGCCAATGGGAATTGTTTTTTTGTCGTTTCCCATCCAGTGACATTAACATGTTCTGCGTTACATCCTCAGTCAATGGGAAACCAGTTGGAAGCTACAGTTAGGGGCGGGACGAAGCGATCGCATCAAGAACCAACAGCGGATTGGTCAGAGCTGTGCATTGTGTGAGGCAAAGGGTGTTGATCTAGCTGCCTCTTAAATATGAATGCTGCGTATTGTTTTTAGCCTTGGCTTTGAAAATGATTCAAGTTTATGTTCTTATTCTCCCTCCTCAAAAGTCTTCGGAATACAATTCTGAGAGCGCTGGCTAGGCTCAATAAAAAAAAAAGAAAAAAAAAAGGGAATGTTTTTCACCAAGCGACCACGTTTGAAAGGCATTAATTCTGTTCAATGACCGGCTGCCACTGCGGGTCGCCTTTCAAAGCGTCGACTGCAAGTCCACTTTTCAGAGAGTGGGATTCACATTTTCACTTCTCCAAAAGTGTGCACCTCTCCTGCTCCACCCTACTGTTCCCTTTAAGCTATATATATATATATATATATATATATAGATACAGTATATATATAATCCACACTTTGCTGCATATATGATTTGTTTGAGGGAGCAGTGACAATAACCACGCAGCATATGATATCTAGTACAACGCAATAACGTTTTTCCTTTTATTTTTCTGGTTCAGGGCTAAAAACTGGGGTAGATTACAAAGCCAATATTTTTGGTCCTTTTTTGTTTGTTTGACTATTCACAGAAATATCACACCAGTAACATTATTAGAAAAGCTGTCATTGAGTGGACTAATGCCGGCAGCTTTGTCCGGGTATCGACTTCAAATGAGAGGTGTTGTCAGTCTAACTCTGTTTCCATCTCTCTCTGGCTCTCTGTTTGTCCCCCCCCCCCCCTCCCTCCACCCTCCTTCCACCCTCCCACTCTCCCTAACTCTCCTTTCTCTCCTCACCTCCCCACTCCTCTCTAAAAGATGAAACCAATTTTTTCAGCCCCCGCAGGAGACAAATTACTCCTAATAATCCCTTGTTTCCTGAAGAGGGCCTCTTTCTTTCCCACTCAGCCATGAGACCAGAACTTTAATGGATGTGCGGAATTAGGAGGAAAATCTTGGCGAGGGCTCGGTAATGACAGCCGCTGTTCTGCTTTTCATCACTTCCTTGTGAAGAGAGGACTCACTGCATTACCGCGTCGGTATTGTTGATAAGCTGACTTTTTGATACGGAAGACGGTCGGAGATTTGAATCACCCGAGCAGATCAGACGGAGAAATCATGTTTACAGCCAGCGCTGAGTGCTCCTGATGCAGTAATGTGCACCAGCTGTAAAGATCCCACATTTCGTCACATGGTTGTACGTTCTGTGATGTTATACTTGTGTTCCATTCCTCAGATGTGGGATTGTTTAGGAAGGAGGATGCAGGGCGTCGTGAAAGCTTTCACATCCGGCTCACTTTGAAGATTCTAGCCCATAATTTGATTCCTTATCCTTCCATCCTCCGAAGACCCAAAAAAAAAAAACGTCGGCGCTTTCATCTCAGTGACCGTCACGGAGACCCCTCTCTGTGGACACCTCAAAACAACCGGCTGGCAATCAACAACCGGTCTGCGGTTTTGGTAAACAAATTGGGTGACCCCAATTGCTTGTGATGGCAGCCATTTTGATGCTTTTACCCAAGGAAGAGGGCCAGTGAAGAGATGGAGGGAGAGCAGATGGAACTGGGTGAGTAGGTGCATGTATACAGATATATGTGTATGTGGTTGTGTGTGTGTGTCCTGTGTTAAACTTAACTTACACTAATAATATAGCTAAGTAACCAACATACTTGGTGTTTTAACCGAAACCATTATCTTTCCTCACCTCAGTGATCAAAACAACAGCGGTGACTTTGGGAAGAATGGTGTTCATCCCTCCAGTAGAGTTCCAGAGACTTCCACTCTTACTTTGTCGTGAAATAACCCGGACCTATCTGGGTTGTTGCAAAACTAGCACACACTATAAAAACTCTGATCCTCGCATCGGAAAGCATGTATATTCTATCCATCCCTGTTCAATAAACCATAAATAAATGAAGTCCACTAAATAAAGATCTACACAGTGCTGTGTCAGCTCCGAATAAAAGTCAGGCTCCACATATTATCATTCTGGTGGAGGGTAAAATACACTCTGGCCTGTTTGCATTTCTACCAATCACAATGGTGCTAAGCACAGGATGGTGCAACTGCAAAATAGAGAGTGGAAGCGGAGCAGAATGCTAATGTCACCATGCGGCCACATTATAGCTACAGTCTGCATTCGGTGAGAAACACGAAGCCCCTTCATGCTTATTTGTTTCTTGAACTTTGTCACCTGTTCCTATTTAAATCCACAAAGGGACCACATTGATTCTCTTTTAAGCAAACAAGGAATTGTGTGTTATACAAAATATAATCATGTAAACGGAGAAATCATTAAAGGGTATTTCAAGGCCCTCTTTGTCAAGTTAGTGGTAATGAATGACACAAACAGACACATTTTAAATTGATGCCTACAAAGCTCAAATGTAAATACCTTCAACAATCAACTTAAATCCATGATTTCTAATAAAAACATGTAAATGCTTCTGTTTTAAAGTATACAGGGGGATGAGAAGTAGCATTACTCACTCCAGAGCACTATTCACACTGCCCCCCCCCCCCTTTCAAAAAAAAAAAAAAAAAAAAGATAGCAAAATCCCAACAGCACTGCTATTTGAAATGATGGTTTCAAGCTTGCTTCTGCAGTGTGTGAAAGAGACAGGGGTTGCAAAAGCCCTGAACAAAATTGGGTTTTCTCACTAGGGCTTTGCTGTTTGAAGGAGGGCTATCAGGCCAGATTAGCTCTACCTCAGTGGTAATGGAACTGGGAGCATTTTGAAAAGCATCCTCCTCCTCCTCCTCCTCCTCCTCCTCCTCACTTTTTAGCCTGAGGTTCTTGGTTGCTGTAGCCAGAGCAGCGGTGTCTGTTATGGGATGCGTCTGTTTTGATCTGGGAACGTATGAAGTAATGGTGGCGATGATGAGAAACGTTACAGACGAAAGACGACTTCTAACGCAGTCTTTTCCTTCGCCTGACCCGGTCTGATGAAAGGAAGAACAAGTCCAACGGCAGCGCTGTTATGTAAAGGTTTGAGTTGAATTTAACTCAGTTTGGACTTCTTGATGCCAATAATACACACAGCTAAATATACATTACCTAATGTACAGACAAGTTTAATTTAACTTTGTAATTTTATTTATACATTTCAACATTATTCCAGTTTTGAATCTATACGACAGGAACTGCCTTGCCATGACAATGACTTGCCAGTAAGGAGAAATAATGGGAAATGTAAAGATTGGAAAGGAAGGAAAGAAGAGGATTTTTTTTTGTGTCTAGTCATCACTTTCTCAGAGTTGCATTATTTCATTTTAATTTAATTACGTCCCATTATTTCTTTCTATCTTCCAAGCACGCAAATAATTACAGTTTTTATTACTTTCGCTGTGAGCTTAACATCTTTAGTCAATTGTTTGCGTCAATGCTTCGCTAAAGTCTCCACTCAGAATAGGACACGATGCCTATGAAGACCTAAAGAGGCCCACCGCGCCTCAGTCGCACCAGGACTGACACCTGCCAGCGTGACGCATCACACACGGGGGACGCATTAGTGCATGAAGGGAGGTGGGTAACACTGCACCTGCTTGCTTGTGTGTGTGTGTGTGTGTGTGTGTGTGTGTGTGTGTGTGTGTGTGTGTGTGTGTGTGTGTGCATGTGTCCGTATTTTGCGAGGCTGCTTGTCATTTTGAAACCTGCGAGGGTGGAAACCCGCTGTGTGTGTGTGTGTGTGTGTGTGTGTGTGTGTGTGTGTGTGTGAGTGTGTGTGTGTGTGTGTGTGTGTGTGTGTGTGTGAGTGTGTGTGTGTGTGTGTGAGTGTGTGTGTGTGTGACCAGGAGGCTTGTAGCAACAGGAGGGGGTAAGCAAGCTGACCTTTCGCGCTTTGATCAACCTGACGGAAGGGGATGAGCTGGGAGGTGTCGACAGGGAGGGTAGGAGGAGGGAAACGGAGGGGGGGGATCTATTCCAGCTGTGCTGCTGGGTGCGTCAACATGTATGCTCACAGATATCACTAACGCAATTTTAATATCCACCTGTATCCGCGCTCCTCTATCGGGTCATCTCTTACCTCGGCCAGCGGGACGATTCCCTGTATGTCGGCGTTGCTGATGTAGAGGTGCGAGACTTTCTCCGTTTGCCTGGAAGACGTCTGCGTGCCGGTTAGGTACTCGACGTTCCAGTGCAGGGTCTGGGTCGGCACCAGGTTGATCACGTTATCCACCTCAAATTCCAGCTGCATCACCTCATATGACGGACTTTCCAGCCTGCAGACACGGAGAGACAAAGGGGAAGGATATTTAAATCTTTGTACCTGTTCTGTATTTCCTGCAAAAGACCTCCTCCGAAGAGCCCAGGAAAACTTCCCTGACTGGAACCAGACAAAGAAACACTGAGGCGGGCATTATCACTGGTCACATTTCATGATGAGGAATAATGCTTGTAAAGCGCATTGTAAAAACACAGCGGCATTGGCCACGGTGACCAAAGACACATCACTCTCAGGTCTCATTTAGGTCAACGCAACTTTTATGTCCACTTACTCACGATGGAGCAATACTCTGTCACAGATAATGGCAACTTTAAAGATTTCTTCTTTTTTTTTTTTGTCAGCATCAAGTCCAGAGTGTTTGAGTAATCAGTGAAACAGTAAAACCCCTTAACAAAAAATAAATCTGTTGTTTACATCCCCGCCAAGCATCTACTGCTATACTTGTGAAGATGTAATTATGATGATAATAAAGGTGATGACGGCGAGGATCTTGGCGATGGCGGTGATAATGATGTGCTTCTGGCTGGAGGAGTGCTAAGAAGATGAAAACGCTATCAACACGTGCATATGTGTGTGTGTGTGTGTTTATGTAAGTGTGTGTGTGGGAGAGATATGAGGAGTCAAATAATGTCATCCAAAAATAATGAGACATTTTAGAACTTAAAGGATTGGATCCATTCTGCTTTCTGCTTCCTCTGAAAAGGAAACGCCTGTTTAAAGTGCATTCATGTGCCGCTCTCTTCATGTCGGTGAGTGTGTGTGTGAGTGTGTGTGTGTGTGTGTGTGTGTGTGTGTGTGTGTGTGTGATGATAGTGTTCTGATGTTCTGTGTTACCACCACGGACTAGTAGCATCGCTCAACACGTTTTTGATGCAGGTTCATATCTACTTTATGTTAGCTTAGCTTAGCATAAAGACTGAAAACAAAAGGGGCATAGCTAGCCTGGCTCTGTCTAAAAAAAAAAGGTAAGAAATCTGCCTACTAGCACCTCCAAAAGCCACCGATCTGTCATTTATTATCGAAAGAATCTGTTCATAACATCTCCATTTTTGAAACTTTCTACCTGGCACCTTTAAAGAAGGGAATCCTGTCATTAATTTCAACTCTCTATTCTGATTCCTACATACAGAGATTTGTCATTTTGTCATTTTTGACAACTTGGATTGGTGCTGCACATCATGCCCTCACAGCTGTGTAGACTCATTAGCTCTTCTCCTCTCCGCCTGTCAGACTGCTTCTATCTGCTGCTAGTGTGAAGAACACGCCGCTGTATCGTCTGTCTTTGCATCTTCTTCTTCTTCTTCTTCTTCTAGACCTCAGGTTATTTGGAAGTCAGGGTTCTGGCCAGATTCAGAATGAATGACCAATAAAATGATCAGTTCGGTCGTGTTTTTATCTGGAGCACACAGAGCAAAAGAAACACAGCTGGTCTTAAATAAAACACTATCTGGAATGTGACGGTACGCTTTCCTCCGCGGTCAAGATAGCAGTGAAATACGCCCACGTATGGTTCCCAGTGAGAGCAACACAAACGATCTCCTGGGTGGGATGTTAGAGATACACACTACACACACACACACACACACACACACACACACACACACACAGTCGACTGCTCCACGGCGTCAAGAGAACATAATAATTCAGACAACTGTTAAGCAGCTGAAAGTATCGCTGACTGAACGTCCGACTCCATTGTTTCATTTCCCTGTCGCTCTGTAACACACACACACACACACACACACACACACACACACACACATCCAGCGGCTAGTGGAACATGAATTCGAAAAAAAAGAAGCAAATTGATTTTTGAGCCAACGTTTTATAGCATCTCAGGCGTGCACACGCACACGCACACACACACACACACACACAAACACACACACACACACACACACACACACACACACACACACACACACACACACACAGATATATAATGGTTAAAGGTCATGACAAAGCCAATTGCTGAGGGTCTGTGATATCTGGCCCGTGTGTGTGTGTGTGTGTGTGTGTGTGTGTGTGTGTGTGTGTGTGTGTGTGTGTGTGTGTCTAGGCAGATGGGGTGAGCGATGTCTTACACAGATAGATTAAGGAGGGAAACTGATGGGTGTCAGCTCCCCTTGACCTCCTCCAGATGCTTCCATCATGCCTGCTTTTCTTTCATCTATCCCTCCCCATACGTCTGCTTCTCTCTCTCTCTCTCTCTCTCTCTGCTACCTGACATCATGTTGTAGTCATCCCCTCTTTCAACAGACACCACAATTCTACCCCCAGCCTGCCTACACGGCTCCCCTTTAAAAAGAAAAATCGTTTTTTATTTCATCATTTCATCATTATAGCATCACTGGCTTTAAGTGGGCAGCGGCGAGCTCCTGTTTTCAATGGCCGCTAGAGAGACGGGACAATGAATGATTTTATTGAGATAAAAACCACAGGTAGTGAGTTGATCACGGTGGATTTCCATGATCGAGATGATTGAGAATATCCTCATGAGTGACTAACAATCTGTCCCGCTCACTATCAGGGTTGATAAGTGAAAAATAGAGCATGGTTTTTAAAAAACATACACATCATCATGTAACAAAAACAGACTCACAAAATGTCAAAAATTAAAGTGATCTATCTATGCAGGGGAATTTATGGTTTTTGGATTACCTGATTTAAAGTTATGTTGATTATTATTGGGATAATGTTGTGAAGTCTTATTTTCATAAACCTATTTTCATTGCATTTTGAAGAATCACGTTAAAAAAGCTCTATGGAAATGGAAAAAAAATTCAGTAAAACTTCCTCCATTGTTCGTAAACGTTTTGACGCTCGCTCGAGCATACGGGATATGGAAACATATCTTTGCTGAATAAGTTCTGACATAGTGAACGTTCAAATCACATGATGATGCACAGGAACATGGCTGCTAGAAGCAACAACTGAAACTCTCCATTTTCTCAACCTCTACTTCTTCTACTGTGTTCACAGGTTACAGCTCTGCGTAGAGCGCGGTCTGCACCGCCGACTTCATACAAACACAAAATCTTGTCGTCAAAAAGGACGAAATTAAAGATGACGCTTGTGGAACCCTTACAATGGCAGTTTCTGAGTCACGGTTAACTCCTCTGATTCTCTCCTCTCAATAGAAATGTACCATCTATAGTCGAGATTGCGCTGATAAAACTGCCGATGGAGTTGCTTTTTATGCGAGTCCGAAATTTGTACACTCAATAACACAAATTGAAACTGAGACGTTGCAATTGGTTGTAAATTGGACGCGTCAACATGCAATTACTGTCACATAAGCCCCCAAATGTCAGCGCAAGTGTTTATTCGTCGCTGCCCACTGATGTCGTAAAAACTGGTAAAAAAAACCCGAAGGAGCTCGTTATATTGGGTGGAATCAATCTGGACCGGAGCGTCAGCTCAGAATCACTGAACGCTACGGCGATAAAGCTCGCTATCAATGAATCGGAGGAGCCGGCTATAACCTGTAACACGGTTCAGTCCTTGACCCGGTATTTACAGAAGGGCCTCTAAAAGCGCACCGTCTTAAGTAGTTCACATCAGCTCACTCACCTCTTCACGCCGCGAGGAAAGCTGTCAAAAAGAAGCCCGACGCTCCACTTCAAAACTGTAAACTACTCCAGCTTAACGCAACAAGGAGAGAGACTGACTGGAGCGATGGACTGTTCAAATAATACGAAAACAATCACTGCCTACAAGATACCACGGCCGACTGAACTACGAGAGATCCATTCTGGAATTCAGCAACTAATAAAAAAGCATTACATTCTTTCTGTCGATAAGAACGAATCCTCGAAAAACATGGGGGAGTAACTATGGCTACGGCTGTGTATTTACAAAACCAATTATTCAAACTGCCCAAAACCTGAAACATTACGGCACTGAAAAACACAAATATCAATATTTCTTAACAATGTATCAATATGACTTTACAAGGTTCTCCTATTACTGAAGTGAAAAGACTGCAAGTGCGTTCGGTGATTATTGTGATACATCTGTTCAGGAACTGGTGGTGCTGCCTCTTACCCCCCCCCACCTGTTTCTTCTTCTACATCCACCAAGCTTCTTTCTCCGAGATCACACAGAATGAACTGTCATATGATATTTGGAGCTCTTTGAAACATCCCCCCCCAGCTTGTGATGCGTGTGATTTAAATATGCGTTTTCTTAAGGCTCGTGCCGACAGCTCCATGCCTCTCCTCCACTGTCTGATCAGCCTCTGTGTGAGGCTGGATGTCCTTTACCTCCGGCTGGAAAACGTCTCAAAATCAGCCCCACTTTTAAAATATGAGGATCCCACTTTTGTTTCGAACTCACGGGCCAATATCCATTTTCCAAATAATTGGAGGAAAAGTCGTCAGGGTGCTGGACGGATGTGTCCTGGTTAACTTAAAGACTTGGTTTATCCTTTCAAGTTGAACTAAGTCTTGATTGGACCCACAGGTTCTATCCAAACAACCAGGCCTGCATTGTTATTATTATGTAGCATATATAGCCAGTTCATTGATTTCCATAAAGCCTTTGATACAGCCAATCATGACGTCCCGCTGAGCAAACCTCCGCTCATTTCAACGTCCCTCTTCTATGGTAATGACGCTCTCCTCACATCTATCTACACACATCATCCGGCCATTACGTTTTACTCTCAGATCCAGAACAATGACTCCCCTCCACCACTTACTGCTCTACTTCCAAGACACAATTCAAGTCAGGAATACATCACTAGATCAATTTCACATGCACTTATTCCATTACCGCCTTACGAAAGCAATTATGGTCAGAGATCTTTTTTTTCTTCTTCAAACGTACACTAAAAACTCTGGAATGAGATCCCATATCACATTAAAGCAATAACCTCTATTACACGTTTCAAACAAGCATCTCAACACTATGTGATGGAAGGAAATACCTGCAACCACTGATTTAACATCTCCTGTTGTTCCGTCTGCACAGCCGTTTGTGTTTGTACGTCTCCCTTTTGGTTCGTCTTTGCTCCGGTACTGGTGTTCTGTCTGCAGGACAAAAACACAGACCTGGCTCCACTTGATGGGTTTTTTGGGGGCGGCAGCAGTTAACGCCATCATAGGTTGCTCTGCTAAATGAGCTCAAGTCTTCTAGGGAACCACATGTGACGTGAAGAGGAGCAACCAATCACAAACGGCAGATATATTTTCTTTCTTTTGTAAATATCAGTCTAAAAGTAAATGTATGGAAGAGACATTAATCGCTTTAGTGCGAGGCCATCCGGAGCTTTACAATCCACTACAGTTAGTCAGTGAGACTACCTGTTGATTCAACTCAACTTCATCATCATCGTCGTCATCATCGCAGTGTGCAGGTGATGAAAAGAACTTTCAGAAAGACAGAAATTGCCAATCACGGTTTCTATAATGTGACATGAACGCAGCGTTTGATGCCGGTAGTTGATCAGTTGAGGTTGTACAGGTCTAGGATATATATTTCTACAACACGCATCGCTCTGTGTCGTTGTCAGTCTCAGGCCTGCGTCAGATACAGAGCCTTTCTGAAGGACACGCTAAAGAGTCCAGCATGTGATGCTGCAGAGTAGCACAGAGTGACAAAAGAACAAAAGAGGAATCTTTGTCCACATCTTTTCACCAGATGCAATGAGACACACATTTTTCATTTTTAGGTGAGGTCCACCATGCCCCATGTGTGTGTGTGTGTGTGTGTGTGTGTGTGTGTGTCCATCAGTACGACTTGTTGTTTCAAGGACACTGTAGAAGTAGCGTCATTTCATATCTTCCAGGGAGAAACCTAAAATACAGCAGAGGTTTAGACACATACACAGCGAGACACAATGCTCTGTCACTCTCACTCTCTGTTCATGTCTCTCTCGCGCTCAGACACGTGCACACGGGCAATGCACAAGCTACACACCTCTCTATGTGTCTCGCACACACACACACACACACACACACACACACACACACACACACACGCATGCTCACACGCTCACACACACACACACGTACAAAGAACCACCCAGAAAACGTTGAGTGTGTTTGGGTGCAGTGTAATCGCTGGAGCTGAAAAAGCAATGTGTCTGCAGTGACAGGTTCATTCAGGTGTTAGCTTCGTCCCAACCACAAGGCTCCAAAACAATATTACACTGTCCTCTAGTGTATACCTGTTCGCCTGCACACACACACACACACACACACACACACACACACACACACACACACACACTAGAACATTGTTCAGCAACACTCAAAACCAACCAAACAAAACTCTTGCAGAAGTTGACACTTTCTCTCTGAGTGTTTTTTCCTTCAGGCGATGCTGACCTTGAGCTATTATCCCTGTTACTGACGAAGTGATGCAGGTTCTTTGTGTCGGTCCGAGTGGGTGAACATGTGTCATCTGACCTCCCCCCCCCACCACCACCACGGGGACCTGCAGTTTGGACAGTGACTGGCTTTGTTAAACTACAGACCGTCTATAAGAAGTGAACGGGTTACCGTGACGTCCTGCATTGGTTTGTGGACTGCCGTATTGAAGCCTCCTG
>NW_027176439.1:5238169-5248169 GCF_023349555.1 Cebidichthys violaceus
CACACACACACACACACACACAGGCTCAGTGCAACAGAACAACCAATGAAAATGTAATTTAATTTAATTTTTTTTTAAGAAGATAATAGCTTGTTGTTCCAGGCTTCCCTTCAGCATTATTGGCACCGTTTGAGCCAAACTGACATGAATGTGAATATTTACTGTTTTTTTACGACAGAAAATTATTTTATTGACGTTTTTTTTTTTTTTGTCGACACTGACTGTAAAGGACACGGAAGGAAGGCAAGTAAATCTATCTGTCTGTGTGTGTGTGTGTGTGTGTGTGTGTGTGTGTGTGTGTGTGTGTGAGTGAGAGAGCGTGAGTGAGTGAGTGTGTCCAGGCTGTCCAGATACAGTCAGGTTGTCACTGAAAAGACAGAGGGGACTCTGGGGGAATGAGTTTGCAATATCAAAGGAGACGCACACGCACACACACACACACACACACACACACACACACACACACACACACACACACACACACACACACTTACCCCACCATACGTATTGTACTGTACGCACATACAGCCATACAAGACAGTTTGCGTCACACTAAGCAGTAATTTGAAGTGTGTAATACTGGTGAACACATTCACACTCCACATCCCGGTCCGGCACTATTCATTAAAACGTATACATGTGACACACCGCTGCTCGCTCTCAAGGTGAGACTTAAGAGGATCAATAGCACTGAGAGAGACACACACACTGACACTGACACGGTGGCCTTGATAGTTACACCTCTCTCTCTCTCTCTCTCTCTCTCTCTCTCTCTCTCTCTCTCTCTCCACCATGTTGTTATACAGAACAGGTTTCCGTCATCCCCTGAAGTGCCTTGGACCTTGGATTCTGGGTCCTCTCCTTGACGAAGGAGACGGCGAGCCTCTTTTGGACCGTGTCATCCCTCATCCCCGAGGAGGAAAACATCCCTTCCCTCATTGTGATGACGCTACCGGTGGTAGCGCTGCGTCAGGAGCCCAACACTCCCCGGCTTTTGTTAGGATGACTCCGAACTCAACTTCTTAATAGTGCTAGCTGATGACGTGCTAATGCAGCCTGCTAATGTTGGTCTCTCCGGGTAACGAGGATCACTGCAACAGATTCACCGTGACTCGCTCAAAATCCACTAAACCAGCCTGAAAATGAAGAAGATCTGAAACAACCACATAGTTGGTCGGGGCTGACCGATGCTACGATTGGCCAGTCTTTGTTTGAGGGGCGGGACTTAGCCAAGGATCAATTAAGAACGTTGGAAATAGTTGATCAGAAGTCAAAGTGGTCTCCTTTTGCATATATTACTATATTATATTATATATATCTTTAAAGGGGGGTTTCAATACTTCTTTAACCTGCCCTCTGGCTCCAGTCACTGCTTTTTTTTTTTGTCCTTTACTCCCCCTCATCCCATCCCCACAAGCCACTGGTGTGACATCCAATGCTCCACCACATGAACATAACCCTCCTTAACGCACCGCCTCCCTCTCACACACAGAAAACCGCGATGGAGGGGAGGTAAGTAATGGGCTATTTCCTGGCATGGTGGTTGTCTGATTGCAAATAGGCCTTTCTCCAACATGCACAGACCTCCTATCGACCCCCTATAGACACACACACACACACACACACACACACACGGGCAAACGTCATGTCTTATTCTTGCTCTCTCTTTCTTGTACTGTACCTACCCCCTACCTCGACTACCAAACAGTCTCCTCTCTCTTTATCGAACATACAGTCACGCACACATTACACTCTTTCATCCTTCACTTTAAAGAAAGAAAAAAAAAAGCTGCTCTCTCACTCCTTCTTTCCTCATTTCAACAACAGTGACACGCACTCTCTCTCTCTCTCTCTCTCTCTCTCTCTCTCTCTCTCTCTCTCTCTCTCTTGCTCTCTCTCTCTCTCCATCAAGTACACACAAGGGGAACAAACCCAGAACCCCCACCCGGACTTACACCAATATGCAACATGCAAATGCTTTTAAGACAGGCTCAGCAAAGGTCTCCACCTGTGTGTGTGTGTGTGTGTGTGTGTGTGTGTGTGTGTACATACTTAGATGGTCTCCCAGGCATCATGTTTTTTTTTCTTCCTTTTTTTGAATAGAGTTAATGCTTTGTTTTTTTGGGGCACACAGCAGAGACGGTTAGAGAAGACAAGAGAGGGGGAACATTTAGCCGAGCCCACAGAGCTCCAAAATGGAGCCGGCTTTCATTTGTAATTACTCTGGAATGCGGCTCGCTCAAACATCCCGGATGAGAAGTTTACTACGAACCAACGTATCAAGCGAGGCGTCGCATTTGAACTCGAGTGAGACAGAAAGCCTGTGCAGTCGACGTGAGCCTTGATGTAAATAATGTAACCGGTTGTGACCCTTAAGACTGACCGTCACAGGGCTCACATGTAACATGTACATGTTTTTAATGAAGAGGATATACAACAGAATATGATCATATCAGTTGGTGACAAAGGAAAACAAAGAAAGATGTTTAATTCAATTAAAATGAATTCAAGTTAAATACTTTAGAGCCACAAAGACTCATAAAGCTTTTATTTTGTTTACCCTCCTTTATAATACATTCTTAGTCATTCAAAGAGGCTCTGTGTAATTAATGAAAACCTAGTTTTGTTTTGATCACACTGGTGTTTGAGGTGCTTTTTAATTGCCAAAAAAACATTTTTACTCTCTTTTTAATTTGCCACTACTTTAATAAATAACTGATTGAAGGCATATCTCAATATTAAAAAAACAAATGTGTCCGTTTCTTTGATTGTTGGATGACAATAATCTGCCCCTGCTTTACAACTGAGGAAGAAAAAAAACAAATGAAAAATAGTCTGAGAGAGGAGAGGAGAGGAAGAGGAAGAGGAGAGTGAGAGTGAGAGGAGAGTGAGAGGAGAGTGAGAGGAGAGTGAGAGTGAGAGGAGAGTGAGAGGAGAGTGAGAGGAGAGGAAAGGAGAGGAGAGTGAGAGGAGAGTGAGAGGAGAGGAGAGTAAGAGGAGAGTGAGAGGAGAGTGAGGGGAGAGTGAGAGGAGAGGAGAGTGAGAGGAGAGTGAGGGGAGAGTGAGAGGAGAGGAGAGTGAGAGGAGAGGAGAGTAAGAGTGAGAGGAGAGTGAGAGGAGAGTGAGAGGAGAGGAGAGTAAGAGTGAGGGGAGAGTGAGAGGAGAGTGAGAGGAGAGTGAGAGGAGAGTAAGAGTGAGAGGAGAGGAGAGTGAGAGGAGAGTGAAAGGAGAGTGAGAGGAGAGTGAGAGTGAGAGGAGAGTAAGAGTGAGAGGAGAGGAGAGGAGAGTGAGACAGATATCCGGAGACAAACGAGAAGACGATAAGACAGACGGGAAGAGATAAGATGGAAAGAGGACGAGAGACAAGCGAGATACAGAAACTCCGACAAGACGAAACAGAAGCGAGGGAGCGAGAGACACACAAGCGATCCATAGAGCAACATGCAGAGAGAGAACTCTCGCAAGGTTCCCGGCATCAGCCTCCATTAGGACTGCTCTGGTTTGTCTAATTGCTGCAAAATAACAAGATATGAATTATCATCTTGATGAGATACGGATGATGAGCCGCTAACAAGTGAATCCCCGACGTTCACTTCCACATATCTCTGAAGATCTCATTAAGTCCGACACATCTCCTCCCACTCGGTTACCTCACATCACCCTCTCTCCTGAAAGCAAGCGACGTCGACTCCCATCATTCCACAGATTGTCGCTCGGTAACTTTAAAAGGATTTTCATATGTCATGTTGGCATTTCACGACAAAGTCTAACCCCTCACACCAGTCCTCTAATGCAGCACGGCCCTGGTGAGTAATACGCTCACATGCTTGTTCAGATGTGAAGAGTAAAAAAATGCAACAAGACTGAGAAACCTGAAACGTCTCTGCAGGTGAAGCAAAAAACAAAAAGGGAAGAAAAATCAATGGAGTATTATGGACCGCAAAAACACTTTTCTTTTCCCTCCACACGCCATTATGTACATACACTTTTCTTTCCATCTGCTAATAATTATCTTTTCTTTGGCAGCTGACAGTCCTCTTTTTGTCATTACATGTAATCATCAAACTACCAGGTGAGGACTGCAGTGGGATTCTGTGCCGCTTCAAAGGCAAGACGACTTCTAAAAAGATGGAGGAGAGGCTGCAAACTCCTGGGTTTATTGTAGGAAACGTACTCCGAGACGGAAACAGGTCCTGGTCTCACTAAAGGAGACGTTGAAAATAGATTTTGGAGCTCACCATACACTTTTTGTTATGATTACAAAAAAAACAACTTTGAACTGAAATGTTTAGAGTTTTCTATTTCTTACAAAGCTGCAAAACAAAACAGAAAAAAACAAAAACAGACAGAAATCTCCTGGCTGTACAGCATGTCTACTCTGATTTACACTTCATTGGTTCCTATTGCACTTAAATCCCCCTGTGCCAATCTCACACACACACACACACACACACACACACACACACACACACACACAGTATCGATTTGTGGGGGCTGCGTGAAAAATCTGGTGCAAAAGCAGAGTGACAGCTACCGACACCACCACCACACACACAAACACACACACACACACACACACACACACACACACACACACACACACACACACACACACACACTCACTTAAAATCAAAAGCCCGTACAGAGCAGTCACACATGTAATATTTGACGCCGTCGCCCCGACCTTCATCCCCACTTCATGACCCGTCGTGCTCTGTTTTGTTCTCTCTCACACACACACACACACACACACACACACACACACACACACACACACACACACACACACACACACACAGACAGACACACTCTCCAACCTCTCCTCCGTGTCTGTAATCAGATATTGATTTAATGCAGCACTAGGTATCACATCCATCTCTGCTTTTCTCCATCTTCTCCAATATTTCGGTGCTTTTATGATATTTGTCCGGGGAGGCGACGACACGCCTTCTGAGGTATGGGCTACTTGGCCCTGCCGCGACCAAAATGAGATTTTTTTTCCCCCCTCTAATTTATTTGAGCAATGACCATTTCTCTTGGAGGGAAACAAATAAATAATGCTTTACTATTTGTAGCAAGGTGAGCAAGGATCCAGACCATTGCACCCCCAAACTATTATCATGGCGTTTCTGCTCGAGTGTATCCTGTTTTGATTTGATAGCTTTTTTTTTTTTTTTCATTTACCCCATCTGGGGAGGTCAGAGGTCACGCTCTCCTAAGACAGATCCTTAGAGCGGTGTCTGGGTTTTGCTGTTCTGTTCAGTGTGTGTGTGTGTGTGTGTGTGTGTGTGTGTGTGTGTGTGTGTGTGTGTGTGTGTGTGTGTGGGGAGAGTTGTACAACAAAAGCAAAACAATTCCCGTCATCGCGGTGACATTTAATTACCGTCGCTTAAAACTAAAACTGTTACTGCTAGCTCAGAGTTGCACACCATGTAGCTGCTACTTACTGGGGAAACGAAATGGAAATGTAGACCTTTTAGCACAGTGGTGTGTTTTATAAAAAGCAATAATCCACTCCACACTGTGATTTACAATGAGGCAGAAGAGCCAAGAGGGTTTTAAGTAATCTGCATCTTGTGGCTTTTTGCTTGAATAGGCCTCAACTCCCACAGTGAACATTAACCGTGGCATATGCAAAATAGCCTGCATAAAGTCTGTTTTTTTTATTTGGTTTGTAATGATACCAAATCAAACATGGTCGTGACTACAGTACAAACTTCCCTCCAGTGGATTCCCCACTGTTTAATGACCAGTTATGTTTACTTATTATATTCCCTGCACTCCGGATCAGAAATCTATACCAATCTGCGTGCGGAAATAAAGAATCTAATTTATTTTAATACGTAGGGGGGAGATGTAAAGACATCAATTAGTCTAGCTGATGGTACAGTGTTGCAAAAAAAAAAAAAAAGTAAACAACAAAGAAAAGAAAAGAAAAAAATGTCAGAGGGAAGTGAAACAAAGAGGAAACTCTTCCACCCGTCAACACAACAAACGGCAAAATAAAGAGAAACACAAAAGAAGGAGCTGTGTTGGCGTTGCTGTGATTACCAGATAGACACATACTGTGTGGACCTATGAGGAATGAAAAGAGTAGAAAAAGACTTTTGATGTTGTTTGAATGAAACGTATCACAAGAGAACAGAGGAGTAGCTGAAGTCGGGCGGACGTTGCTGTTTAGTGGCGCACCGACCGGCCTGCAGCTCTGAAGTTATGCTGTTGTTTATATGTGCGATGAACACGTTGTGCAGCTCATCTGAAGACAATACCTACAGTGTGTCCAGAGAAGAACAGTGAAAATGAGCAAATTCAACAAGATTGTTTTAACGTGATGATTATTTACTAAAGACCTGATTTTACAAACAAACACAATATGTCTTCCACTCAGCCCACTCTGCTGCCTGTAGGACACTCCTTTTGTCCTTTTGATTATTGATGTTATAGAGAGGCACACACACACACACACACACACACACACACACACACACACACAGTATTGCGCTTGTGTTATATTTTGGAATCTTTTTTTGGTTGAAGAGTTAAATCAATTCTCTGTAGGCGGGATGATGAACAGACTCACACTCCCTCACGGAAACTCACACTGGTGTGTGTGTGTGTGTGTGTGCGTGTGTGTGTGTGTCTTTGGGGGGGGGAACTCCTTTGTGTTGTCGTTGCGTTAAATATGTCTTCTTTGTGTCACACTGGCGGATAAGCTTTCATTTTTATAGTTTTTATCATAACATTTTTTATTGTTTTTGCATCAAAATGGAAAATGACTCAATCGCCGGGTTTATATTGTATGATGGATTTCTGCATCCCCCCCAACACACACACACACACACACACACACACACACACACACACACACACACACACACCCAGAGAGAGACTATGAAAGAGGAAAAAAAGAGAAAGAATGAATTATTAATCACGCCGTCTAATTATGGTGTGTGGCCCTGAGAGAGAAATGATCTTGGGGAAATCACATCTAACAGTCATTTATCACAACAAATAGAGTGAAAAACACTGGTTAGAGGAGAAACGTGAGCAGAGAGGGCGACGGAAGGGCGGAGTTAAAAGGCCAGCCCACTACCACCAGACTTTACTATTAAAATATGTTAAGGAGATGCAAGGGTAGGGAGTGGAGAAGAAGGGTAAAAGGAGAGTCTAAGGTAAGGAATCCAGAGATGCTCGAGGGGAACTGGAGCCCATCAGAGCTTCTAAATGCCCCCTAAAGCTAAAAACAAGGATCAGAAAAGGTAAAAAATGAAACAGATGTCTCTCGCACAAGTCACTTCACTGTCATTTCTCTCCATCGAGGTCCAACCACCGCAGCCGACAGCATGCTCCCGTCTTTGCTCACACAACGCAAACAATAGAAAGAAGTCGACCCCACCAGCTGATCATTGAAAGAAGTGGGGAGCGATGAGCGCTCCAGCAGCAGCTTGTCTGGCGTGGTGGTTTGGTGACTTCATGTAATTTGAGTCTCATCAGCCACAGTCCCTGTGAACACCTGTGTAGCTGTGTGCAGACCGTTAGAGTTCAGGCCAGCACAACGTTCTGGCTCCTGGTCAAAGTAAACCGCTATCAACAGTCCTTTTTTGCAGCGGAGACACGTTGGCACAGTAACACCACGGGTATAAATAATAAGGTGCAATATATGCAGGCCTGGAAGCATTTCTATTGCTTCTCAACGGCTCTCAGCATGGGGGGGGGGGTAACGACACACAGAGAGGGACATCGACTTCATTCTCTGCTCACATAGTCTTTACTCCACTATGTCTTTACATGGCAAATATTTGTTTTGCTGCTAAATGAATGCTGTACTTAGTCCTGTACTTTTAATGAAGGCTGAGTTCCAATTAGCTGCTTCACGGTCCTCTGTGCATGCTGGCTCTCCGTCAGGGAACACTTGAACACAACAGAGCAGATGTTAATAGTAACACCTGATTTTTGCTGTTATATCAAATAGAATAAACAACATTTACAACAAGTACTATTTCTGGAACTTCATGGTAAACCCATCCACCAGTATCCATCCACCCACCTCAACTCACATACTTTCTTTTAATACTACTAGAGCCACTACGATTGTTACAGAACATTCAGTAAAAGTGAATTTACAATATACTGACAAAGCTCAGAGCGCCCTTCAGAGATCTTTTTTTTCCCCGACTGACAAAGCCTGACGCCCTCCCTTTCACAATTACACACAACCCTTCCTCCCTCCAATGAATCATCATTTGGGATTGTATATTTAGCCACTAATAATATACACATGGGCATCCGAGCCGTGCCATGATGTGCTGGGCTGGTCTGGGCGGAGCTGACAGACTGACTGAATCAGGCCAAGTATCAAACCCAGCCTGTCAGCCATTGCAGACCAATGGCCCACTCAGGCCTTTCAAAAAAAATAAAATAAAACACCAACTCCCAGAAGGCCGGGCTCTCCGCCTCTCCGCCTCCTCTCCCTGACAGCTCGGAGGGAGGTGGAGGACGATGGCGCGTGCGAGTGTGTGTGTGTGTGTGTGTGCAGGAAGACGGGATTCGGGGAGAAAAGATGGGAAAAGAAGAGTGATGGCGGGGAGAGAAAGGTTGAATAGGAGGTTGGAGAGCGGTAGGAGTCAGAAAGACGGATGGGAAGAGCGAGAAAGACGGAGCGTTACTGTACCTCCGCTTCCCATCAAGGACACGGGGTTCATTTTCCGTCTGTCACTGTACAACAATGGCAGCTATAGAGGAGCCGAGAGACGTTCTGTAGTCACTTATCGGTGTGTGTCTGTGTGTGTGTGTGTGTGTGTGTGTGTGTGTGTGTGTGTGTGTGTGTGTGTGTGCAGTTGAGGGTTTATATGCATGCGTGTGCACGTGTGCGAGCATGCAGTACGCGCCTCTGTTCACGTGTGCGTTTGTGTGTCTCTCTGTGAACCGCCAGAGGACCCTCATGTCACATGGTAAGTGGTCTGGCCACAAGTGTGAAACGAGCCTGTGGGCCCAGTTCTCCCGCTCACTCCAGTGACCCTGTCAATCAAACTATCGGGGTCAGGGAGAAAGAGAGGAAGGGGAGGAAGGAACAAAAAGAGAGGAAGGAGCTGGGCGGTGAAATGGGAAAGAACAAAGAAAATACAAAAGAAAGGGGATATGCAAAAACTCTGAATGCCCCATCATGTGTGCATGTTTGTGCGTTTGCATTAACGCGTCGCGTATGACAGCTCCTGCCGACGCTTTCAGGAAGGTCTCTGTACACACACACACACACACACACACACACACACACACACACACACACACACACACACACACACACACACACACACACACACACACACACACACACACACACACACACACACACACACACGCACGCACACTCCCGCACAGGGTTCTTGGAGTCAACTGGCAAGGAAACGCTGGGACACTTTGTGTGTGTTGACACCTCTGGCATTAGAACACTTACTGTCGATTAGAGTGGCGGGCAGACGGGTCACTTTACGGAGGAGACGGCGAGAGACACGGAGAGAGTGGAGAGTGACAGCAAAGGGGTTCGGCCTTCTCATCGTCTTTGTTGCGATGGCGCACAGAAGACGACTAAGTCAGACTCACAATGTTAGCAGCTCTCTCACACACACACACACACACACATAACAGATGGCAAAAGCAGCAGCTGTGAATACCAAAACTCCTTAATGCTTCCAGGCAGACACATTGGCACAAATGGCATTTAAATACAAATAGCCAGATCAGCTTCTCCCACTGTAACTCCCTCAGCCCCAACACATTCGGGAGTTTGACATATTCATCCTGCAGCCTTCAGATTCCTAGACTTAAGCATTGCCATGAGGTCCGCCGCGAGGGAGGAGCAGCTCTCCCTTTGGTGCCGCAAGGACCTCAAATGTTCTTTTGGACGCCGTTTGGACGGCCTGAAAGCAGCGAAAAGCAGCGAAAAGCAGCGAAAAGCAGCGAAAAGCAGCGCGGCGTGGCGCCCCACCCCCCCCCCCCCCCC
>NW_027176439.1:5253169-5298169 GCF_023349555.1 Cebidichthys violaceus
GCGTAGCGCTTCTTTTTCACCCCCTTGTCTCTGGCAGTTTCTCATTGGATCTGACACTGAACACAACTCGTAAAAACCTCTGCCTCAGCAACGTCGGGCCGAGAGAGAGAGAGAGAGAGAGAGAGAGAGAGAGAGAGAGAGACACACAGAGAGAGAGAGAGAGAGAGAGACATACAGAGAGAGAGAGAGAGACAGAGAGAGAGAGAGAGAATGACAGAAGTGAGTAGAGAATGAAAAAGGCAGACAGATGGCAAAATAGAGAAAAAGAAGAAGCGGAATGCTTGTTAGCACCTCACTGGCCCAAATAAATATAAGATGACACACCTGACTGATAATTAGTCTCAAGGGCATTAGTGCCTCTGTGTGTAACAGTGAAAGTGTGTGAAAGCATGCGGAAATGGGGGCTTGTGAGTATGTTTGTGGTTTATGGTGGATACCTCACTCAAACTGTGCATGTGTGTGTGTGTGTGTGTGTGTGTGTGTGTGTGTGTGTGTGTGTGTGTGTGTGTGTGTGTGTGTGTGTGTGTGTAATGGAAAGGAGGGCAGAGGCCTTTGCATGTGTCCAAACTAATGGGTATCCTGGCACACATAATCAGAGCCGTTAATCACGGAGAGAGGAGGGAGAGAGAGAGATAGAGATAGAAATAGAGAGAGAGAGAGAAAGAGAGAGAGAGAGGAGGGAGAGATAGAGAGAAAGAGGGAGATAGAGAGAGAGAGAGCGAGAGAGGAGGGAGATAGAGAGAGAGAGAGATAGATAGATAGAGAGAGAGAGGAGGGAGTGATAGAGATAGAGATAGAAATAGAGAGAGAGAGAAAGAGAGAGAGAGAGGAGGGAGATAGAGAGAGAGAGAGATAGATAGATAGAGAGAGAGAGAGAGAGAGAGGAGGGAGATAGAGAGAGAGAGAGATAGATAGATAGAGAGAGAGAGGAGGGAGTGATAGAGATAGAGATAGAAATAGAGAGAGAGAGAAAGAGAGAGAGAGAGGAGGGAGAGATAGAGAGAAAGAGGGAGATAGAGAGAGAGAGAGAGAGAGAGGAGGGAGATAGAGAGAGAGAGATAGATAGATAGAGAGAGAGAGGAGGGAGTGATAGAGAGAGAGAGAGAGAGAGGGAGATAGATAGAGAGAGAGAGAGAGAGAGGGAGAGATAGAGAGAGAGAGAGATAGATAGATAGAGAGAGAGGAGGGAGAGATAGAGAGAGAGAGATAGATAGATAGATAGATAGATAGATAGATAGATAGATAGATAGATAGATAGATAGATAGAGAGAGAGAGAGAGAGAGAGAGACTGTGAAGGAAAAAGAAGTTTCCACTGATGCCAAAATGAGGCGACGAGCAGCGAGAGAAATACTTTGAAAAGTCAATAGTGGCAGAGAGGGAGGGTGTGAAAGGGTGAAATGTAACAGAAGTGTCATTTCGTCTAATAGTTGACCTATTTCATCTGCTATGTGTTGTCTTTTCTTTGGCAATAAGCACCTCTGTACTTTATCTAATGCCAAAAGAGCACCTTTGAATGTAATTACTTGGCGGGCGGAGGAACGAGATCGAAAAGGAAGCAGGAAAAAGTGAAGGGAAGACGGAGACACAGAGGGACGGAAATGGATTTTACTTGCTGGCTCGTCAACAAAACTTGCGTCACTGGCTTTAGTCAATATCCAATCTGAAAAACAATCGTCTTAACACTTACATACTGTTCCAGATCAAAGCAATATTGTAAACATGGGGAAATATGCCAGTAAAATACCACAGAATACGTTTTGGCACATCACCACACACACACACACACACACACACACACACACACACACACACACACACACACACACACACACACACACTTCTTTCTCTTTAAATTTACATTAGAAGTAAAACACACACACCTCTCCCATCCCATCACTTGCTCAGCTCTAGGGCTAAGCTTTATTGTCCTTGCGTGCTATTTATAGATTCTGTTTGTCCATCCTCCCTTGTGTTTAGTTTGATGCTATGCGCTCGCTTGTTGTCTTCCATTTGTCCTCCAGGGGTGAGATGTTTTTGCAGCACCAATTGGGGTTTTTATGTCTCACCTGCACAGATTGCACATCCTCTTTTTTTTTTCTCCAGGATTTGCCATTTGTTCATGCAAATAAATTAAACCATAAAACAATACACTGTGAGCAAAACAAATCAAGAGAGGGACCCAGAGGCTGCTCTTGGTCTTGAGGAGACAACAGAACGTTACTACTTCTTCCTTGTTGACAATAAAAGGTGAATGGAAAAAACTGTTTTTCCCTCAACAATAGCATGCAGCAAAGAGCATTTGGAGATTAACACAGTGGATAAAGAGCTAAACTGAGAAGCATATTGGAACAAATATTCATTTTCCTGGCCGAACACAACCATTATATAATTTCACTCTGCAACAGCCAGGTCTGAAAAGTGGAGCCATAGCAAAGTGCCTTAAACCTGCATTCGCTCTGATGTCATCAGGGGGCAAAATGACCCTTCTTCTCTCTCCATCTATTCCCTCAGTGAACATTGTCAACATGACTTTATGGTCTCAACCTCTAGTTTACAGTCTTCTTCAATACAGCATGATGTTCATTTAGTACATTATGCTCCACTTAGAGTCAAACAGACCATAAAGCAGGGTGTGCTTTAGGGGCGTGGCTACCTTTGTGATTGACAGGTTTTCCGTTCATTAAGGTTAATTGGAACATTTCCGTCGCCTACAAATGTCTTATTCAGCTTCCGGTTGTGCTTAGCTCCACCCTCTTGTATCACTTCTTGTTGTTACGCACACACACACACACACACACACACACACACACACACACACACACACATAGCATGGCTCAGCAGGTGGGGGGGTTCTTTTATGTCCTTGAGCAAGACTCTGAACCCCTGACTGCTCCTGATGAGCGCTGTATGAATGCGTGTGAACGGGCCAATGTTGGCATGTGTTGTGAAGCACTTTGAGTTGTCGGTAGACTAGAAAAGCGCCGCATAAAATGCAGTCCGTTTATGATTGATTATAAACAATGGCTTTAGCCCTAGCAGTCTTTTTCTTTGTGTGTGCCAGAGAGGGGTAGTGTGTGTATTTGCGTGTTGATTTGTGTGTGTGTGTGTGTGTGTGTGTGTGTGTGTGTGAAAGGCAAGGTAATTAGGTAATCAACAGCTGTGCCAGACAGACAGGAAGCAGCTTGTTAAGGAACTGAAACGGAGATGGAAATAGATAATGAGAGAGAAGGAGAGGTAGAATGAGCCACATATAAACAGAACAAAATTCATTTAAAAAAACAGAAACAGAAGCAGGAAAAAGAGCGGAGTACCAGGACTGAGGAGTGATGGAAGATGAAGGGTTTAGGAAGAGAGGAGAGAGAGACAGGGAAGCATCAGTTGTGAGGACAGGTGCTGTTGTCAGCTGTGAGACACATGTTAACCTTTTATTGTCAGTAGGAACCAATTACTGACAGCGAGAAGGGAAGGACGATTTTCACTGTCACACCAGGAAGCACAAACAAACCTACGTGGAAAAAGTATTATTATTTTTTCATTGTCAAACACCTGACGTTTCCCCCTGCGGGTGGGATGGTGTGCCAACGTGTGCCATGATGAAGACAGAGCAGCGGGAGGCTGGAGGTTAAAGCTCCGGGTCTCAGGGCGCAGAGGACAGAGGACAGAATCGCAAAATGGTGCAAAAAAACAACTGGGCGGGGGGGTAAAATCCCCAGAAATAAGCCAGTTCTGAGTTCTTCAAAAACATCGTTGTTATTGATTTCCTGTCTGCCTTTGCTTCACCTCAATGCAAAAGTGCACGAGGTCAAGAACAGAATTTAAGAAAAGATAAACAGTTGAGAAAACTCGTTGACTTTGAGGAGTTACCAGATGTGTGTGAGACCAGAGAACCGCTCCTCAGCATTCACTCAGGTCTTGATAGTTAGACGTTGTGGGTCACATTTAACCCTTTCAGTAAGCTTGCTCTTCACCACTAATGGTTAAAGCAGAGCTGCTAAGAACATTACATAATATATATATATATATTTCTTTTGGATTATTTGCGAAAGTAAGTGAGAGAGAGTTATGGCTTTCAGGATTAAGTTCACTGGCAAAGTTTATTTGTCAAATCAAAGTTAAAAAAAAACTAAAATAACAACATGACCTGACTCCTTAAACCGAGTGAGCGCCTAAACAAAACCATAAAACATAACCATCACGCTTTAGCTGCAATTATCGTATTGCAAGAGCAGATGATGTATAGAGAAATAAATTAAACCGCAAGAAGAACGCTGAAAGAGAGGGTAGAGGTAAAACATTTAATTTCAGCTACTACATAAATTTACTGGCAAAGCTCTCGCTTCTGTCAGAGCAGAACAATGCGCTGGCTCCATCCACACAGCCACCAAACTGAATTGGATTACATGGAGGAGGCACTTACTCAAAATACAATTAAGGACAAAATGAATGTCAGAAGATCATGTCAAGTGACACGAGCATAATTTCAATATTAATGTAATTCATCCAACGAGTGAGACCTGTACTTGCTGATTCAAAACGGCGCAGAACTCAGATGAAGTTTGCAGCTTGCATGCTGCCTCGTGACTGCAGCAGAATATATTCAAGCAAAGATGCATCGACAATATACGCAGTAATTATTGTGCAATGGGTGTAAATATTGGACGAAATAAAGCCATTGGTAAATTGGAGAACTTTTTTGCAGGGAGAAATAAACTGGCACACAGGAAGTGATGCGTTTTTTTTTCTTTTCGTCAGCGGCAAACTAAGTTTATTTGGAGCAAATTGAAAGAAGAACTGTGTCATTAGAACCTTGAGTGAACGACACCGCCACCAGAAACATGCAGTCTCAGTCAACAGGAAACCCAGGGGACGTGGCGCCACCAAGCTGTGATGCCAGTTGATTGGCAAGTCGTCTCCTAAAAAAACATTCCATGAAACGAATAACTAAATAAATGGAGTTTCAGATGCAGCCTTTAATCGGGTCTTGTATCATCCCCCCCCCCCCCCTCCCTTCCCGGTTCTCAAAGGAGTTCACTAAAGCAACTGACTCTTGTCTCCTTTATTTTTCTCCATCATGCCCTCGCTCTTCGCTTGATGTTAAGAAGACATGTGAGCGCAGAAGGTCCAACGTGAGGAACATCGTCTAATCTCCCACCTCCCCTCCCAACCCCCATCATGGCGTCCCCTCTGTCTGTCTTTTTCCCCTCGCCGTCTTAGCACGGAAGGACGACCAGGAAACGGCTGCCCGCTTCATTTTTCGCCATTCCTTTACTCCCTCCCTTCCTCCTGCTCACTGCTAAAAATACAGGCATTCACCAGAGCCATGAAAGAAAAGGACGTCGAATTGGTTCCCCCCCCCCCCCCCCCCCCCCCCCACACACACACACACACACACACACACACACACTATCCTCCTCCTCCTCCCCCTTCTCTATAAGCTGTCCATTAAAGTGAAAAACATTCAGCCAGAGCGAAGACGTCGATCCGTCCCTCTCCCTGCTGCTCTCCTCCTCTCCCAGCGTGGTTTGAATAGTGTGTCATCTTACCCATCAGCACTTCTCTTCTCACTCCCTTCTTTATTCTCTCTTTATATTATTATTATTAACAATGCTATTTGCTCAACATTTAAGTCCTTATTAAGTCAGAGGGGGTTATGAATGGGCTGTCAAAGACCGTACTGGAGTCACCGCCGCCGTCCTATCGTCTTTCCCTCCACCGAGTTTTCATCCCACAACAAATCAAATCTCCACCACTGATGAAAAAGTAGACCGATTGTATTATTACTATCATTAAGTGGGTTTTATTTCTCATCGTATACATTCTATCTCTCCTATGTCATCATATTATTATCTTGTAAAATGTGTGGATGCTTTTAATGTTGTCGCTCTTCTCCCTACTCACTCAGGCAAGAGTTTGATTGACAGATGGTTCATCCAATCACCTGCAACATGCAGTACTTTTTTTTTTTTTTTTTCTTCCAGTAGCAGGTTCTCAGATGGTTCTGTGTAACAAACCATCTGGCGGGTCAGGTTAGAAATGTGCTGCTGTATGAATAAAATTGCCTTGGGATTATTACTGTGTTTCAGTCTTGGCATTCTCTGAAATGATTGATGCTGTTGATTGAAAATCTGATGAACGTTGGCATCAGAAGTAAAAAAAAACATGTTCCAGGGTTTAGTAGAATCAGCCGGTATTGACTTCTTGTCCGGCGGTTGGATTATGCTATTGTCACCCCCCCCCCCCCCCCCCCCCCCCCCCCCCCCCCCCCCCCCCCCCCTGTCCACTGAAAGACAATCCTCCGTCCCACATTCTAACGAAGCAGAGGAACTTTTTCCTCTCTTTTTCGTTTCCTTTTCTTCTTCCTGCAGATCCTTTTAGCCTCCTCCTGGGAGACGGAGGCGCTTGGCCTGCTCAGTTTGTTTGTGTCGCTCGCTCGTGCACGCTCCAGAGCTCTCAACTCAAGGACACAAGCTCAGTTTTTGATTTACACAATGAAAAGAATTAATTAAACAGCAGCAATGGGACCCTGGGGTTCCTGTCGCCTAAGGAGGGTAGGAGGGCAAACGCAGGGAGGACGGAATGAAAGAATGGAAAAAAAAAAGGGAGGCAAAGAAAGGACGGGAGGAAAAAGAAGAGGGTTGGGTGAGAGAGCTAAAGGAGGACAAGTTGTGTAGCGTGGAAGAGACGGAGGACATGTGGGACGCAGGGAGGGAAGGGAACGAGAGAGCCAACAGAGAGAGGGAAAACAAGAAGAGAAATGCAGAAAGGGACTGAATTATCTCCAACGTTTGACACCTCTTCCCCGACAACACACAAACACACACACACACACACACACACACACACACACACACACCACACACACACTCGCCCGCACGAGGGACGCGGAGTTAGTGTTAGCATCGGCACTGCCGCTCGCTCTACGACACGGTGCGTCTCTAAGGAGAGGGACTCGAACACGCGGGGGCCGCGTAGGTCGCCTTAATTAGCCACACATCCCGCTACACAGGCTCCCGGGGGGGGGGGGTCTAACAGGGGCATGGAGGGTGAGGAGAAGAAAGATGGAGGGAGGCAGCAGGCAGGGCGAGGGAGCGAGGGAGGAATGGGTGTTGGAGCAAGGGGAATAAGCCAATGGGATTGGAAGGTTATTTAAAGCATGGCCTACAAAAACATTCAGAAAAGTACAGTGTGCATGTTTGCATGGGTGTTTGTGTGTTTAGTCACGAGTGTGTGTGTGTGTGTGTGTGTGTGTGTGTGTGTACTAACTTTACAGTCAGGATGAACCCTGGGATCCCACGCAGCTTATTCAATAAATTCAGTATGTGTGTGCGTCTGGACGCATTCACGCTTGCAGACGCGTCCGCATGCATACGATGCGCGACCCGGTGATGGAGTGTGCTCAGGTGGCCGGGGTCATTTCGGCGAGTGACAGAATGATGCTAGGCGAGGCTGCGCACACACACCCCATCCATATCTGCGAGGCCTAATTAGCCGGCCCAGGTCATCGCTCAGGGCGATGATAGAGCGTTGAAGCGTATGAACGCTTCACCAAAGCACACGTAACGAACACAAACGCCGCCTTTATCCCACCGAATGTGTATCGCTTCCTTTTTGCCCTTTTTCCTGTAATTGACAGCTAGTGTTTTCCTCCGCTTACATAAAGCGTCTCCTAACCTGGAGAATTACAGGACTGTCCTTTGAAGAGGTGTCTCTTCTCACTTTGTGCCTTCTGAATTGAATCTTCAGCCTCAGAAACTCAGTAAATTGTGTTTTTTTTTTGGGGAGGACCGTCACACGGGTCAACTTACTTAATTGGATGACGGCACTGAACTCCAGAGGAGGTACCTTATGGCGCGCCTTGGAGACAAGCTGATGGATCTAAGCTGAAGTTACAAGGATTTAAATCAAATTCATTCGGAGGAGCCGCGCTCCCAAACGTATTGTCTTGCAGGATGACAGGTTTATTTTAAGAAGGTTTATTCACTTCCAGGTATGCGGTTTGCCTACAGTGTCAGCATGAACGAAGCTGGCACAAAGTTTCATGATTATAATCAAGAATACATTTTGTTTTGTGTAAACCTGAAGTTGATATTATTTTGAAATTAGCTTTCCCTAGTCCCTCCCTACCTTCCCTTCTCTGCCTCCTTAAAGCTCTTCCTTTCTTTCCCTCCATCATGTTCCATCCCTTTGTCCACCTCCACCTCCAGCTCACAAGTCTTTCTGTCCTCCCTTATCTCTCCCCTCCTCCTCCTCCTCCTCCTCCTCCTCCTCCTCCTTCTTCTCCATGTTCACCCAGATTGTCCTCTCTCAATTCCAAAAAAATTCAAAGCCTGGTTGATGTTTATCAGCTGTAAAACCTGGAGATCTTTACAACCACAAACCCGGCTCCTACTTTAACAACAACAAAAAAAAAACCCAGGAAAAATGTTTGTTTGGGACCAAATTATTCTTCAGGGTCAAAATGTGAGACGACAAAATACACACAGCTGGAATGGCGTTGTTGACCTTTTTGCAAGCCGAACATGCTTGAGTGGAATTGAAATAGAGAATCAGACAATAAAAAAACAAAAGCAGAGCAGTCAATTTGCAAGAAATCCAGGGAGAGAGGGCAACGAGGGGAACGCAAGGAAGACGAGGAAAAAGAGAGTAGGGAGGAAGAGTAGGGAGGAAGAAAGACATCGGTGATGCTGCAATATACCATAAAGAAACCAAAACACGTATTGTTTGAGTACGGTGTACATAAATGTTCCTTTAGAGACACTTTTGGCCTCAATTCTGTATTGAGCAATAAAGGGAAGAGAGAGAGAGGAAGGAAGGAAGGAAGGAAGGAAGGAAGGAAGGAAGGAAGGAAGGAAGGATGGACAATAAACACTGTCCATTACCACTGGGTGGTCATTTCCTCTGCTCTTCTGTTAAAGGACCCCCACAGACTTTTCTATGTGTGTGTGTGTGTGTGTGTGTGCACTATTATCCTTGTGATTTTTTTTTTATATTTCATTCAGGGACAAATCTTTACTCAGAGGTTGAGGTGTTGAAATACAGTACATAAAAAAAACCTCTCAGTAATATACTGGAAGCTTAGGATGAGGAAAAGCAGAGTTGCGGGATGGCAAAGCGAAAATGTTTTTCTGAACTGAGAGACACGATTATTTAAGACCGATTCCATCGAAAAAGTCAACTCCACACTCGTGCGCAGCCATCTCACCACCTGGATCATTGAGATAACACGATGCTGCTTAGGGATTTGGGCTTTGGATTTTGATTAACTTCCAAACTTGATGAAGTCTCATCGTGATTGACAAGTTGCTTCCACAGAGTTGTCTGGGTGTTATCTGTCATTTTTCATTTATCAGAACTTTAATTGTTTCAAAGTGTGTTTGAAGTTCATGAAAGTTACATTTGTCCGATTCTTACGTTCTACGTCTGTAATACACAGTGTGTTGCTTCCCCATCAAAAGCGTAATAAAAGTCTAGTGTGTGTGTGTGTGTGTGTGTGTGTGTGTGTGTGTGTGTGTGTGTGTGTGTGTACGTATGTGTCCATGCGTGTGCTTTTGTGGCATCAGGGGGATTTCTTTAGGATAAAGTAGGGCAAGTACTTTGGCCCTGGCTAGAGTGACGGGGCACAGAAATGTGTCATGCAGAAGAACACACACAAGTTGACTCTGCCTGCTTATGACATATAAATATGTATCTCGTACACACACACACACACACACACACACACACACACACACACACACACACACACACACACACACACACACTTACAAACACACACATTATGCTATGAAAGAAATGGGATATGAGTGTAAGGGAATTCTCCATGTTTTCCTCTCCAGGGACAAACAGCAGCAGCAGCACTGTCCAGCTCTCAGGGCCTCTTTCTCCCTCCTTTATTTCTTGTTCTGTTCCTCCGTCTGACTCACTCACTTTAACTTGCTCTCTCTCTCTCTCTCTCTCTCTCACCGCCTTCCTTCTCTCTCTCTTGTTGGCAGAGAACCCTCTCTTTTTACATCCTTCCTCCCTGCTGCTGTGTTTTTAATCCTCATGTCTGCCAACAGAGACTGCAGACATCTTGGCCCCACGTCCATGAGTGTGTGTGTGTGTGTGTGTGTGTGTGTGTGTGTGTGTGTGTGTGTGCGTGCGTGTGTGTATCCCAGGGAGACTGACAGCACTCAAAACAAAAGCTCCCTGTTGGGTTAGTTTGTCTTTACAAACGACTAAAACCAAACACTTAACCCGGCGCTCTACATCTTTCCCTCTTGTTGTGTGAATTAAATTGAGCTCAAATATTAAAAACCTAATCCTCACACCTGTGTGTCTCTGTTTGGAGCTCAAGTAGTTTTTAAAGCATACACATCCTTCAGAAGGGCACCGGCAGGTTACATACAGAAGATTGACTCAGCAGAACGTGTGTGTGTGTGTGTGTGTGTGTGTGTGTCAGAACTAAAATATCTTTTCATTTCACAGCTGACAGTAACGCATTTCAAATGCACATAAAACAAAAACTGTGCAACATTTGATTCTGTGAACATTGTGATTGTGTGCAGCACTTGTTTATTTAAAAAAAAAAGGCAAAGGTACCATCCTCCACACACACACACACACACACACACACACTTTGTGATTGACATTCCTGAAACGTACGACTCGCTCCGGCTGTGCAGAGATGCGCGGTAAAGCAAAATGCCTGCATGCATCTTCTTTTTAGTTATTTGCACAAGTGGGTGTGAATTCACGGTTTCCTGAATATGTAGTTCACGTGTGTCTGCATGTGTGTGTGTGTGTGTGTATGTGTGTGGATATGCTCTACGGACTGTGCAGGAGGTCTTGTTGAGGATCCTCTACATGCACGTCAAAAAAGGTCTGAACGCTGGGACCTCTGGGAGTGTGTCTGCATGAGTACTTTTGATCTTGGAGTTCTTCTTGCAGCGCACACAGTCTGTGTACAGTAGTGGCCACATAATACAGTGTCGTTGGTGGATAAGCCATATTGTCAAAGGATGCTGTTTTCTGCCATGATCTTAGATTGAAAGCCTTTTCTTTGTTGAACAAGGATTTGGTTTAACTGCAGTGTTCAAGATGAAAGCTTCCGCCACGCTATTGATGATGATAAATGTATCAACACAGCGCTCAACAACTGTCACCGTCTATTTAAGAGTATTGTTCATGTAAGAATGAGAACAAAACGAACCAGCATCTTAAGAAAAAGCATCGTCTCACTGTCACTCTGTTGGGTCCTTAGCATGAGAGGGTAAATGGACTAATTCATGTTGAGACGAGTAGACGCACAATAACAGAGAACGGCAACGAAGTCACTACGAAGACGCGCAAATCAAAGAAAAATGGACGCAGAACCACCACCAAGAGATCAAAATCTCTCAGAGACTCATTGAGGGTCAAGTTGGGATGATTGGTTCCGATGTAGACGGGGTGGGGGGGTGGGTGGGGGTGGGGCCTTCTACATGTCTGTGCCCAGGAGCCCATTGTCCCATAATCCATTCATGGTAGCGTTTCATTAACTCACTGTCATTCAGCGTCTGGAGAGTGTCTTTGTCTTTCCGTCATCGTCTCCTCTGCTTCAGAAACATCTCAAAAGTCCTCCTCCCCACTCCTCACAGCTCTTCACTCAGGAGCTCTCTTCAGGACGAAGACGCTTTGTGAACAACTGTTATCTTTACCGGGATCCTGTCTTCTAACTGTCAGAGAACATTCTCAGAAAACGGCATCGTTTTGAAGAATTTGATGAGAATTTCGTCACTGAAATCAACTCTTTGAACGACGGAGCTTCATGAATACGACCCCCTGGTGTGGACCGTTCAGAGACAATCACCTCTGATGTGCAACAATTTCACTAATTTCCTGGAAAATTGCTGCTCCGATTTTGTTTCACCATCTTACACGCTGCACAGAAATGCTTTATTGCAGAGGTCTCCAACAGGAGGGGGTCCGCGAAATTTTTGGTTGATTAGACAATTTATTTGTTCCCCCCCCCAAACATGAATCTGTCCATTATTTTAATAGTTCAGCATTGTATGCAAGATAACAGGTATGTTTATGCGTGGCAGTGGCACTAATAGACCATCACTCATTTTCATTTCCACATTTATGTTTAAAATAAAAACGTCAGTTTGAATATCTTGTATGCATGATTATCATACAAGGTGTGTTTCTAAATGGCAGTGATACGGCCACGCTACTCACTGTACCTTTAAAATACAAACATGAATATAGGAACCTGTGTGTTATTTGAATAGCTTAGTATTGAATGCACAATAACAAGGTATGTTTATATATGGCACTATAGGCCCAGTTTAATGATATACCGTATATAGTCGGGGGTCCCTGCTCCATCTCTCTCTCAGTTTGGGGGTCCTTGGCCTGAAAAATGTTGAAGACCCCTGCTCTATTTAAAATAATGAATGTATTTCTACGGTACTTGCAGTGTAATATATTTGACGACGGTTCAGCTGCTGCAGAACTTACTGTAAAATCATTAAACGGCTTCTGTTGCCGCCACTGCAAGTAAAGGGCTCAGGGTGATGAAAAACTTGGAAAATTAGCATGCGCAAGCACACACACACACACACACACACACACACACACACACACACACACAAGCAGATAAATAGCATGTCCCTGTATGGAGTGTGGGCAGTGCATTACCCCAGTTTGGCTATCGAACGATGCCCATTAGTGTTAATCCATAGATCTAATCATGATCGTGAAATAGAGCACCGTTTCAAACTATGGCACATTTTCCTCACAGACAAAACTAAGGTCATCCTGAGCCTGTTCCACTTCCTGTTGGGTTTAATTTATTCAACATGCAAAGCAATAAAACGGCTGTAAACACAGTGGGAAGAACAGAGAGACTCATTTTACAAGTCAGACACAACTCCCGAGAGGCTGTAAAAAAAAAAAAAACGACTAACAGTATCGGGAACAACACTGAAAACTCAACAAGGTCAAACCTACTACATAAGCAACACAACTTTATGGATGGAATAAAGCATATCATTCAATATCTGTGCTAGAAATAATAAACACAGCAGGATTATACTGCATCATGGGATGATATTGAAATGATACTGAAGTAGCGTGCAGTGAAAGATGAATGAATAGTGACTTGAAATGATGATCAAAATGAATTCAAACAAAAGACATAACTTGCTCGAGGGCGCTTCAACCGCATTGTCTGAGGTAGAGGAGACACACACACACACACACACACACACACACACACACACACACACACACACACACACACACACACACATCTCATCATGTTTTAGCTTCCAGAGCACTGGTACACACAGCGGCAGAAGGGCAGGGAGGCAGAGCGTAGCAGAGCGTCAATAACACAGTGTGATGGTGCTGTGTAATTACAGCTAAGTGATATCAGAATGGCCAAATAGTGAGAAATGCCCAAATAATGGATAATTACTGTATAATCAGAATCAATAAAGAAGCAAATGAGCGCTGAAGAGCTTTGATCCAAACTTCTGGGCGAGTACGGTAATGAAGAGAGAGAGAGAGAGATGAGGAGCCCTGGTATGATGATGATGATGATGATGATGGAGCAGTAATTAACACCATCACCCAACCAATGGTTTCTTTTTCTGGGCGCAGATAACTGTCAACCTACATACATGTATACAAAAGTACTACGCATGCAAGACAGCGTACATGCACCCACCTCATAGACACACACACACACACACACACACACACACACACACACGGCCATAAACACATAGGCACACATGAAAAACACACACACACACACACACACACACACACACAGCGGAGCCTACGCTCCGGTTCTAATTAGTGCATCCACTCACCATGCAGCCCCTGTTATACGCATACACCGTATCATGTCGCATCGCATTATATCACAGAACGACAATAGGTAACAGGAATCAATACGCGAGAGTCATTGTCAGAGGAAGCAATCATTCCACCCTCTCATTCATACAAAAACACACTTTCCGTTTCACGTCTTAACCGGTAATATCTCATTAGAGATTAATACAGATCAGCTTTTTTTAATTAGCCATCCTGCCCACACAATCGCTGATAAAAGCCTGTGATCTTTCCTGTTGTACGCTGGCAACGATCTGTATACAGTGTGTGTGTGTGTGTGTGTGTGTGTGTGTGTGTGTGTGTGTGTGTGTGTGTGTGTGTCTTCCCTGTGTTAGCTTCACTCCCAACTACAGCCTTCATTGCTGTTTCATTAGGGAGGTAACACAGAGGCATTGCATTGTATCAGCCCTGCTTCTTCTTTCTTTGTGTGTGTGTGTGTGTGTGTGTGTGTGTGTGTGTGTGTGTGTGTCTTCCCCGTGTTTGTACACGCCTGTACACTTGTATATATTTGTGCTTGCCGCATCATAATCCGAGCTTTTAGGCACCTCTTCTTTTTGTTTAGGGTATCACTTTGAAGACGGCGGGAGTGTGCATGTGTGTAAGTGGGTGTAACATGTGAACGTTTGCTTCTCATTACATGTCTTTGTGAGAAAGCCATATCATAATCTGCTTTCTAAAAGCATCACTTTCTGTGTTTACCCTGATGTCACTTTGATGGGTTTTTCCTTCAGGGCAAAACCCCCCCCCCAAAAAACATAAAAAAAAAAGAAATCTACCAAATGTGGATATGTGCCAAAGCGCAGGGAAACAAGCAGCTGCTCAGAATCCTCCATCTGAACACCTTTAGCAGCGGCGTCTCGATGAGGCCGGGAAAACAGCTTCCTTGCTTTGAGGCTTCGGTGTCTGGCACATCCCGACATTCATCAGACGCATTCAGTCCCCCCCCCCCCCAGCCGCGCTGAAGAGGACCAGGGGAGTCCGTGAGCAATTCATTGAAGAAATATGCACAGCATCAAGTATGCGGTTCTGTTCACCAGTTGACTCTTTGCTACAGCTCTTCCCCAAAACAGCAAATTGTCCAATAATAGCTCGGCAACAATAACTTCCACACCAAAAAGCCAACGAGCATAAGGAAGGAATTCAACTTGTTTTTGGAATGATGCATACCAGCCAGAGATGGAGATTCCAATCAAGTCGTGGACCGAGCATTAGCATAATTAGCGATGTAGTTGCTGTCAGTGACACAGCTGGGAAAAATCAACGGTGGCGGGCTGGAAATTAGATGTTTGCTTTTGTTTGGCAAATATTCCATCATTATCAGTACGTGCACTGTGTACCGTGAGGTAGGAGCTGTGGGGGGGGATGGAAAGCTCGACGTGTGTTGCAGGGTAACATGGGGGTAGGTCGGGCTTAGCGATTAAAGACTTTACCGTACCGCACAAAGACAAGCTGCAAAGTCTTCAAAACATCCGCTGCAAACGTTTGTCTCACGCTCTTAATTAGAAAGCTTAAAGCTGTGGTGTCATCAGTTTTATTCCCCTCAGCGTCACATCTGGGTCCTCCGTTGCCGCCGCCGCCGTCCATCAGTCAAGGCGAGACGTGGCTAACGGCTAGCTAAGTGGCGCTCGTTGAGCTGGGGCCCTGCTATGATAGTTGCGCGCAATGGGATTCAATTCATCAGCGCCGTCGTCAAGCAGCAGAGAGACAGAGAAGCAGGGACTGCAGTCACCCCAGCGCAAGGTTGAAGGAAGAGAAGGATGGAGAGACAGAGGAGGTGAACAAAGAGAGAGGAAGAAAAGAGGATCACGTCTCATCCATGTTTACTCGTCAACTAGTTTTCCATTGAGCCGTGGGCAACGCCGTTTCCAGCTGTCTGACCCCAACACATGCGTAAACAGATACACTCTATATGTGGCCACATATAGCCAGCATGGTACATCTAGCATTCAGTATTTTCCACCCTGAGCAATGGGTGTGTTTGTGTGTGTGTGTGTGTGTGTGTGTGTGTGTGTGTGTGTGTGTGTGTGTGTGTGTGTGTGTGTTGTCTGGACTGCATTTAAATCACCTCATTAACACAGCAGTCGTACTAGTGGGAACCAGCATCTATACATTATACTGCAACGGTACATTAGTGATACTTCTTCTGAGTTGTTTGTTTTACTGTGTGTGTGTGTGTGTGTGTGTGTTTTTACCAGCAGATCAGAGTGATGAGTGATTGTACTGGGCAGATTCAAGTACGTGAATGTGTGTGTGTGTGTGTGTGTGTGTGTGTGTGTGTGTGTGTGTGTGAGATTAAACAATTCACTAAATCTATGAGCATTACTGCAAGACAGCGGCTGGTCACTAGAACATAGCACTGTTAAGTTTAACTTATATTAAATAATCACTTCCTTTAGAGTTGCTCCAAAATGCCATTTAAGAAAGAACAGAAAGTCAACATTTTAAAAAATGCACAAGAAATAAAAAGGTGTATATATATATATATATATATATATATATATATATATATATATATATATATATATATATATATATATATATATGTCTCTCCCTAGAAGGAGTTAGTAAATCCACAATAACTGTTCCTCCCCACTGTGCATGTGTCAATCACAGAGTAGGAATACATGGTTTGACAGCCGTCCTTGGAGCTCCAGTGTGAGACAAACCGCCGGTCTCTCCTGGATCAAGACTATTTCACTTCACGTACTTCATTCTCCCTCCCTGCTCCACGTGCGTCGTGTCGTGTCGTGTTGTGTTGTGTCGTGTTGTGTTGTGTTGCGTCGCGTTGTGTTGTGTTGTCGTGTTGCGTCGTCGTGTTGCGTCGTGTTGTCGTGTTGCGTCGTGTTGCGTCGTGTCGTGTTGTGTTGCGTCGTGTCGCGTCGTGTCGCGTCGCGTCGTGTTGTGTTGCGTCGTGTTGTGTTGTGTTGTGTTGCGTTGCGTCGTGTTGTGTCGTGTTGCGTCGTGTTGTGTCGTGTTGTGTCGTGTTGCGTCGTGTTGCGTCGTGTCGTGTTGTGTCGTGTTGTGTTGTGTTGCGTCGTGTTGCGTCGTGTTGCGTCGTGTTGCATCGTGTTGCGTCGTGTCGTGTTGTGTCGTGTTGTGTTGTGTTGCGTCGTGTCGTGTCGTGTTGTGTCGTGTCGCGTCGCGTCGTGTTGTGTTGTGTTGCGTCGTGTTGTGTCGTGTTGTGTCGTGTTGTGTTGCGTCGTGTTGTGTTGTGTCGTGTTGCGTTGTGTTGCGTCGTGTCGTGTTGTGTCGTGTTGTGTTGCGTCGTGTTGCGTCGTGTTGCGTCGTGTTGCGTCGTGTCGCGTCGTGTTGTGTTGCGTCGTGTTGTGTTGCGTCGTGTTGTGTTGTGTTGCGTCGTGTTGTGTTGTGTTGCGTCGTGTTGTGTCGTGTTGCGTCGTGTTGTGTCGTGTTGTGTCGTGTTGTGTCGTGTTGTGTTGCGTCGTGTTGCGTCGTGTTGCGTTGTGTCGTGTTGCGTCGTGTCGTGTTGCGTCGTGTTGCGTCGTGTTGCGTCGTGTCGTGTTGTGTCGTGTTGTGTTGCGTCGTGTTGCGTCGTGTCGTGTTGCGTCGTGTTGCGTCGTGTCGTGTTGCGTCGTGTTGCGTCGTGTCGTGTTGTGTCGTGTTGCGTCGTGTTGCGTCGTGTCGTGTTGCGTCGTGTTGCATCGTGTCGTGTCGTGTCGCGTCGTGTTGCGTCGTGTCGTGTTGTCGTGTTGCGTCGTGTCGTGTTGTGTCGTGTCGTGTTGTGTCGTGTTGCGTCGTGTTGCGTCGTGTCGTGTTGTGTTGCGTCGTGTCGTGTTGTGTTGTGTTGCGTCGTGTCGTGTTGTGTCGTGTTGCGTTGTGTCGTGTTGTGTCGTGTTGTGTTGCGTCGTGTTGCGTCGTGTTGCGTCGTGTCGTGTTTGCACCGTTGCCTTGTGCACATTGAATCGATATGTCGCTGCTACCCGGTTAACCTCAGTCTCCGTCTGCCATCTTGGTTTTTTCCTTCTTTAAGTGAAGCATTTATCTCACCGCCTTGTCTTCTCTTCCAGACTTTATCATATTTCTTTGTTATTTTTTTTTTTGCATCAATGAGACGACATGCACCGGGCTCAAGAGGAAGAGCCGATCACCCGACACATTAGCAACACAATAAAATAAATAAACAGGTGGTGTTTCCTCTGCCGTCGCTGGTTTTACACAAACTAAACTCTCGTCCACATGTACACACACTAACATAACCAACCAGGGCAGAGCAATTACCAAGTAAATGGCAAATGTAGTGTGACACACGGGTCAGTGCTTCCCACTGCTGCTCTTCAGCCCACTGTGTATGTGCAGTACATGCTCATGGTGTGTGTGTGTGTGTGTGTGTGTGTGTGTGTAAGGTACAGGCTATAACGTGGAACAACCTCTCGTCTATGAATTTGACGCTCCTCAGTAAAGCTAAACATGTACTCTTATGAGGTCAGAGGTTGCAGTTTGAACGTCATATTAGGAGCAAATCGGTAAATAGACTTTTGGTGTTAGTGTTCAATCATTGGAAGAGGAAACACCCCACGAATTCACTAATACATACTGTCATGGGACTTCCCCCAGTCAAATAAGACAATTATTAATTTTTTTGGGTATTGCACGTTTACTCAAAATGTACGTTTAAATATGCAAATGAGGGATTATCGTATTGTTCTAATTTGCATACATTTCCAGAACAGAAATCTAAGCAGTGGATTAAACCGAGTTCTAAATTTGAATCTCATGTTGTTGACATATTAGAGTTAAGTGCTTTTACAGAGGGAATTTGGAGATTTATTAATTTATCGGAAAATACTGTCAACAGCTGTGAAAAACAAAAATGCTCATAAAATGAATCAGGCTATGAATGATATATTAATTAATAAAACCATTTAGAATATAGATAGGAATGAAGGAATGAAAGATCGTTTTGGTTCTCCGCCCGGTTGAGGTGTGACACGGTTGAGAACCTGTTCAGGCTTGTGGTGGGAGGTGGAGGTCAATAGGTGAGTTGAGGAACCCTTTACATTAGTACACACACGTCGTTCACCTTCGTCTAGAAACCTGAGGGTTATTGGCCGGTGCCACCCCTGCATTTGATTTGGTGAATAAGCGAGTGAAGCCATATTGTTTCTGTTTTGTTGTCGGAGGTTGGAGGTAGCCAGGCCTACTTTTGTTATATTGATTTCAATTCGTTTGGCACGACCACAGTGTTTGAGAACCTTTGCTTGAAATAAATCAGAACTATCAAAATTGACCAGTGCATAAAAAAGCAGTGTATTTGCCCGGGGTGTCTCCCTGGAATAAGAAATAATAATAATAATAATAGCAACAAACAGAATCAAGGGCCATCCTAGTTTACTACCTGTAAACTTACATGTGTAGATGATACATAAATCATACATATTTAACTGCTCTTTGTTGCAGGAACTGGCATGGAGATTTGTGTGGCCTTGGTGCAGAATAACCACAGCAGCCGCAGACATTTTATGTCCACACAAATTCAGAGGGAAGGAGCTCGAGAGAGCCGACCTTCAACAAGGCCATGAACCATCTCACCCTGACAGCAACAGTGAACAATAACGTGTGCATCCGCCCTGTGAGTTAGATCCACCACGAAATGTAAAGGCTTATTCACTGGTCCATGCTACACCCTTCCCACCAAGTTCATTGAAAATCGGACCAGTGGCTCGGTCCTGCTCACAAACAAACAAACAAACCGAAAACAACAACCTCCTCGGCGGAGCTAATCAGCTGGCCGACGGAGGAAGGAAGGAGTAGATATGCGAGCTTCGGCCCTACCTCTCTGCCGTGGAGGACGCCCGTCTCTGACACATCACCGCCAACGAACTGCTTCCCGGTGCCATTTCCTGTTTGATCTCCCACGCGACGAGGTTGCTGGGTTTCACAGCCAGGAAGTTAATGCCCGACTGGAACCACACCCTGCAGAGAGAGACGAGGAGAGCGAGAAGAGAAAGGCGAGGTTAATCTGGAGTTCACACAAGCGCATCGTCAACAAAAACAAAAAAACAGTGACTGACAGTGTGGGGGAATTTGCTTAAAATTGAATTTGGTTCGCTTGGAATTTCCCCGACCCGATTTCCTCGCTGATTTTCTTTAATCCCCGATATGAGCCATACTCTTTGTCTGAAACGTCTCTTTAAATTGATTCACCCAGCATGGTGCTGCCTCCCACGGTACGGTTTGATGGGGGGAGACAAAGGAGTGACGGGAGAATCTCTCATGAAAGTTAACATTTTAGTAAGTAAGTGCTGCGTGGATGATGAACTGGATGTATGCTGTGCTGGATAAACAGACAATTTCTTAAAATATAAATTATTGTTTGTTCTGTTCATTTTGCTCTCTTTCTTTTCCTTCTTTTCTCACCTTCACTTCATTCCTTTCCTTAGTAAACACATACATCAAACCTCCTAACTGTCCCTCTCGTTCTGCCGTCCCTCATCCTCTCCCTTCTCTCCATTCAACTAGATTAAGAACATTCACCTTCTTTAAATCCAGGGTTTCCATTAACCTGGATGATTTCTTCCTCCATCTCTCTTGGCACCACCTCTCCCTACACTTCCATATTTGTTTTTTGGCTTTCTGTTAGACGCCACGCCCCTTCCCTTATTACCCACCTTCTCTATCCTTCCCGTCCAGATGTCCTCCTTGTTTCTATTCCTCCTACCTCACCATTCCCTCGCCACTCTCTCTCTCTCTCTCTCCCCTTTACTTTCCTCACCAGGTCTCCTCTTTCATCTCTCTTCCTCACGTCCTCCTAAAGCTTTTCTTCTGCCTTTCATCCATCCCTCTGTGATTTCCTTTCCCTGCCTTCCTCCCTCTCTTCCTTCCCTATATACCTTCCTTCATCCCTCCCTCTGCCTCTCCTCCACCCTTCAATCTCAAGGCATCCTATGGTTAATCTCTTTATTTTCTCTGTGTCCCTCTTTCCCCCTCTCCTTCTCTAATCCGTCCCGGTGTGTTTTGTTCTATTTATCACTTTGACGAGACCCTCCCTCAGTTTATTAACACACTTCATAGGCATGCGCGCAAATGCACGCAAGCTTGTTTCCTGCTTCTCTTATTAACACACTTACGATAGTCTTTGGCAAACAACAAACTCCAACACAGACTCAACTTTTTTTCCTCCACACAGAAGGGAAGGAAACTGCCAATCCTCTTTTGTCTGCTTTCTCATTAATACTTTTCTTTTGGTTGTCTCGCTTCATGTCTTGCCAAAAAACTGCCAGCAAATATGCCACGCCCGTCTCTTGACATGCTTTCCGTACATACGTTTGTGAGTATGTATGTATAGATGCACCTGTGTGTGTGTGTGTGTGTGTGTGTGTGTGTGTGTGTGTGTGTGTGTGTGTGTGTAAACAAGATGCTTTTTGGTGCAAAGGGAACGACCCTCTTGTGAAAACTTGAAAACTCACTTTATTTTTCTGTTTTACTCCGAACAAATGTGTCTTATTTTAAAGGAGGGGAAATGTTCCCTGGTTGACCAGTTGTGTGTTGTTTATGTGCCGCGGTTAGGATAAACAAGGGAAAAGGAAGTGAGACGTTGTAAAAGTCTTGTGGGTGTTCCCAAGAAAAACACCGTTTGCGTGTGTGTGTGTGTGTGTGTGTGTGTGTGTGTGTGTGTGTGTGTGTGTGTGTGTGTGTGTGTGTGAAGCAACGCAGCGTAAGAGTAACGGGCGGTCCCCCTCTTTTATAATTCAACAGCTGAATGTTACATAAAATAATAAGATAAAAAATGTAGAAATTGTTCTGCTTCCTGTGTCTCCTTCTCTGTATCCTTCTGTCTCCTCTATCTCCCTACCTCACCTTCTCCTCCCTCTGTCTCCCTGTCACGATGTCCTCCTCCTCCTCCTCAACCGCAACCACAATTTAAGATAATCCACTTCAAAGGAAACTTATTTTACCCAGACGGGTGGCTAGGAAAGTTCATGAAGCAATGCGAGTTAGGAGAAAAACAAAACACAGAAGATAGAACGTGAAGGACAGACCGAGAGGAACAGAAAGGTACGCCTGAGGAAACGTTCATTCGAGAAACACGGTTGTGGGAAAGACAAATCATAAATAAAACTACAACACAACCTCTCCAGCACTTCTTAGAGTGATATGTGATATCAAAGAATGCAGCAGATACAACCTAAAGATTCACACGCGCAACGCGTTTAGAGTGGACTGGACCAGGCCAAAAACTGTGGCGGGCGTAAAACTGCGACATTCGCCCAAAAGCCACCGCTATTCCAGAGAGAATGGAGGCCTGTCAGGCAACATTTTGAGACTGACTGCCAATGATTACAATTGACACGTTGTCTGAAGGGTGACGACCAAACACCGCGACGCGTCTGTCAAAAACAGGCAGAAAATACCTATTTTCTGTGAGGAATTGTAGGGCGTTTAAATCAGATCAGGGCTGAAGGACGACAATAACACGCAAAGCAAATATTGAGAGACTGTCACAGCGCAACGTCTGTGGTTTCATCAGACGCTTTGCACGCCATTTCATGACTTCCTGTGCATGTGGCAGGAGTCGGTCGCTGCGATGAACCTCAAGAGAACCATCACTTGCCTCCGCTTCCCTCAGGTCTGTGGACCAGTTTAGAGTCTTTCAGCTAATTGTTTGAGAAGACCCACTTTACTACCCACTCTATTAATAACCGCGTGACACGTGAACCCAACCAATCTGCGATCGCTTCAAGGGGCGTGTCACGGAGCGGGCACGTTGTGGAGCGCCGTGCGCTCGCAGCACGCCACTTTGCTGTTCAAGTTGGCTCGGAAATGCTCCCACTGACCTCACTTCTAGCCTCAGCAGGCGGTGGTTTTCAGCAACAGAGCTCCGATGAACCCACTTGTGCGCCCCCTTGCCCAGCGCCAGACGGCGTGCTGGCTGGTGGACATGGTGGAGCACAGGAGCACAGGAGCCAGAGACTCCCCTCAGGAGGCTACAAGGAGAGCGGATGTTGAATTTGCAGAATTTATTTATTATGTCAAGCGTGTGGCCAAGTCATTGGTGCTTTAATCATGGCAAAAAAACTTTCTGTACTATAGTCAAGTTTGTAAGAACACAATGAAAAATGACCTATTTAGTTGTAAGTATGAAAAAACAGAATGTACTGTATAGCATGTCATCATTCTTTCTTTGGGTTTATGACTTGTTGACGGCAAATGCTAACAAGAGAGGTGACTTATTACCCCCCCTCACACACACACACACACACACACACACACACACACACACACACACACACACACACACACTCACATATGTAAGAAAATACAGCAACACTGTTTTCCCATGTTGCATCTGTCAGGAATTTTGTGTGCTTGTGTGTGTGTGTGTGTGTGTGTGTGTGTGTGTGTGTGTGTGTGTGTGTGTGTGTCAACAAGCAGAATGATGGACAAGGCTGCGTCCCTAAGCTGCTTCTGTCAGATCTGTGTACAGCAACAAAGCCTGACAAGTGTCTGTGTGTCTTTCTTTCTCTACCCGTCTGTTTTTTTAGGTAATGCAGAAAGACAAGCAGAAACTCTCTCTCTCTCTCTCTCTCTCTCTCTCTCTCTCTCTCTCTCTCTCTCTCTCTCTCTCTCTCTCTCTCTCTCTCTCTCTCTCTCTCTCTCTCTCTCCTTTTTTGGGTCCAGGGTCTGGATACAACGGCGTCTGGGTCCAGATCCGGACCGCGGCCCACCTATTAGTGACCCCTGGTGTACAGTATCTTGCTGCCAGTAAAACACTGTAATGTTTGAATTAAGCGTATTCTTTTTATACAGTCAGATACTGTAAATTCTACAGTATCTTGCTGATGAAAAAAACCATCAGCCGTCAGTTTCCGTCATCTTATCTTTCTTCTGTAACTATATTATAAATCTATGATGTTGTCAAAGCAAGACTTTCAGTGTAATACACTTAAAACTTTATTTACAGCGGGAACATTAACTGGCCGTTTATTCCTCCCTCGTTGCCAGGACGACCCTCGTACATTACACTCATTCACAACTACAGTCTGCTCCTGTTGGCCATGAGGTAGCTCACAGAGCATTAACATTGATTTTATTTTGATTTCTTTTCTGGAGCAGCGGCTTGTTTATAGGCACTTCAACACTTGTTTTCCAAGTGGAAAAATAAAGAGTATGCAGAGGGAGAAGGCAATAAAGTGTGCCTTTGCTCCTTTTAAACCACAATTGTACGTTTAAATTCTTCTCTCATTGTGATGATGTCTCTTTTTCTTTTTCTTTTTATTTTGGGAGTCATTTCATATTTGCATATTTATAGCTTAGCCTTTATCTACGGGAACAGTGACCCAGGAAAGAAAGCAATATGTGCAAGAAAAGGGATAAAGGAAATCAGTTTAAGTCCAATTAATTCCCTCTACACTTAGCCGTATCCTTTAAATAAGGAAACTAAACTACAACGACTACTCTATCAAGAGAGGAAGTCTAAATATATGTTGTATCTGCCTCTGGTTTACACATAGACTACGTCTAATCACAATCACCATTACACGGCCACACGCTACCTCTCTCTTACACAGGAGCACCATCAGCACTGACACAAGGTCAGGCAGACCTGTGAGTCACATGTATGATGTGTGTGTGAGTGAATCACTGCAGCGTTAGTGAAACCTCTGGCTTCCTTGAGGAGCTCCTAATGATAGAAGAAACAATTTATAGAGAGAGAGAGAGAGAGAGAGAGACAGAGAGAGAGGGGGGAGAGAGAGATACAGAGAGAGAGAGAGAGAGAGAGAGAGAGAGAGAGAGAGAGAGAGAGAGAGAGAGAGAGAGCGAGAGAGAGAGAGGGGGGGGAGAGAGAGAGACAGAGAGAGAAAGAGAGAGAGACAGAGAGAGAGGGGGGGGAGAGAGAGAGAGAGAGAGACAGAGAGAGAGGGGGGGAGAGAGAGACACAGAGAGAGAGAGAGAGAGAGAGAGAGAGAGAGAGAGAGAGAGAGGGAGAGGTAAAGAGGGAAGGCAGGGTGAGAAACAAAGAAAGGGAGAGGAACCACAACCCAGAGAAAGACCGTTGAATCCACACCTAGACCTTAACCGTCACCATCTTCAGAACCAGTTGATCTTTCTGCATCACAGCTGAGGAACGGAAATGACAGCAGGCGGACTATTTAACCAGGAACACAACAGGATCTCCATAAAAAGAGTTCACAAACCACATAACAAAACTAAATGCCCGTAATTCATAAAATGAAGATCAAATTTCCTGAAGTCTCAAGAAGGATGTTGCTGCTGCTTCACCTTCACGTTCCCTGGAGTCTGTCTGGATGTTGGTTTACTCTTTTAGCCCATTTACCACCTCTTACACCACAAGAGTACGAGTCACTAAACTCTGAACAGTCACGGTGGAGATAAGGTCTTGAGTTCCTGAAAAGCAGATCTACCAACGTCCTCTGAAAGTATTCAGAAGGGGTCAAAGGCACAGCAGGGCCTAGGTCTTCTAAACGATCCTTTTTCCCTCTATTGTGAGCTTCTTCGGCCTTTTTAACTCCATCATTTGACTCAGTTGGTTTCCTGTAAAGTTCTACAGTTTCATTCGTTGCCAAGCCGCTCTGGATGAAAGTGGCAAAATGCCTGAAACATAAATGTAAACTCAAAAAGGCATTCTTTCTCAAAACAAAAGAGCAGACCCGCCAGACGCTGTGTGTCAGAAATCCTTGCTGCATGTACGGCAGCAGATGTGTCTGAGAGACAAAAGTAAAAGAAGACATATTGTTTGTGTGAAGTTGTTGCTGGAACAGATGTTTGAGGAGAAGACAGGTTGGAAGGATACTGTAAGAGGCAGGGTAGAAGTGCAGCTTATTCTGCATCCAAACTGAACCAGCAGGCGTCTTGAGCGTAGGGCCAGATTCTGACAGCACAGCACATTTAAACTGTCATCTAAAGACAAGACCCAGAGAGCAAAGCTTTCTAGATGAGGCCCGCTGGTGTGTGCCATCAATATCTGTACGTTAGGATGACTGTTAAACCCTGATGTTCAGCAGGCAACATTAAACAATAAGGAAAATCTTATTTCTAATGAAAAACATTCATCTTTTAAAAAAGGTGGGCCGAGATCGCCGTTGGTTAAACCGCTGATAATTCATGACTTTAAGAAGCAGCGCTAGCAATGCTAAGGAGCGAGTCATTAGAAGCGCAGACAGATGTTCAACAACAAAACAACTGCATCTCTTTCTCAACACATTCTGGAGACGCTGCCGTCACGAGCGACATTCAAATGAGTCAACTGTCAAATCATTAAAAATCTTGTTTTGTGCTTCTCCTGCTTTTTTTTTTTTTTTTTTTTTGAGAGGCAGAGGCAAAACAATCTGTTGTTGTGATCGTAAAAAAAAAGGGAGAAGAGACGGGGTTACGTTCCCAGCGAGTGACGAGCTGTCAGCAAACTGAAACAAAGTGGAGAAAGGGTTTCTTTTTTGCAACACGGTCTTAACAAGTTGCAGAGTTGGTGCTGTGACAAGAAGTTCTCCAACCTGCGATGCTTAATTCTCGGCTCGCCGGAGAAAAGCATACATTAATTAAAGCTCTTATGATAGAGATGTATTTGTGTTCATACTGCTGATGTGTTGCCCCGCGGGAGCAGGTGTCTTTTTCTCTTTAAAAGACTTTTTGTAACACTTAAAACATCTTGCAATTATGGTGATTTACTTTCACTAAGACCTTGAGTGTGCGTCTTTTCTTTCTTTTTGAAGACGGAGTGATGGACAGACTGGAAGGCAAGGGTTTCAAATTGTTAGAATGAACAGGTGGGGATGTTTTTTTAAGATATTGTGAGACAGATGGGAAGCTGTAGATTTTTGGAAAGTCATTACAAACTGTTGTTAGACATTTGAAAGGAGGATGTAAAAGAAGCCCCGTTATGTTGGTCACAGGTCAGAAGTGTCTCACTGTGAGAACATCTGTTACATCTTTCTGTTTCTCTGTTATTTTACTTTGGATGCGTCTCCCCCTTTTATTCACTTCCTTTGTTGTCATTTCATCCTGTCTTTTTGTCCTCCTGCCCACTTTTACACTGTCTTTTTTTTTTTTTTATCTCTATCTTCTATAAAGCTGTCTTTTCCCTCTCATATTTCTTTTCTTCCAGTAAAACATTCTCCATCGCGCCCATTTTCTCCTCCAACACGAACGGAGTATCACACCAACAACTTCTTCTTCTTCTGAGGCCTCTTTCTACAGCGCGTTCACCGGGACAGGACAGCTAGCGGACGCGTGAATTAGAAGTCTTGTCGGTGTGGAACAAAGGCCCAATAGCATGACGCCACACACATCCTTAGGGAGAAGGTCAGGTGACATAAAGCAGGTGGGGTTGAGTCAGGAGACCACAGTTTGTCCCACATCGACGTCACTCTCTCCTTAGCCGAGCAGTTGCAACTGAACCAGGACAAACCATTACTATAGAGGTATGACCTGCTCATATGGTTCAGCCCAATAGTGCAATCAGATCAGAAAACGCTCGTAATATCGTATAACGTGTGTCGTTTTTTTTTCACACTTTGCAGAGCGGTGAAAATGGTTGTACCGATTAAAGCAAAAGTTTCATAGAAGCAGGCTGAAGCACGAGTTCAGGGCTGAATTATCCCCGATTCACTCACTCATTCAGAGGAGACATCTGGTCTGGGTCCTTGGTCGGTATCGAAGGTTCGGGCCGAGCTAACGGCGTTGCCGTGCGACGGTAAAAACGTCCTAGCGCTTGAGGCTAACGATAGCACACTACTGTTGACAGATATTACAACTGACAGTTGAAATCTCACCTCCAGTTCTCACTGGAGAACAGCCAACCCACGTTGACCCCGTCCCCCTGAACTCGTCCTCATCCAGACTCGTTCTGCGTTTTCTTTTGTTCTCCCTGCGATGCATCATTACTTCAGCTGCTTCGCTGCAGACTGTGAACACACTCGACCACTGTAAGCGACGCCTACATGAAGGCTTACACTTCTATTAGCACAATCATATCTGCAGTTTGCGTTTCTGATGTTGCCTTTGACAACAACAAAATTGAGCTTTTCTAATTAAGAGTGAGCGAGCAACCCCCCCAACCACCCACACACACACACACACACACACACACACACACACAATACAACTGCTGTCCCTCCACACAGACACTCTCGCTCCCTGAGCAGCTGGCTCCCCAGTTATATAAGTCCACTAAATGACTATTGTAATAATGATGAAAGCTGCTGGAAAACAGTAATGTGTGTGTGTGTGTGTGTGTGTGTGTGTGTGTGTTTGTTCGATTAGAGTACGCTACATGAAGTAGACATGTGAATTCCCGCACAGCGCATGCCTCTTTGCTCAACGCATGGGGTCTCCTACATGCCTACGTTCACATATGTTGGCCCCGCTTGTGTTGTTAATTATGAATGAGTGAAGAAAATGCCATCAGTTGCCTTCTGCTCCAGACCTGGTCTTTGTTTTGCACCACTGAACAGGCCTCTGCACCACCAGCCCTGCAGGGGTAGCCATTACAGAAGCCCCTACGCAATGCATCCGGCCTACATCCGTGCTGCATGGTGCTAAAGACCACAATCTGCCGGAGTCGTTCCTGGATGATCGTCAGTAAAAATGACAATCCAGCCAGCTGTTGAGACTTCAGACTTCAGAACTCATTTTCTGACCGATACTTCAATCGGTTTCTTTTGTTGTTGCCAGAGACCTGCCACTGCTGTTGGAATTACTTTGTCGCCAAAGGGTGACATTCATTCCTTAATCCCGATGTAGAACATCAGCTCCCACGGTCGCCGCGCTGTGTGCACCGTGTGAGCTGCGTCGGCCCAGGACGCAGCACTACGCAGAGAGAGCGGTGGATAATGATGGTGAGGAGTGTGACAGTCAAGACGACGGTTTGCGAACGCAGCTTAAGCCCAGTAACTCCTGACAACTGTCCCAAGGCAGCTGTCAAACACAGCTGTGGAGCAGAGAGATGAAAACCACTGACCATGCCTAAAGTCATCACTTAATTAGAGGTACAGTGAAGCGTTGACATATGTATTCCTTGTGCATTCTGTGACAATTTGACCAGGTGTTACTGAATGAAGTGCCAGTCAGGTTGAGGGCTGACAACAAGTCACATATTTTTCTGTCTTTCTTTTTCAACCAACTTGTCAAAAAGGCTGCGAATACAGAGTGAACTCAGCGCACGCTGCTGAGGTGTGCTGAGATTGCAGATTTCCCTGCGGCTCGTTCTGAGTGGGATTGGCATCTGTTTAGCCCACACGCGTCTGGATTTCCTCCATGTGCTCAAAGACATGGAGGTTAGGTGACTCAGAATCATTGTCTGAGGTGCGTTAGCTCTGTGATAGAATGGAATCCTATTCACCCAGCGCGTTGGTCGCAGCCTCCCACGACTTTTAACAAGATGGATGAATGGATGGACGGATGGAGAGATGTGTGGATGAAGGCGAAGGCCAGTAATGAAGAGCATGTCTCAGGTGAAGTCTGTTTACGTTAGGGTCAACCTGTAAATTGAAGGTTTTAAAGAATGAAAGTTAAAAACTTCACTTCAAAATGAAATGTGAAAAATCAACGAGTCATTGACGTAAAGCTGTGAATAAAAGCCTGAGTCGCCTCACTTCGTCAGTCCCACATCAGAGCAGGTAGTCGTTCTCATCGTATTGCCAAACGCCAACCTGTAACCGACCCTCTCTTTGTCGTCTCCTTGGCGTCGGACGAAGCCGCCGTGTAGCGGTCCGGCGCGCACGCAGCAAAGCGTGGGACTTTTACAACTGCTACCTCTGTACGCATTTCTAAGCAGGACGCCGGTAATGTAATCCGCACGTAGCTCGATGTTTGGGCTCCTGGATCCCTTTCAAATAAAACCTCTCACGCATTGGAATCAAACCCGCCCACTCCACTTCCCACCACACGCGGGATTAGAGCGACACATTTCTCTGCAAACAAAGACGCGGACAATGGCGGTGGGTTGTTTGGCTGTGGTGGGAGCTCGGAGCTAGTTCTCTGGGCTGAGGTTCCCAGATTAGCGGCGTCGCATCCACAGATCCCTCTCAGCAGGCAGAGAGTGCGACGCTAAAGGAAGACGTTCACCACTAGATGTGATAAATCGGACCAGAATGAAAGGAAATCCCTTGAAATTCACTTGGTACTTTATTGCTACGTAATTAATCTGATTTGGTTTCTTCGTTCCGTGTTGTTTTCCGGTATCAGGACTATTTGGAGGAGGCGGAGGGCAGTTAGTGTGCTGCTGATACCCTCGCCTCGTTCCTATCTGTTTGAGTGCCTTGCGCTTTCTTAACCTGGATTAAGGTTATTTGGAAACACTTCAGGGTAACCTGCTGGGATGAAGTGGCGGTGAAAAGCAGCGTGGGCGTATTTGGGCTGGAATAAGCGGAACAGTCGGGATGCGGCCTCACCGGGTCGCCAACAACAGCCGAAGACCATCGGAGCCCAAGTCTGCTGCTGCTGCTGCTGCTGCTGTGACAGAGAGAGGGACGACTGCCCTCCCAGTAAGCTCCAGTATTAACCACCAGAGAGGATCCTGCCGCCGGTATCAAGAGGAACTTTAGGGAGTCTCAGCCGCGATAACGAACATATTCACACATTGTTGAGGAAAGGCTCGACCAACACGAGGCTCCATGAGGGAGACAACTGCTTCCTCAAAAGTGCAATAAAGCTTTTTACGCGGCTCATTTGGACGGAGAGATAAAAATGTAAGAGTCCAAGACTTTCATTTATTATGAGAGGAAGAGATCCAAGAGTACAGGGATGGCAACGGGAGGATGTGTGTGTGTGTGTGTGATTTGATTGGTGTTTATGAAATGTGGTGTGTGACATCCACAGGCACACACACACCAAGACACACACACACACACACACACACACACCAAGACACACACACACACACACACACACACAGGTCTCATTGGGCTCCATGGTCACCAGGGTACCGGCAGAACAAAGGAATAAACACGTCAACACAACCGGCAAACAACAAAGTTTGATCACCGATCCCAGCTGGGAGCAGAGACTCGACGATGAGAGGACAGTCACCGGAGTCTGAGGAGCGTTTCTTTGGGAGTGAATGGAGCAACGGCAGACGTCACATCAGCTCGTCAAGCAGACAACTCGCACGCTCACACAAACACCGACGGTACCAGGTGAAGCGGATGAAGGAGCTTAGGGTACATGTGTGAGGCAGCTGTCGAGACACTTTGACACACACACACACACACACATCTATACACATACAAAGTCGGTTCTGAGTCTGGTCAAGTTTGAGTTGAGTCTCATCTTAGTCAATAAAAACCAGAAGTATTCAGTTTTAGTCAAACCTGTTTTAGCGTTAAGATTAAATTGAATTGTCGTTTCTCTCTCCTGTCCTGTTGTTGTCACGGTTAACTGTGATCACAGTTCGTTACTAGTCCTCCTGACGGCGCCCGATGCATGCCGCCGGTGTTCTGGTATGGCGAGCAGAGCACAGGAAACGCAACGGCTGCATTTAGAACCAAAAAAATCGATATTTCTACAGACGAAAACGACTTGCAACACATGTGGCGACAACGATGAAAAACAGGAAGAGCTCTGGAAACTCCCATCGTTTCTTTGTTGAAGAGCACTTCAACATCCAATATGTTCACCGATGCATTCAGAAAATCAAAGCCACTCTCTGCTGTAAAAAAAGGGGAATGTTTTGAGTCACGTTGTGCTTTTTAATCTCAGATCTCCGATGTCAGAATGTCCTCGCTCGACGAGGAAGCTCTGCAAACAGGCCAAAGCCACTAAATACAGCATGTAGTTTAACAAAAGTTCATTACTGCACTTATTACTGCCAGCAGTCGCTGGCTTGATTAGAGAGTCGCCCAACCTCACAGGGTTAAAGTGGCACATCGAAATTCCAGATTGCGAGTGAGACTATTTCAGCGCCATCTGAAAACTCTCAACCTTCACAAGAAACACTTAGCGGATCAAATGTGAGCGGGGCCGGACATTTTAGAATGCCAATGTTGTATTGCTAATCTTAAGCAGAGCTAAAAGGTTAAAACAGTCACCCGCTGCGGGAGAGATGCAGCACCTCGGGGTTCCATTAATGTCACCGCAATTAAAAAACCCTCGGCAGAGGCACACTTTAAAACGCTTCATCTTCTCCTGTGCTTCAGTAACACTCATAATACGCAGAATCACGCTTACGCACGCACACACACACACACACACACACACACACACACACACACACACAATCGCGCACACAGCACTGGCTGGCATGTGGCCGGGATTGTGCTTTTCATAACGGCTTCTTTCATTCTAGAAATTCTTAGTGCATGCATGTGTGTGTGTGTGTGTGTGTGTGTGTGTGTGTGTGTGTGTGTGTGTGTGTGTATGTGTGTGCGTGTGCCTGTGTGTGTAATTTTAGTCACTTGAAAGAGAGAAGGGATCTAAAAATGTGAAAGGCTGGCAAGAAGAATAGCATGAATTTTGAGGTAAAGACAGAGAAAAAGATTTCCACGAGGAATGACAATGAGATGGAAAACAACGTGGAGAACTGAGGGATCACAACTTGGAGCAGAAAAGACCTCCAAGTCAAAAACTGATGTGTGAGAATTATATTCCATTTACAAAAGGCAAAAAAGGAAGTTTAAGGGTTTTTTTTTTTTTTGTGCATTTGAGGCGTCTCTGCTAACCGACAATTGCATTCCAGTTGGCGCTGCATGTGCGATTAGGACATAATCGCTGCGTTAAACATGAGAGCGGTTAATGGGAGGAACGGCCCACCTTCCTCAGATCTTCAAAGACCACCAATAGGAACGCTGAAGTGACGTTAAGCAGCCGGTGCTCCCCGGCTAGGAGATCGGTCAACAGCTAGTTTGCTACATTTGCCATAAACGCGGTGCTTTAACGTGCTTTAACGTGCTTTAACGTCCTTTAACGTGCTTTAACGTGCTTTAACGTGCTTTAACGTCCTTTAACGTCCTTTAACGTGCTTTAACGTGCTTTAACGTCCTTTAACGTCCTTTAACGTGCTTTAACGTCCTTTAACGTGCTTTAACGTCCTTTAACGTCCTTTAACGTGCTTTAACGTGCTTTAACGTGCTTTAACGTCCTTTAACGTGCTTTAACGTCCTTTAACGTCCTTTAACGTGCTTTAACGTCCTTTAACGTGCTTTAACGTGCTTTAACGTGCTTTAACGTGCTTTAACGTCCTTTAACGTCCTTTAACGTGCTTTAACGTGCTTTAACGTCCTTTAACGTCCTTTAACGTGCTTTAACGTCCTTTAACGTGCTTTAACGTGCTTTAACGTGCTTTAACGTCCTTTAACGTCCTTTAACGTCCTTTAACGTGCTTTAACGTGCTTTAACGTCCTTTAACGTCCTTTAACGTGCTTTAACGTCCTTTAACGTCCTTTAACGTGCTTTAACGTGCTTTAACGTCCTTTAACGTGCTTTAACGTGCTTTAACGTCCTTTAACGTCCTTTAACGTGCTTTAACGTGCTTTAACGTTCTTTAACGTCCTTTAACGTGCTTTAACGTCCTTTAACGTCCTTTAACGTGCTTTAACGTGCTTTAACGTCCTTTAACGTCCTTTAACGTGCTTTAACGTCCTTTAACGTCCTTTAACGTGCTTTAACGTGCTTTAACGTCCTTTAACGTCCTTTAACGTGCTTTAACGTCCTTTAACGTCCTTTAACGTGCTTTAACGTCCTTTAACGTCCTTTAACGTCCTTTAACGTGCTTTAACGTGCTTTAACGTGCTTTAACGTCCTTTAACGTGCTTTAACGTCCTTTAACGTCCTTTAACGTGCTTTAACGTGCTTTAACGTGCTTTAACGTCCTTTAACGTGCTTTAACGTGCTTTAACGTCCTTTAACGTCCTTTAACGTGCTTTAACGTCCTTTAACGTCCTTTAACGTCCTTTAACGTGCTTTAACGTCCTTTAACGTCCTTTAACGTGCTTTAACGTGCTTTAACGTCCTTTAACGTCCTTTAACGTGCTTTAACGTCCTTTAACGTCCTTTAACGTGCTTTAACGTGCTTTAACGTCCTTTAACGTCCTTTAACGTGCTTTAACGTCCTTTAACGTCCTTTAACGTGCTTTAACGTGCTTTAACGTGCTTTAACGTCCTTTAACGTGCTTTAACGTGCTTTAACGTCCTTTAACGTCCTTTAACGTGCTTTAACGTGCTTTAACGTGCTTTAACGTGCTTCAGTGCTGGAAGAGGACCTACTCTGAAACAGGAGTTAAACCACGACAGTTCTCGTCATGTGGACACAATAACAATGTGAGTTTTTAGAACAATGACAAAAGTTCATCCGGTCCGAAAAACACCTACTCATTCAGCGCTGGCGTTCCAAAACACGTTCTATGAATTGTATAGACACAGACATAAGAGAAAGACGTCAAGACTCCGAGAGAGAAGACAAGGCACCACATTAGGAGGAGTAACATGCTGTCTGACTAACAGGACGAAATTATAGGGAAGGGAAGACAGAAGAAGACAGGGAGGGAAGAAGTGACACCGAGATGAATTAAGAGAGAAAAGGATCTGACAGGACAGCCACAATGACCTTTAAGAGCGCAAGAAAGATGAATCAACAGTTCACACAGTATTGGTGTGTGTTACACTGCTTGGGTTTTGCTTGGTGTGTGTGTGTGTGTGTGTGTCAGCCTCGGTGTGTGTGTGTGTGTGTTTGACAGACGTCTCTGTCCCATCCTGTCCGTCTTTGGTCCAGGTGCTGCAGTGCGATAAGAGCTCCGCCTCTCTCCTCTCCTCCCTCCTGGCCTGACTAAGTCCACTAATTCAACGCGCCGCCGCCGCCGCCGCCGGAAAGCTCGTTTCCGCTCCAAGAGTCAACTCTTTGGAACTCATTCAACAAAAACATCCAGTGTAGACTTTAAGGAGCTCATTCAAAAAGGACTCTCTGAATTCATTCGCCGCGGCTGACTCATCTACACCGGAATATGGAGTTAACATCAAAATGACAAATGGAGGCGGTGGAAGCCTAATGGCGAGCGGGGAGGGTCACGGGCTCTCGATGACTCTACAGAGGACAATCTGCGGGGAGGAAAGTGACTGAAACCGAGTCAAACAAGTCTCTTCTCCTTAACTGTGATGCTGAGGCACCAGGTCTGCCAGTGTGCAAAGGAGCAGAGGACTGATGTCGTACTGAGCATCTCCCAGGCGGCGATGTTTGGAGGTAAATAGCTATTTGCTCAGCAATTTTGTTGAGTGGATAAAGTTGAGGGAAACGTGGATTTAAGGCGAAGAAACACGGTCAGCATTTGATCCGGGGGTTTAAAAACGTCCAGAGCGAGACAAACTTTTAGAGCAAAGGCAACATCATGTTTATGTGCCATAAATAAAACAAGGGCGTCCCAATTGCCAATTATAACTTTTATCCCTGTGAGTTCACGTTTGACTGACTGGACAAAAGACGAAACTGTCCAAATAGCAACAACATTGAACTTGGATAATATCTGTTTTTATGAATAAAAACATGGCACTGCTTGCCACTCACGACCACAGCGAGCGGCCTCTTTATTTGAAGATATTATCTTCAGAAAGCATATTCATGTAAAGTTTAAAATGTCAACGTAATGAAGTGATGGCATTACAAAACATCCACAGTGATGTAAAACTGTACCAAAAGGAGGAAAAGATTATGATTGGAAAAACTACTGATGGCCTTTAGGGGATTATGATCATGGAATAGTAAATAGACTGCATTTATATAATGCTTTTATCCAAAGCACTTATCACTTATTTACACACACACACACACACACACACACACACACACACACACACACACACTGATGGTGGCGGAGCTACCATGCAAGGCAGTGGCTCAACCAATGAGGCATCGGGGTCTTGCTCAAGGAGCCACAGAATACCCACGATAGGGGTGAGTTTAACAACAGCTGGTTAAAGTTTAGGAAATAATTGTGTGACATATGAATATGGGTTGCCTGCATGACTCGCCAGAAATATACAAATCACTTCCATGAAGCCACGTCTGAACCTTTAGAAGTCACCAGAGAGCCGTCGCCGTTCACAAGCCGCACGTCAAACCCGCCACAACCTATCTGCTGTCTGTTCTGTTCCCCGCTTCAGTCACCGGTCCTCAATCAGCAGACTCACCCCCCCCCCCACCACCCTCACGTTGTGCCCTGATGGATAGAGCCTGGTCTTATCCTCCTCTTCTCCTCCCCCTGTCCCCCGTCAATAGCAGAGATTTCTGGTGAGGAGAGGTGGCGACAAGAAGTGAGAAAAGCAAGAAAGAGCGGCAGGAGAACATAGCAGAGCAAACAGACGAAAAAAGAGAAAGAGGAGTAGAGCGGAATGATCGGGTTCTCCTTTTGTTCACTGATCGCTATAGAAACACAAGACATGCGCTTCATTCTGGCTGCATTTAGTAGAAAATGAAAGCGTAGTAATTGATCGCCATCAACACTGGATGCTGAGACTTCAAAAAATATATATATATTAAAAGCAGCACACGCAAAAAGATAGATATTAGGGTTACGACTTTCTGTCTCATCGTCACGAGAGTCAATAGTCACATGACTCACTTGAGTGGCGAGTCACGTGAGTCGTTAGTCAGCTAAACCTAATTGGCTTTAAAACATTTTTTTTTTTTTTTTTTTAAAAAGGCACTATGTGCATAACAAGTGTATAGTGACGCTTGTAACACTGACGCTGGAGGGCCGACCCGTGGTCACATATGGACACTTGGTTAGGACCCCTTGGCGTCACGGAGGTTCAGGCAACAACACTGCATATCAAATACAGTCAAAGCCAATATGAGGCTTTTCTAGTATGCAATTATTGTGATTTCTTGACTTCCATCTTTCCTGCAGGAACTTCTTACACTGACTTCCTATAAACAACGCCTACTCCTTCCTCTCATCCTCCTCACACATCCTTCCCCGTGTTTCTGTCGAACAGCCTCTCTTTGTGCTTCCTCTACGGCGCCTACCTGCATCTTTCCATCTCTCATCTGTCTGACGCTCTTATGTAACTCCGCATTGAGAGCGCTATAGGTGTCACTCCCATCCCTTTCATGTCTCTGTTGCAGAATCCCTGTAATCCTTTATACCCTTTGTGTGTCCTGGTTGTTTGAATACGGCTGTAGGAATATCTCCCAACATGGCCGCCTGTGTCTCTGCCTGTGTGTCTAACTGGTTGAACGGATGGTTTGTTAGATAGCTGCCTGGTTGACTGGTGAGATGGATGGATGGACTGTTTGTTTGGATGACTGCATGGCTGACAAACTGACTGACGGGTTGGCTGGGAAGCTGATGACTGGACAGCTGTCTATCTGTTTGGCTCCCTGCATGTGTGCATCTGCAGGATGGCTGACTAAACACGCATATGGGTGTGTGTGTGTGTGTGTGTGTGTGTGTGTGTGTGTGTGTGTGTGTGTGTGTATATCCCACTTTATCTGCTGCTTCTCTGTCCATCAGCATGCTGATCCCACTACCTCTAAATTCCTTCCTCAACTTCCTCTGTGCTTCCCTCTATGAGTGGAGGAGGAGAGAAGAGGACGCTGGGTAATTTGGCACGTTTACATATTCAAAATGTGTGTGTGTGTGTGTGTGTGTGTGTGTGTGCGTGTGCATGCATATGCATGGGGTGCATAATTCTTTTTTTGTTGTTTTGCTTTCTCTCCTCCTATCCCAACCATTGAAGTCCATCAGTATCCGTAGATATTTTGGCGACGGGTCTCCACTCATGCCACCCACTACTGCTCACACTCTGACAGCTTCTGGGAACACACACACACACACACACACACTCACGTAGCAGGTTATGGCATCCTACCCTATTGTTTAATTCTTAAAGCACCACTGGGATCCCGGCGGCTTAGCCTCATCTATCTGTTGCCACTGACATTGCATGTGAAAAAGAAGCGTGTGGGGCTGTGTGTGGAAGCGAGTTTGTGTCTATGCATGTTTGCTGTCAATCACACATCAGTCACACATACGCAGTACTGACAGGCGTCCTGGAAGTCTGTCCTGTTTACACTCAAAAACAACCCCAAAGGTTCGCCTCAGCTGCCATGTGAGTCAGACATTTTTCTTACAGTTTTTCCTGGTAAGTTATTATAGAATAACACAATCAGTGTATTATATATAGTGTATATAAAGCTCTTCAGAGCTACCCAGCTATCGATTGGAGATCTTTTTCCTTTTTAAATGGTCTAAACGTCTGAATCTGTAATTTGTAAAACTGCTAAAATGACATATGACTTCAGCATGAATCAACCACTGTGGCTATTGAACAAGACCGTTAAAGAAAGCCCCTAAATATTAAGATAAAAAAGTGTTGTAGCATATTTCAAGTTATTCTGATGGCATGCATTTTGGGATTTTATAGAAACACGAGACAATCCTGGTGAGATTTAGTGCAGGCCATCGGCTCCTTTGAGCACATTCACTGTCAGTTACGAGCAGCGATTGTGGAGTAGCTCAGCCAATTTCGTATAATTGTTCACCTTCACCAGTAAAACTGCCAGCTATTGCACAGGACACACCTGAGTCAGCTGTACAGCCGTAACGCCACCTGCTGCTATCTGAGAGTCTGTAACAACTTCAGTAGTAGAAAGGAAAAATCAAAAGAGCTAAAAGTGCTGACACACATTTTTTTTAAAAGTCCACTTTCTGTTGGTGATTATTATTTACACTGCTAATGAAGCAAATGAATTGAGTGATAATCAGCCGCATTACACACAGCAATCACCATTTTGACGTTGCCTTTCTCTAATAAACAGCAATCGTTCACTCGGTTTCGCTGTTCTTTTCAGCTTTAACATCTGGCTGCTGCCGTCAGAAGGACATTCGGTGGTGCCTGTGAGGCATGTTCTGCTCACACTAGTTTGTTTTGGTGTCAAGGAAGAGTTTCAGCCCAACACGCAAACAAAAGAGCATGACCAGAATAAGGCTAAATAAATAAGTGGCTTGTAATTACTTAATTGCTTTATTACTCTAATCCTACGTTGTTCTGTTTTTTGTCTCAGAGCCATTTCAATGAGTATGAAAGTATTGAAGTTTGCATCATTTTGTCTCCACGTCTTCTACCTCACTCATTACAGACCATTGTCTGTGATCCAACCTGCCTCAGTTGCTTTCTCTATTCTCTACTGGAATAGTCCTGTTCATCCCTCCCTCCCTCCCTCCCTCCATCCCTCCCACATGCCACCTCCATGCTGGAGGACTCATTATGCAGACCGACTCTCCCTCTGTCTCTCATTACGGTCTCTCTGTCTCTCACTTCTCTGTTTACCCTCGCTCTCTCTTCCTTTATATCTTAATCTCTGTCTGATAAAAGACACACACACGCACGCACACACGCACACACACACACACACACACACACACACACACACACACTGCTCAGTAATTTCTGTTTTTGGTTTTACAAAAATGGCAACAGAATACTACACATCGTGTTACTCAGAGTGTTGAAATGGACTAAAATGTGCTGGATGTTTGCACATCTGTGGGGATATGGCTCTCTGCATGTGAGCACATGTGGAATGAAAGGGAGACCATGTCGCTTTTGAAAGGAGGAATAACCTAATCCAACTCTTCCAAATGAAAAAGGGGAATTCATTTCTATATTCCACACATTTTGTTTCTGCTGCAGCCTTGTTTGGTCTGGCTACCGGTCGCTTATGGAGGCCAATGGAAGCCGACTGTATTGCTCTGCTTTTTTGTATTGATAATAATTGCTCTACTTCTATGTCTTATCATGCATCGATGTCCTGTAACTGCAAATCACGGCCACGCCGGTCGCTGTTCAGCTGATGTTAGATTTAATCATTATCTTCAAGTCTTCCTACATTCTTTGGTTCGATCGATTTGAAGCGCTGCAGGCCAGAGAAGACTCCTCCTCCTCCACAGGGAAGGTCTTCCTTCAGCAACACCAGAGGTGATCGTTCTGGCTCCTTGCTTGGAGGAGGGTGACCTAGGAAGGCACCTTAAGTTCTGAACCACCATTAGTGAGACCGCACTCAGGCCAGACATCAGGGTGATGTCTCAAACGGTGGTTTCAAAGACACTGCTTCAGCACTCTTTTTTTTCTGGAGTGATCTCTGTGACCTGAAGCAATTACCTCACATTATACCGGGCCGTTACTTCACGCTGGCACAGATCAAGCACAGTGACTTTACATCAGCCAAGCAGCAAAACCCACCGGCCTCAAGCTGACTTTTTCTTTTTTTGACTACCTACTGTTTTCCCTCTTAATTTGGAAATGTTGCGGCTCCCCATCATGTTTGTTTGCTCTGAAATATACATGAGGTGAAGCTTAAAAACCAAAATGTAAACTACTTCCAACGCTACACAGAACAGTGGCACCAACTGTCACAGACGCGAACAAATAAATATATATATATATATATATAATATAGGGCTTTGTGGGAAATATATTATAATAGGAAACTCACCATCGGCAGCCAAAACAATTAACAGTCGAGCACATTTGTCCGATCAAGTCTCAGACAGAAGACTGTGAATTATGTCTTCACAGACCTCAAAGCGCAGTTTGTGGGCCAGTGAGGATATGTGCCAAGTGTGTGTGTGTGTGTGTGTGTGTGTGTGTGTGTAACATATCTTTGCGGATCGTGTTCCATGGGTATAAAGATGAGTCCTTCCACGAGGATGCGCCGCAACTAATCACAAGATGACTACTTTAATTAATTAGCTGACTGTACGGCACACATAATAAACACTAATTAGGAGAAATGGCGGAGCGAGAGAGGGAGAGAGGGAGAGAGAGAGAGAGAGAGAGAGAGAGAGAGTAGACAAATAGAATTATGAGAAATGAGGTGGGCAAAAGTGATAATAAGACGACGGGAGAAGAGAAGACCAACGATCAGTAACAGATGTAGTATAGATGGAGAATTAAAGGAGATGGATACTGCTTCACTTTTCTGTTCCTCTCTTACATGTTGCTCACCCACTCTTTTTCCCCTTCCTCCTCTTTTTCTGTCTCACAATGTTCTCTCTCTTTTCTCTCTCTCAGGGATTTAGATATTTGCAGACAAATGGTTCTGCGGGCCCAGGAGCTCTGGGCAATGTCTTTACAGAGAAGCCACCATTTACACAGGCGTGCATATATTCTTCTGTTGTTCTGTATACTCACATGGCTGCGTGCCATCTGCATGTTCTGGAGATACAGGCACATTTACACGCATGGTGTGTGTGTGTGTGTGTGTGTGTGTGTGTGTGTGTGTGTGTGTGCGTGTGTGTGTGGCTTTCCTCTATAGGGATTGGAATATAAAACAGAATTGAGACTATACCTTCAGAAGCAAAGAACAAGGAGGGGATCAAATAACATTCCACACACTACTTTGAAAGACTCACATTGTGTGTGTGTGTGTGTGTGTGTGTGTGTGTGTGTGTGTGTGTGTGTGTGTGTGTGTCAACTGGAATATTTTTTTGTTAAGTCCTGTTAAGATTAGAACAGAGAGGTTTTACTGGGAGAAGAAAGGATGGTAGGAAATAGACTTGAGACATTGGTGATTCCTTTGTTTTTCCAACAAGCAGCTCAACCAACAAAGGTGTGAACATCCAGTTATGATTCCATATGTAGATGAAGTCCTACACACGGCCCACACTGGTGGCAATGGTTGGTTTTTCTTGTTTTCATCCTGCTTCTTAAGCGCTGGAACCATTTCCTTTAATCTATACGGCGTGTAGAGTTTCAGTTTCATATACATAACAGAGGAAGCAGGCTGTGCAGTAGGTCCCATAGAGGAAGAGGTTAGGGAAGACAAATGTGAAGAGCTGAAAATAAAGCGGGAGAAAGAGAAAGAAAGGAAACTTAAAAAAAAAAAAAAAAAAATGAAACGGGCGACTGGAAGTGGAGATTTTGCCATGAATAATAGCCCATTCATCAGTGCTAATTTGCTAGGCTAATGTTCTCACTGAGCTTAATGGGGAGATTAGCCGGGCGAATTAGCACTGATAAACGAGCAAACAGGAACCACGGCGGTCAATCACGGAGCCGCCCATGAATTCATTTCATACCTCAGCAACGGAAAGCATCTGCTCTCCGTCACATTGTAGTTCAAGTTCAACGGCTAACTGCCCCTCACGGCCACACTGCCTCCCGATAACGCCGATGAGGAATACAGATACCAATGAAACAATCTACATTAAATGCACTGACAGGAAGCAGAAATGAAAGCCCTTCTTGTATTTTAATTAGCCAGCAGCTGATTTAGCTTTGCCAAAGATGTCTTTTCAATCTGATCCCAGATGATCACGGTTATGAGAGTATCTCTAACGTAAGTCACGGGAATCCAACGAGACGCCGTGCTGGTGCTTCCCAACAATCACTTACACACACACACACTCTGAAATCTAAACAGGACTTCAGGGGATCTTCAGTTCCTTCATTAATGAGTAACGTAATGGTTAAAGCTTTACACGATCGGGTGACAGAGTCGGATCCAGAGTGACTTGAGAATGAGCGCCTTGAATTTCCACGATCGCAACGTTACAAGCGGCCAGTAGATTACAAGGTTGAGAGCGCCGGCGCCCCGTGACAGAATATCCGTGTGACCTTAACAACAGCATGTAGCCAGGAGAAGTCCAGAGACAGAAACACCACTGCTGTTGTGAGACCCTTTTGAGGAACTCCATGGAGGATTCCTGAATGATTGTTGAGGGTCCACCAAACTGTAACTGATCCGTGTGGATGCAGCGTGTCTGGAATGAGCAATAACAGCCTTATTTTCAGGGAGATTTCACAGCTCAGAGCCAAACTCAAACCCATCATCGGACGGCTTCGATAGGAAATCTTGAGTAGAGATTAACTGAACTTTGAGCGCTCATCCATCGCTATCGCATATTTCCGCCTGATATTGAGGCTTCTTCTTCTTCGGCGAGAGATTCGAGGAGCACATATGCCAACACAACGAACGCATGAAAGAACCAGTTTCTACTGGCTGGTTTTCTTTTTGTTACTCTGCTGGGCTTTCTGTGACAACACATAACTGTCATGGCGGGTGAGCAATCACATGTGTGAAAAGAAATGCGATACACTTTGGACGGCGTTCACCGGCTCAGTCGGTAAATGCGACAGCGTTCGATAGCTGAGCTGCGACTGAAAGAGGAGAGGGGGACGGTCACGCTCCATCCAGCATATTAATCTACGAGGAGGAAATAGTCAAAACTCGCTTTTTAATTTTTAAAAGTACTCGTCTTGGATTTCTTTTAAAAGATAGAACAAAAAGTATAATAATGTTAACACAGTTATATATTCTTGGCCTTTCTGGTGTTAAAGACAGGAAAGAAAAGAAAGTCATTATATATATATATATATATATATAAAAAACAATTACTCAGATCGTGACAGGCTTAGTAATTGTCTCACGTGTCTTTACATGTGTCCACAGCGTACGATGTGTAAGACTGAAAGACATAAATATAAATGCAGATTGAGCCCGGTGACAAAGACACACCCACACATACGCACTGTATACACACACACACACACACACACACACACACACACACACACACACGCACACGCACACGCACACACACACACACACACGCAGACAGGAAACAGTATTGTTCCCCAGCCTGCGGGGCTGCAGTGTGAGGCTCCCTGCAGTGCATCGTGAATAGGGAGAAGCACTAAAAGAGAAAGCGATATAGTGAACTGCGGTTGTGTATGAACTACAGCAGAGAGCTCATCGCTGTAAGCCAACGGGACGGAGAGCAAAAATACCTACAATGTGTTGAGCAGATAAACAAGCTACTTATAGCACAACGTGGAAGAAGAATGGAGTCATTCTGCAAACAATGAAGGGCCGTGTGGACGAGAGTCAGCCTAGAGAGTGGAGCTGCTCTTCATAGAGAAAGGTAAAAGGGGAGGGGCTAGTAACGGGTGAATACACAGGTCCACTCAGAGAGTCGGGTGTCTGTCTCACAGAATACAGACGCATGTAAGCCTGTACATACATTAACAGCCTTAACAGTAAACTAAGCACGATGAAGCGTGAAGTAAAACGATTTAAATGTGTGTGACGGCAACATGGCTGTGCAATAAGAGACTATAACCTGCGACGCTGGCTTCCTAACGCATTTTGCACGGCGCCCTTTAGTGTTTGTACTACAGCAATGAACCTGCTGTGAAACCATGAACAGCCTCTCTGGTCTCCACTGTACACGAAACAGGGATTTGATTGGCTGTACGGAAAACAAATTCTCCGTTTATTCGGGGTGTACCTAAACGCATCGAGTAAAAAAAAAAAAAGGAGAAATAATGCAATTGAAACAGATATGTCGCCTGATATTAATACAAGGGATGTCTGTGTGTCACGGCCATTCTGTTTGCAACAATTTACTACACATTGTTGAAAGGTAATAGCTTTATTATGTAGTTGCCTCCCGCCCTCTATCGAGACATTACCATCGAGATTTCTTCCAAAACCTGCAACCGACGTATCTAAATGAAGCCTCGAATCTGTCGATTTCAGTTCTGAGAACCTGCAGTTAAAGTCAGTATCGATCCCTTTAAGATGTGCCATGCTGCATGCAGGCTATCAGCCATAGGTTTCATGGAGGCTTCGTCATCTGGATGCTCAATTTCACCGGGTTCTGGACGGGTGGTGGTGGTGGTGGTGGTGGTGGGTCCAGTTCAAATCGAGAGAGGAAAAGTACAGCATGAGGAAGGATAAGGATATGCAAATATTAAAGTAAATTGATGCTTTGAAGGCACAAAAGTTCCTTCGCCGATAAATATTCGGTTCAAAATGACAACGTTTGCCGTTTGAACTCGTCTATTTAGATATTTAACGCAAATTCCATCATGAAACCAAAAAAAAGAAAATATTAACGTTTTTCTTTTGGTTTCTGATCTAACAGTAAAAAACAGGACATGTGGCTGACGGAGCAGATACACCAGCTGTGTGTATGCTGTACTGCAGCAGACGAATCTATAATAATTGATAACAAAATAAATGTATTGTATGAAAGAAAACAAAACATACCGGCTACATACAACGTCTACTTTCCAAAACATCCCCCTGTGGAGACGGAGCCGGTGTGCAGCTGCACGGTACAAAATTGGGACTTTTACAATAGCAACATCTGTAGCCTATTTCAAGTGGCTCCCAGAATAATAAAACAGACAATATGTTTTCATGAGCCTGGGTTCCAGGCCAAGTA